>NC_037303.2:7734982-8041682 GCF_000002775.5 Populus trichocarpa
GTTCTCACCATCCTGAAACACATTCCAAAACCATATAATCATTCCTATCCCCGGAATAGCAACCTGAGCTCTGATACCAAATGTAACATCCCCCATTTCTGGGATAAAACAACAATCTCATGTCAATAGAAAAACAGAGTAGTTAAATTTTTTTTTTGTATATACATATTCATGGTCTTCGTATTAACATCTACCGGAATTTCGACGGAGTCCCCCCTATACCGGAAGGTCCCAAGTTACCGACATGTAACCTGTTTACACTTCTAATAGTTCACATCTCATAACTTAATTCCCGACCCAATCATCCTGGGTTTCAATTCCACAATTATACTCACACCTATCAACCATAATATTTATGATATGCATTATATAACAAAAATATCATTATGGATGGATAATTTAAATAAATATAAATACATAGACATGAAATATGGTTATATAAACTACAACGTTAAATTCATCCAATCAAGTTTAAACATTTATTATACAAATTAAGTTATACAAACATTTTCATGTTTACAAAATACAAGGGTATACTCCCTAGAACCTAGATTTCAAGAAGGGAACATAAGCTAGGATCTACTCCTGTCGTGCATGCGATGACCCTGAAACAAAATACATATTATTGCAAGGTGAATATCACAATAAATATAACAATATGAATATCTAATAATTTCAACAGGGTAACATGCATTCATATTTCTTTTACTTCTCCCTTCTAGTTTTTTTTTATTAAAATCTCTTCCTTATTCAAACTATTAATAATCGTTCCCTCTGCCACTATCAACCTTCATTCCAGACCTTATAAGATCAACGTGATTACTTTTGCTTATCACATTACCGATACCAATTTCACTGGTATCGTCATCACCACCCCATAGGAGTCGATATAAGGCAATCCCTTTACCCGAGATCCTAACATACACTAAATGTATACTGGCCAATACATGGTGATCCCCTTACCCGGGATCCTAACATACACTAAATGTATGTTAGCCAATACGTGGAGATCCCCTTACCCGGGATCCTAACATACATTAAATGTATGCTAGTCCATTTGTGCCGATCCCCTTACCCGGGATCCTAACATACACTAAATGTATGCTAGCCAATACAGGGTGATCCCCTTACCCGGGATCCTAACATACACTCAATGTATGCTAGACAATACATGGTGATCCCCTTACCCGGGATCCTAACATACACTCAATGTATGCTAGTTTATGCCTCAAATCACACTTCTCATATTTCCTTTGTCAGTGATAATTTCATCACTTGGCAATTCATATAACAACTTTTCACCTTGAATACTCATACATTCAGTAATTCACATTTAACATCAAAAATATATTAAATCATGGAATTTAACTAGAAAGCATAGGTGTGAATCACCTACCTGCAATAGAAGCTCTACTCGTGCTCCCTTGCTGCTGCTGTTGCACCACGTCTGTGGTCCCTCCTGTAAATCAAAGGTTTATTTTATAAATTTTCCTCACTCAAGGATATGTTTTATAATAACCATATCAACAACCAATAAGTCTTTCTTTTAGTCATTTCTTAGTACTTTATGTTTTTTCTCATTTCACTCATTATTACTGTCGTTCTTTGTCCAATCCTAGTTATCATTCCTTTCTTTATATTTGGACTATCACTGTCCAACTGTTACTGCCTCGTTTTTGAACTGTTACTGTCTGACCTCTCCTCAGATTTTTAACTATATCTGGAGTTATAGAACTCTGATTCAAGCAAAATTTGTGGCGTTGGAAAGGTAAGACATGAGGCTACAAGTTCTATGTTTTGAGAAGAACCCAGTTCTGCCTCTCAGATAGTCAAAATCGCTCATTAACAAACACTTGGACTGTTACTGTCCAACTGTTACTGTCCGTTTTTGAACTGTTACTGTATGAACTCTCCTCAGATTGTTAACTATATCTGGAGTTATAGAACTCCGATTCAAGCAAAATTGGTGGCGTTGGAAAGTTAAGACATGAGGCTACAAGTTCTATGTTTTGAGAAGAACCCAGTTCTGCCTCTAAGATAGTCAAAATCGCTCATTAACAAACACTTGGACTGTTACTGTCCAACTGTTACTGTCCGTTTTTGAACTGTTACTGTCTGAACTCTCCTCAGATTGTTAACTATATCTGGAGTTATAGAACTCCGATTCAAGCAAAATTGGTGGCGTTGGAAAGGGAAGACATGAGGCTACAAGTTCTATGTTTTGAGAAGAACCCAGTTCTGCCTCTAAGATAGTCAAAATCAATCATTAACAAACACTTGGACTATTACTGTCCAACTGTTACTGTCCGTTTTTGAACTGTTACTGTCTAGACATTGAACTGTTACTGCCTAGACATTGAACTGTTACTGTCTTGTTTTTGAACCGTTACTGTCTAGACATTGAACTGTTACTGTCCAACTATTACTGTCTAGACATCGAACTGTTACTGTCTTGTTTTTGAACTGTTACTGTCTGACCTCTCCTCAGATTTTTAACTATATCTGGAGTTATAGAACTCCGATTCAAGCAAAATTTGTGGCGTTGGGAAGGTAAGACATGAGGCTACAAGTTCTATGTTTGGAGGAGAACCCAGTTCTGCCTTTAAGACAGTCAAAATTGCTCATCAATGAACCAGACCTACTACCCTATAGGGTCTGTCATGACCCAGTCTCGGTTGGTGACCCATAACTGGAGTTCTATGACTCCAAATTGAGCAAGACCAATTTCATTAGTTAGTAAACATCCAAAACTACAATTTCTATGAAGGAACTTGATCCTAATTCCTTCATTCTCCTACCCAAAATCTCTTTAAAGGTCAAGAGACGAAACTGTCCAGATTCATCAACCTTTCCATTTACACACAACACATGAAGTTCTTTACTTTAACATCTCTTACTTTTTCCTCAATTCAAGTCTAAGAACTCAATATATAAATTAACATCCAAGCATCAATTCATAATCAACTTGAAATGACTCATAAGACCAGGTTTATAATGTCTTACCTGGTGCGAATCAAGGCTTCGATCCCTCATTTTCTTTCTAATGACAGCTGACCCTCCCCTCTTCTCTTCTTGTTCAAATTTTCTTGTTAATCCCTTTCCCACCAGGGTTTATTTTACCTATAACCCTTAATCTGGGATGGGTTCTTGAAATTTTGGTGTTTCTCTCTTGATTTGTAAAAATAGATATAAAAACTCCCTCTTTTCTTTCTTTATGTAGGTGCAGATCTGTTTTTGGTGAGAATAGGAGTATTTATGCTCTATAATTATTCTTATTTGCATTTAGGCCCTATTTTCTTTAAGTGTATTCGTTCTTGCCCCCACTTCTTTTTAGTTTAGTTTATTTTCTTTAATTTAATCCAGCCTTTGTTTTTCTCAGGATTTACAATAGCTACCCAAGGAAAAGAGCCTCTGGAAACCTGTGTAAAAATTTGAGCGCGATCCAACAGTCAGATCAAAAGTTATGGCCCTTGTGAACCGATACTGAAGGCTGACCGACAAGACGTTCCCGTCACTGAGTAGTGATTCCATAGTTGACCCAAGGAAAACAGACTCTGGAAACCCCTGTAAACATTTGAGTGTGATCCAACGGTCGGATAAAAAAGTTATGGCCATTTTGAGCCTATTCTCAAGTTCGACCGACTAGACATCCTCATCACCGAGTAGCCATTTCATAACTACCCCAATGAAAAAAAGCCTCTAGAAACCCCTATAAAAATTTAAGGGTCATCCAACAGTCGGATCAAAAGTTATGGCCCTTTTGTGCCGATACTCAAATTCGGGCGACAAGACATCCTCGTCAACGAGTAGCCATTCCATCGCTACCCTCGATGAAAACAGCCTCTGGAAACCCCTGCAAGATTTTGAGCGCGATCCAACGGTCGGATCAAAAGTTATGGCCTTGTGAGCCGATACTTAAGGCTGGCCAACAAGACGTACCCGTCACTGAGTAGCGATTCCATACCTGACCCAAGGAAAACAGTCTCTGGAAACCCCTGTAAAAATTTGAGCGCGATCCAACGGTTGGATCAAAAGTTATGGCCCTTTTGAGCCGATACTCAAGTTCACCCGACCAGACATCCTCGTCTCTGAGTAGCCATTCCATAGCTACCCCAATGAAACTAGCCTCTGGAAACCCCTTTAAAAGTTTGAGCACGATCCAACGGTCAGGTCAAAAGTTATTGCCCTTTTGAGCCGATACTCAAGTTCGCCCGACAAGACATCCTCGTCACCGAGTAGCCATTCCACAACTACCCCAAGCAAAACATCCTCTCGAAACCCCTGTAAAAATTTGAGCGCGATCCAACTGTCGAATCAAAAGTTATGACCCTTTTGAGCTGATACTCAAGGCTGGCGACCAGACATCCTCGTCATTGAATAACGATTCCATAACTTACCCAAGAAAAACAGCCTCTAGAGAGCCCTGTAAAAATTTGAGGGTTATCCAACGGTCGGATCAAAAGTTGTGGCCTTTGGAAACTACTGTAAATACTTTAGTGCGATCAAACAGTCGGATCAAAAGTTATGGCTCTTTTGAGCCAATACTCAGAGATATTGACCAAACATCCTCGTCACTGAACAATGATTCCAAAGCTTGCCCAAGGAAAACAGCCTCAAGGCTGGCCGACAAGACGTACACATAACAGAGTATTGATTCCATAGCTGACCCAAGGAAAACATCCTCTAGAAACCCCTGTAAAAATTTGAGTGTGATCTAACGTCGGATCAAAAGTTATGGCCTTTTTAAGTGGATCCTCAAGTTCGCCCGACCAGACATCATCGTCTACGAGTAGCTAGTCCACAGCTACCCCAATGAAAACAGCCTCTGGAACCCCTGTAAAAATTTGAGAGCGATAAAACGGTTAGAACAAAAGTTATGGCCCTTTTGAGCCGATACTCAAGGTTGTCGACCAGACATCCTCGTCACTTAACAACGATTCCATAGCTTGCGCAAGGAAAACAACCTCTGGAAACCCATGTAAAATTTTGAGCGCGATCCAACAGTCGGATCAAAAGTTATGGCCCTTTTAAGCGGATACTCGATGTCGCCCGACCAGACATCCTCGTCCCATTCCATAGCTACCCAATGGAAAACGGTCTGATCAAAAGTTATGGTCATTTTGAGCCGATACTCAAGGTTGCCGGCCAGACGTCCGCGTCACTAAACAACAATTCCATAGCTTACCCAAGGAAAATAGACTTTGGAAACCTCAGTAAAAATTTGAGCGCGATCCAATGGTGGGATCAAAAGTTATGGTCCTTTTAAGCGGATACTCAAGTTCGCCCGACCAGACATCCTGGTCTACGAGTAGTTATTCCATAGCTACTCAAATGAAAAACAACCTCTAGAAACCCATGCAAAAATTTGAGCGCGATCCAATGGTCGCATCAAAAGTTATGGCCCTTTTGAGCCGATACTCAAGGTTGCCGACCAGACGTCCTCATCACTAAACAATGATTCCATAGCTTACCCAAGGAAAACAGCCTCTCGAAACCCCTGAAAAAGTTTGAGCGCGATCCGACGGTGGGATCAAAAGTAAAGGCCCTTTTAAGCGGATACTCAAGTTCGCCGGACCAGACATCCTTGTCTATGAGTAGCCATTCCATAGCTACCCCAATGAAAACAGCCTCTGGAAGCCCCTGTAAAAATTTGAGCGCGATCAAACGGTCGGATCAAAAGTTATGGCCTTTTGAGCGATACTCAAGGTTGCCGACCAGACGTCCTCGTCACTTAACAGCCTCTGGAAACCCCTGTAAAAATTTGAGCGCGATCCAACTATGGGATCAAAAGTTGTGGCCCTTTTAAGTGGATAATCAAGTTCTCCCGACCAGACATCCTCGTCTCCGAGTAGCCATTCCATAGCTACCCCAATGAAAATAGCCTCTAGAAACCCTTGTAAAATTTTGAGCCCGATCCAACTGTCGGATCAAAAGTTGTGGCCCTTGTGAGCATCTCAAGGCTGGCCGACAAGATGTACCCGTCACGGAGTAGCGATTCCATAATTGACCCAAGGAAAACAGCCTTTGGAAACACTTTAAAATTTTAGTGAGATCCAACGGTCAGATCAAAATTTATGGACCTTTTGAGCCGATACTCAAGGTTGGGACCAGACATCCTCGTCACTGAACACCGATTCCATAGCTTACCCAAGGGAAACAGCCTAAGGAAACCCTGCAAAAATTTGAGCATGATCCAACGGTCGGATCAAAAGTTATGGCCCTTTTGAGCCGATACTCAAGGTTGCCGACAAGACATCCTCGTTACTGAACAACGATTCCATGGTTTACCCAAGTAAAACAGCCTCTGGAAACCCGTGTAAAACTTTGAGTATGATCAAACGGTCGGATCAAAAGTTGTGGCCCTTTTAAGCAGATACTCGATGTCGCCCGACCAGACATCCTCGTCCCATTTCATAGCTACCCAATGAAAACAGCCTCTGGAAACCCTTGTAAAAATTTGAGCGCGATCAAATGGTCGGATAAAAAGTTATGACCCGTTTGAGCCGATACTCAAGGTTGCCGACCAGACCTTCTCATCACTGAATAGCGGTTCCATCGCTTACCCAAGGAAATAGCCTCTGGAAACCCCTGAAAACATTTGAGCGCGATGCAACGGTGGGATCAAAAGTTATGGCCCTTTTAAGCGGATACTCAAGTTCGCCGACCAGACATCCTCATCTACGAGTAGCCATTCCATAGCTTCCCCAATGAAAACAGCCTCTCAAAACCCCTGTAAAACTTTGAGCGAGATCAAACGGTCAGATCAAAAGTTATGGCCCTTTTGAGTGATACTCAAGGTTGCCGACCAGACATCCTCGTCATTGAACAGCCTCTGGAAACCCTGTAAAAATTTGTGCGCGATCCAACCGTCGGATCAAAAGTTATGGCCCTTTTGAGCCGATACTCAAGTTCGACCGACCAAACATCCTTGTCACCGAATAGCCATTCCATATCTACCCCAAGGAAACAGCCTCTAAAAACCCCTGTAAAAGTTTGAGTGCGATCCAACGGTCGGATCAAAAGTTATGGCGCTTTGAGCCAATACTCAATGACGAGCGACTAGACATCCTTGTCACTGAGTAGCCATTCCATAGCAACCCCAAGGAAAACAGCGTTTGGAAACCCCTATAAAAATTTTAGCGCGATCGAATGATCGGATCAAAAGATATGGCCCTTTTGAGCCGATACTCAAGTCTGGCAACCAGACATCCTCGTCACCGAGTAGCCTTCCATAGCTACCCCAAGCAAAACTGCCTCTAGAAACCCTTGTAAATATTTGAGCACGATCCAACGGTCGGATCAAAAGTTATGGCCCTTTTTAGTCGATACTCAAGGTTGCCGACAAGACATCCTCGTCACTGAACAACGATTCCATGGTTTACCTAAGGAAAACAGCCTCTGGAAACCCCTGTAAAATTTTGAGTGCGATCAAACTGTAGGATCAAAAGTTATGGCCCTTTTAAGCGTATATTCAAGTTCTCACGACCAGACATCCTCGTCTCCGAGTAGCCATTCCATAGCTACCCCAATGAAAACAGCCTCTGGAAACCCGTGTAAAATTTTGAGCGCCATCCAACTATCAGATCAAAAGTTATGGCCCTTGTGAGCTGATACTCCAGGCTGGCCGACAAGACGTACCCGTCATGGAGTAGCGAGTCCATAACTGACCCAAGGAAAACAGCCTCTAGAAACCCTGTAAATATTTGTGCACGATGCAACGGTCGGATCAAAACTTATGGCCCTTTTAACTGGATACTCAAGTTCGCTCGATCAGACATCTTTGTCTCCGAGTACCCATTCCATAACTACCCCAATAAAAATAGCCTCTCGAAACCCCTGTAAAGATTTAAGCGAGATCAAACGGTCGGATCAAATGTTATGGCTCTTTTGAGCTGATACTCAAGTATTGGCGACTAGACATCCTCATCACTGGACAACGATTCCATAGCTTAACCTAGGAAAACAGCCTCTGGAAACCCATGTAAAAATTTGAGCTGGATCGAACGGTCGGATAAAACGTTATAGCCTTTTTAAGCCGAAACTCAATTTCGACCGACAAGACATCCTCATCACCGAGTAGCCATTCCATATCCACCCTAACAAAAATTGCCTCTGGAAACCCCTGTAAAAGTTTAAGTGCGATCCAACGGTCGGATCAAAAGTTATTGCGCTTTTAAGCCCATACTCAAGTATGGGCGACCAAACATCCTCGTCACCGACTAGCCATTCCATAGTTACCCTAAGGAAAATAGCCTCTGGAAACCCTTGTAAAAATTTGAGCGCGATCCTACGGTCGGATCAAAAGTTATGGCCCTTTTGAGCCGATACTCAAGATTGCCTACTAGACATCCTCGTCACTGAACAACGATTCCATAGCTTACCCAAGGAAAACAGCCTCTGGAAACCCTTGTAAAAATTTGGTCGCGATCCAACAATGGGATCAAAAGTTATGGCCCTTTTAAGCGGATACTCAAGTTCGCCCGACCACACATCCTCGTCTCCAAGTAGCCATTGCATAGCTACCCCAATGAAAATAGCCCCTGGAAACCCCTCTATAAAGTTTGAGCGCGATCTAACGGTCGGATCAAAAGTTATGGCGCTTTTGACCCGATACTCAAGTACGGCCGACCAGACCTCCTCGTCACCGAGTAGCTATTCCATAGCTACCCCAAGGAAAACAGCCTCTGGAAACCCTTGTAAAAATTTGAGCGCGATCCAACGGTCGGATCAAAAGTTATGCCTTTTTAGAGTCGATACTGAAGGTTGCTAACCAGACATCCTCATCACTGAACAACGATTCCATAGCTACCCCAAGGAAAAGAGCCTCCGGAAACCCATGTAAAAATTTGAGCGGGATTCAACGGTTGGATCAAAAGTTATAACCTTTTTAAGCCGATAATCAATTTCAACCGACAAGACATCCTCGTCGCTGAGTAGCCATTCCATATCCACCCCAAGGAAAACAGTCTCTCGAAACCCCTATAAATGTTTGAGCGCGATCCAACGGTTGGATCAAAAGTTATGGTGCTTTTGAGCTGATACTCAAGTACGGGAGACCAGACTTCCTCGTCACCGAGTAGCCATTCCATCACTACCCAAAGGAAAACAACCTCTAAAAACCCTTGTAAACATTTGAGCGCGATCCAACGGTCGGATCAAAAGTTATGGCCCTTTTCAACCGATACTCAAAGTTGCTGACCAGACATCCTTGTCACTGAACAACGATTCCATAGCTTACTAAACGAAAACAGCCTCTGGAAACATATGTAAAAATTTGAGCGCGATCCAATGGTCGGATCAAAAGTTATAACATTTTTAAGCCGATACTCAATTTCGACCGACAAGACATCCTCGTCACCGAGTAGCCATTCGATATCCTCCCCAAGGAAAACAGCATCTGGAAACTGCTGTAAACGTTTGAGCACGATCCAAGGGTCGAATCAAAAGTGATAGCGTTTTTGAGCCGATACTCAACTACGGGCGACCAGACATCCTTGTCACCAAGTAGCGATTCCATAGCTTACCCAAGGAAAACAGCCTTTGGAAACCAATGTAAAAATTTGTGCACGATCCAACTGTGGGATCAAAAGTTATGGCCCTTTTAAGCGGATACTCATGTTCTCCCAACCAGACATCCTCTTCTCCGAGTAGCCATTCCATAGCTACCCAAATGAAAACAGCCTCTGGAAACCCCTGTAAAATTTTGAGCGCGATCCAACGGTCGGATAAAAAGCTATGGCCCTTTTAAGCCGATACTCAAGTTCGACCGACAAGACATCCTCGTCACCGAGTAGCCATTCGATATCCTCCCCAAGGAAAACAGCCTCTGGAAACCGCTGTAAAAGTTTGAGCACGATCCAAAGGTCGGATCAAAAGTGATAGCGTTTTTTGAGCCGATACTCAACTACGGGCCACCAGACATCCTCGTCACCGAGTAGCGATTCCATAGCTTACCCAAGGAAAACAGCCTCTGGAAACACATGAAAAAAATTGAGCGCGATCCAACTGTGGGATCAAAAGTTATGGCCCTTTTAAGCGGATACTCATGTTCTCCCGACAAGACATCCTCATCTCCGAGTAGCCATTCCATAGCTACCCCAATGAAAACAGCCTCTGGAAACCCCTGTAAAATTTTGAGCGCGATCCAACTGTCAGATTAAAAGTTGTGGTCCTTGTGACCTGATACGCAAGGATGGCCGACAAGACATACCCGTCACGGAGTAGTGATTCCATAGCTGACCTAAGGAAAACAGAATCTGGAGACCCTGTAAACATTTGTGCGCGATCGAACGGTCGGATCAAAAGTTAAGGCCTCATTGAGCCGATACTCAAGGTTGCCGACCAGACATCCTCGTCACTGAACACCGATTGCATAGCCTACCCAGGGAAAACATCCTTTGGAACCCCTGCAAATATTTGAGCGTGATCCAACGGTCGGATAAAAAATTATGGCCCTTTGCAACCGACACTCAAGGTTACCGACCTAACGTCCTCGTCACTGAACATCGATTCCATAACTTACCCATGGAAAACAGCCTCTGGAAACCCCTGTAAAAATTTGAGCGCGATCCAACAAAGGGATCAAAAGTTATGGCCCTTTTAAGCGGATACTCAAGTTCGCCCGACAAGACATCCTTGTCTCCGAGTAGCCATTCCATAGCCACCCCAGTGAACGTTTGAGCGCGATCCAACGGTCGGATCAAAAGTTATGGCGCTTTTGAATCAATACTCAAGTACGGGCGACCAGACCTCCTCATCACCAAGTAGCTATTCCATAGCTAACCCAAGGAAAACAGCCTCTGGAAGCCCGTGTAAACATTTAAGCGCGATCCAACGGTCGGATCAAAAGTTATGGCCCTTTGAGCCGATACTCAAGGTTGTCGACCAGACGTCCTCGTCACTGAACATCGATTCCATAGCTTACCCAAGGAAAACAGCCTCTGGAAACCCATGTAAAAATTTGAGCTGGATCCAACGGTTGGATCAAAATTTATTGCCCTTTTAAGCTGATATTCCATTTCAAACGACAAGACATCCTCGTCATCGAGTAACCATTCCATATCCACCCCAAGGAAAATAGCCTCTAGAAACCCCTGTAAAAATTTTAGCGTGATGAAACGATCGGATCAAAATTTATAGCCCTTTTGAGCCGATACTCAAGGCTGGCCGACAAGACATACCCGTCACGGAGTAGCGATGCCATAGTTGACCCAAGGAAAACAGCCTCTGAAAACCCCTGTAAACATTTGTGCACGATCCAACGGTCGGATCAAAACTTATGGCCCTTTTGAGCCAATACTCAAGTTCGACCGACGAGACGTCCTCGTCACCGAGTAGCCATTCCATTGATACCCCAATGAAAACAGCCTCCGGAAACCCCTTTAAAAGTTTCAGCGCGATCCAACGGTCGGATCAAAAGTTATGGCGCTTTTGAGCCGATACTCAAGTGCGGGGACCAGACATCCTTGTCACCGAGTAGCCATTCCATAGCTACCCCAAGCAAAACTGCATCTATAAATTTTGAACGCGATCCAACGGTCGAATCAAAGTGATGGCCCTTTTAAGCCGATACTTAAGGACGGGAGACCAGACATCCTCGCCACTGAGTAGCTATTCCATAGCTACCCAAAGCAAAACTGCCTCCGGAAACCCTTGTAAAAATTTGAGCGCGATCCAACGGTCGGATCAAAAGTTATTGCCCTTTTGAGCCAAAACTCAAGTTCGACCGACCAGACATCCTTGTCACCGAGTAGCCATTCCATAACTACCCCAAGCAAAACTGCCTCTGGAAACCCCTGTAAAAGTTTTAGCGCGATCAAACTGTCGGATCAAAAGTTATGACCCTTTTAAGCCGATACTAAAGTACGGGCACCAGACATCCTTGTCATCCAGTAGCAATTTCATATCTATCCCAAGAAAAACAGCCTCTGGAAAATTTTGAGCACGATCCAATGGTCAGATCAAAAGTTATGTCCCTTTTGAGTCAATACTCAAGTTCGACCGACCAGACATCCTCGTCACCGAGTAGCCATTCCATAGCTACCCCAATGAAAACAGCCTCTGGAAAATTTTGAGCGCTATCCAACGGTCGGATCAAAAGTTATGGCACTTTTGAGCCGATACTCAAGTACGGGCGACTAGAAATTCCTCGTAACCGAGTAGCCATTCCATAGCTCCCCCAAGCAAAACTGCCTCTAAAAACCCTTGTAAAATTTGAGCGCGATCCAATGGTCGGATCAAAAGTTATTGCCTTTATGAGCCGATACTCAAGTTCGACCGACCAAACATCCTCGTCATCGAGTAGCGATTCCATACCTACCCCAAGCAAAACTGCCTCTCGAAACGCCTGTAAAAATTTTAGCGCAATCAAACGGTCGGATCAAAAGTTATGACCCTTTTGAGCCGATGCTCAAGTACGGGCACCATCATCCTCGTCACCCAGTAGCAATTTCATATCTACCCCAAGGAAAAAAGCATGTGGAATATTTTGAGAGCTATCCAACGGTCGGATCAAAAGATAAGACGCTTTTCAGCCGATATTCAAGTACGAGCGACCAGTCATCCGCGTCACCGAGTAGGCATTCCATTGCAACCCTAAGGAAAACAGCCTCTAGAAAATTTTGGACGTGATCCAACGCTCGGATCAAAAGTTGTGGCGCTTTTGAGCTGATACTCAAGGCTGGCTGACAAGACGTACCCGTCACGGAGTAGCGATTCCATAGCTGACCCAAGGAAAACAACCACTGGAAACCCCTGTAAACTTGGTGGGCAATCCAACGGTCGGATCAAAAGTTATGGACCTTTTGAGCTGATACTCAAGTTCGACCGACCAGACATCCTTTTCACCGAGTAGCCATTCCATAGCTACCCCAAGGAAAACTGCCTATGGAAACCCCTGTAAAAATTTAGGCGCGATCCAACAATCGGATTAAAAGTTATGGCGCTTTTAAGCCGATACTCAAGTACGGGCACCAGACATCCTCGTCATCCAGTAGCAATTTCATATCTACCCCAAGGAAAACAGCCTCTGGAAAATTTTGAGCACTATCCAACGGTCGGGTCAAAAGTTATGTCCTTTTTGAGCCGATACTCAAGTTTTACCGATCAGACAACCTCGTCACTGAGTAGCCATTCCATAACTACCCCAAGCAAAACTAACTCTGGAAACCCCTGTAAAAATTTGAGCGCGATCAAACGGTCGGATCAAAAGTTATGCCCCTTTTGAGCCGATACTCAAGTTCGACTGACCAAACATCCTCATCACCGAGGAGCCATTCCATAGCTACCCCAATGAAAACAGCCTCTAGCAACCTCTGTAAAAGTTTGAGCGCGATCCAACGGTCGGTTCAAAAGTTATGGCACTTTTGAGCCGATACTCAAGTACGGGCGACCCGACATCCTCGTCACCGAGTTGCCATTCCATAGCTACCCCAAGCAAAACTGCCTCTGGAAACCCTTGTAAAATTTTGAGCGTGATCCAACGGTCGGATCCAAAGTTATGCTCTTTTGAGCAGATACTGAAGGCTGGTGAACAACACATACCTGTCACGGAGTAGCGATTCCATAGTTGACCCAAGGAAACCAACCACTAGAAACCCTTGTAAAACTTTGTGCGCAATTCAACGGTCGGATCAAAAGTTACGGTACTTTTGAGTAGATACTCAAGTATGACCGACGAGACATCCTCGTCACCGAGTAGGCATTCCATAGCTACCCCAATGAAAACTGCCTCTGGAAAAACCCTGTAAAAGTTTGAGCGCAATCCAACGGTCGGTTCAAAAGTTATGGCGCTTTTGAGCCGATACTCAAGTATGGGCGACCCGACATCCTCATCACCGAGTTGCCATTCCATAGCTACCCCAAGCAAAACTGCCTCTATAAAATTTTGAACACGATCCAACGGTCGGATTAAAAGTTATGGCCCTTTTGAGCCGATACTTAAGTACGGGCGACCAGACATCCTCGTCACCGAGTAGCCATTCCATAGCTACCCCAAGCAAAACTGCCTCTGGAAACCCTTGTAAAATTTTGAGCATCCAACGGTCGGATAAAAAGTTATGCCCCTTTTGATCCGGTACTCAAGTTCGACCGACCAGACATCCTCGTCACCGAGTAGCCATTCCATACTACCCCTAGGAAAACAGCCTCTCGAAACCCCTATAAAAGTTTGGGCGTGATCCAACGGTCGGATAAAATATTATGGCGCTTTTAAGACGATACTCAAGTACGGGCGACCAGACATCCTGGTCACCGATTAGCCATTCCATAGCTACCCCAATGAAAACAGCTTCTATAAAATTTTGAATGAGATCCAACGGTCGGATCAAAAGTTATGGCTCTTTTTAGCCGATACTCAAGTACAACTGACCTGACATCCTCGTCACCGAGTAGCCATTGCATAGCTACCCTAAGGAAAACAGCCTCTGGAAATTTTTAAGCCCAATCCAACGGTCAGAACAAAAATTATGGCCCTCTTGAGCCGATACTCAAGTACAGATGACCAGACATCCTCGTCACTGAGTAGCCATTCCATAGCTACCCCAAGCAAAACTACCTCTGGAAAATTTTGAGCGCGATCCAACGCTCGGATCAAAAGTTATAGCTCTCTTAAACCAATCTCAAGTACAATCTCAAGTACAGGCGACAAGATATCCTTGTCACCGAGTAGCCATTCCATAGCTACCACAAGGAAAACAGCTTATGGAAAAATTTGAGCGCGATCCAACGGTCGTATCAAAAGCTATGGCCCTTTTGAGCCTATTCACAAGTTCGACCGACTAGACATGCTTGTCACCCAGTAGCCATTCCATAGCTACCACAAGGAAAACAGCTTTTGGAAAAATGTGAGCACGACCCAACGGTCGAATCAAAAGTTATGGCCTTTTAGAGCCGATACTCAAGTTCGACCAACCAGACATCCTCGTCATCGAGTAGCCATAATATAGCTACCCTAATGAAAACAGCCTCTGGAAACCCCTGTAAAATTTTGAGCGCGATCCAACGGTCGGATCAAAAGCTATGGCCTTTTTCAGCCGATACTCAAGTTCGACGGACCAGACATCCTTGTCATCGACTAGCCATTCCATAGCTACTGACACGATCAAAGAGTTGATGTCTTATCCCAAGTGCAGGAGTGTCAAAGTAATAAATAACCACAAGGAGGTGAACTATATAAATTATAAATAATAATAATAACAACAGCAACAACAACAGCAACAGCAACAGCAATAACAACAACAACAACAACAAAGATGATGATGATGATGATGGGTTAAAGAGGACTTTGAGATGTAAGATAAATGTGAAGATTAAACAATGATTAAAAAAAATGTCAAGGTTAGAGGATCCACTAATAGTATTAGAGATAAGTAAAGTATAAACTCTTTATAAATTATCAACATGATCATATTAATCATTTTATTTACGTAACACCATACTTATAAATTTTATCAGGTATTCATGATGCTAACTTATGTTGACAACAAATCAAATTCCTTTCATAACAACGATGTCGGCTGAAGACTATGAAGGATCAAGTATTTGATGTACCAAGTGTTATACAACACAAATCTAGATTAACAATTTAACAAGAAAGGTATTAAGAATTAATAAGATAAAAATGATAAGACATGTTAATAGCAACTTTCTTGGATATAAACATTAAAGTCCAT
Source organism: Populus trichocarpa (assembly GCF_000002775.5). Lineage (NCBI taxonomy): Eukaryota > Viridiplantae > Streptophyta > Magnoliopsida > Malpighiales > Salicaceae > Populus > Populus trichocarpa. The sequence continues at coordinate 7,750,654 of NC_037303.2, forward strand.
GTTGAGTTTATATTATACATATTCTAACACCATTAGTGAAACCTTTTCACCTTGACATATTTAACTTAACTAGACATTATAAACATAAATAAACAATATAAGAACATAAACATGATATAAGTTAACTTAGTAAACGAAATGAAAAGCATAAACAAGAGATTAATGAAAGCAAAACTTAAGCATTACAAAAATATAAAGAGAGACAGAGCAAGAACATGATCTTGATCTAAGAACCAAGATTCCTAAATGAATGGCAAATGCCTCCTTTTATAGGCTAAAATTTAGAACTATTCATTTGGTAATTGATTATTGATTTAGTGGCCAACTATTGATTTAGTGGACTTGGTGGACAACATCACTCAAGCATTTTGGCTGGATGAAATGACATTGATACAATTAGAATTTGGCAACGTGTTCTTCATGACAGTTGTTGGAAATCATCTTATCGTTCCACCCATAAACTTTCAGAGCATTTGGATCACTAGAACTCGAGATATGGCTAAAATACTGAGTAGTGCTTCTGGTGGACGTGGTGGATAGCCCTCAAGCTCTTGTCTAGATGAAATGTCATTGTTACCATCCGAATTTGAGCAGGTCTTCCGCATGAAAGTTGTTGGAAATTGTCTTTTCCTTCTACCCACCAAAGTTCACATCATTTTGCCTTCTAGAACTCTAGATATGGGTACAATTCTGAGCAGTGTTTGAGCTGGATTGCAGGACAGATTCTGACTTCTCTTTTGTGGCCAAACTTTGAATTTGAAAACGGTAGATTTGGGTCTTACACTATTCATGAACATTGTAGGCCTATTTCTTAGCTTTCTATCCATATAAATCAAACTGAAATCCAAGATCTACAGCTCCAGACATGACCCAATAACTGAACAGTGTTCTAATTTGAATTGAATCGGTATCTTCTTTCTAAGCTTAGCCTTTTCTTTGTCCTTTCACTTTCAATAGTTAATCACATCAATCAATCCTTTGAATTGTGAGATATGCCTGCATTTAAAATTAGCATTTACCATAAATTAAAGCTATCTTATATTATTAGATATGTTATTATAAAACATGCTCTGGTTAAGGAGTTATTGATATTTCAAGTGCAAAATAATGATATAAAACCTTGATAAAAATGCACGTTTAAGTACTAATCACACCCCCCAATCAGCTTATTACTAGTCCCTAGTAATCAAAGCGTTAAAATAGAAAAACAATATGCAAGTTCCACAAAGCAAGGCATTCATCATTCAACTTGCATTAATATATCCAAGTAAACAAACTCTCATTAAATTTATATATATCTGCTCAATACTTTTTAAATAAAATATTAATAAACCTTCTTTTTTATGTGCTCAATGTATGAAAACATAGATGATGGGGCTTTTATTGGAAGAAAACAATATTTTGTTCTAATGTTTAAGGTTAACTTTCTTGGGTTGAGGTTATTATCTTTTTTTTTCTCTTTTTATCTTTTTTTCATATCTATATATACATATAACTTAAAACACAATGCATCTTTAACCCATATAACGAGCTTTTGGCTAATGACTCCTAGACTAGTTGGTCTTAGGGCATTAGGTGTTTAGACACCCCTTCGAGCTTAATAACTCGGGTTGCAGATACTGATACGTAGATAGTGCAATGTTTGATTCCCTTAAGCTTTTCTCCTCAACCCATGTAACAAGCGTTGGGCCAATAGCTTCCAAGTCAGTTGACTTTAGGGTATTAGGTGTTAAAACACCCCTTCGGGCTTAATTCCTTAGATTAGGGAGACTACGAAACCAAACTTATCTACGTTTTTATTATTATATTTTTTTGTTTTTTTTGTTTTTTTGCAAATTATATACAATCCCTTTTCCTTAGTTGTTACCTTTAACAAAAGAACATAAATAATGTAAGAATCCAATGTGCGACCCACAATCATATGTTAGAGTGTGTGTGTGAAAATGAAGGTTTAAGAATACTTGTTAAATGAGTATATGAGCAGAATCAAGTGATAACAATGCGAGAGTTTGTAAACTTGAATATTTCAAGAAGTATTCTGATAGGCCTTGATAAGACTATTTACTAAGATGTGTCTCAAGAGTTACTTTAACAAAAGAACTCCTTGACTCTGCCATCTTAGTAACAACAGTCTTGCAAATAGAAAACACAGTTAGTTAATTTTTTTTTTAAGTATCAATCAACTACTACCCTTTCCCCCCAACCAAAACGAGACATTGTCCTCAATGTCCTAAGGTAGAAAGATAGAGTATAGAAGACATCACCTGAAATAATAAACACTGAAAAACTTGAAACACACTTAAACAAATATAAGAAATAACAAAACAAAATAATATGCTATTAATAAAACCGAAAGACACAAGGTTTCACAAATGAATGCTCAAATCCAAGCTAAGCTTTTTACGGCTTTCCTTAGTTGACCAATGTATGCGACTCATAGAGGGATCAATGATAGGGATGAAAGATTGTAGTTGGTCAATCAATTGTTTAGCAGTAGTAGCAGAGATTATGATTTGTCGTGCCGAAGATGTTAGAAATTTCTGTTCCATGACTTGATCAAGAAAAGACAATAATTTATCATAAAAACCATTAACATCTAACAAACCTATAGGTTTATGGTGAATGTGCAGTTGGGCCCAAGAGGAAATATGAAAGATCTCTTCTAATGTGCCCAGACCACCTGGTAAGGCAATGAAGGCATCGACGTGTTTAACATTGTGTCGATCAGACATTATGGAGACTCGTGGTTCCTCTCCAATTGTTTTTCCAAGGAGGTCCTCTTTTGCTAAAGCTTTGGGGACGACCCCCAAAACTTGACTACCTTCTAAAAATACAGCTATTGACACACACCCCCATTAACCCAAGGCTGCCCCCGCCATACACTAAATGAATCTTTCTCTAAGCTAATACCTGACCAAGATGATTTGTTGATTCTAAAAACTCTTTTTCTTTCCCAGGACTGGATCCACCAAAAACACAAATATTTCTTATTTGAGGACTTGAGGAACCTGCCATTTCTACACACTTTGATATGTGGGTTGAGTATAAATGAAGGGAAGGAAGAGAAGATGTTATAGATGAGAAATTGAAAATGCAATCACACCACCTATATGTAGGCCAGCTGGAGTCTCTCTCTCTTTTTCTCTCTCTTTTTTTTTTTTTTAAAAAAAAACATGTGTATGTACAAGCAATTGAGATTGTGGCTCACATCTTCCCTTGGTTTTACGTCCAAGAACGGCGTAAACGCCCTCTATAGGTCGGGGATAGGCTTCCCATCCAGTTTTCTTAAAAACTGGCAAACAAGGTCTTTTTTAGTCAGATTCCTAAGACTATGTCGAGCATGTTCTTTATGGAATTATGGCCATAAATCATGAATTGCACGATGCACATCTCCATTAGGGTGCGTCTCAAGAGTCAATAAAAGATTATCTAAAGACCCCTTACTCAGGCCATCCTTAATGAACTGTATTTTATCTTCACGGTTTACAGATACCATTCCTAAAGAACGACATTTTGCATTACAAGTCCATCTAGCACATCTGTGACAGACTTTCAGTCGTTTTGCACGACGTTTCTTTGCAAAAGTGCTTTTACCTGTTCCAGGCATGTATGAAATGAAAGAATTTGAGGACTCACCTGATAATCGGACCTTTGCTTTAATTAGCCAACGAATATCTTCAGGAATTCCATGGTTAATTAATAATCTCAATCTTTCACACCTAGCACGGTAAATTTTTGTAATTGCATTCTGAGGCAGAGCGGGAAAATACTTTTTTAATTTTTCAAGAGCAGTGTCCATTTTTTTAGATGAGAAGTGGAAAAGAGATGCAAAGAATGGAGAAAGAGCAAAGAATTGCACAAATATATACACAGATATCAGTTATCATGGGAAACTGAAAGAACCGACTTAAGAGTCACGGAGTACCATTATCCGTCATTTGACCGGGGTGAGAGAAACTAGCAAAACAAAGGTCACACCAAAAAGAAACACAAAAACAATGTGAGAAAAAAAATTAATCTTTATATACAGGAGTACCCAATTCAATAGAGTCATTTTCAACTAAAAAATTATCAAAAAAAACTTTCAAACGATGTCCATTTACCTTGAAAACATTACCATTCTTTGGATTCTCGATATCACAGGCCCCATATGGATACAAATGTTTCACAATAAAAGGACCGCTCCATCTTGATCTTAGTTTTCTAGGAAATAAATGGAGTCGAGAATTATAAAGCAAGACTTTTTGACCAACATTGAATGTTTTTCTCAATATTTTCTTGTCATGAAACTCTTTGATTCCTGCTTTATGAATTCTTGAATTTTCATATGCATCATTTCTTATTTCCTCAAGCTCATTTATTTGTAATTTTCGCAGCTGACTAGCATCATCAAGGTTTGAATTGAAAGCTTTAATAGCCCAATAAGCTTTATATTCAAGTTCCACAGGAAAGTGACAAGGTTTTCCATAGACTAGTCTATAAGGTGACATACCTAATGATGTTTTATAAGCAGTTCGATAAGCCTAAAGTGCATCATTAAGTCTTAAAGACCAGTCTTTCCTATTAGGGTTCACTGTTTTCTCCAAGATCTGTTTGATCTTCCTATTAGCAAGTTCTACTTGTCCACTTGTCTGAGGGTGATAAGGGGTGGCAACTTTGTGTGTGATTCCATATTTCTTCATTAAAGACTCAAATGACTTGTTACAGAAATGTGTTCCACCATCACTTATCATGGCTCGAGGAATTCCAAATTGACTCAAGATATTTTCTTTTAAAAACTTTATCACTGTTTTGTGATCATTGTTTCGGCTTGGAATTGCCTCTATCCATTTTGAAACATAATCTACTACAACTAATATGTACAAGAAACCAAATGATGGAAGAAAGAGCTCTCAGTCAGTCTAGAGAGAGACTAGAGAGAGACGCTCTCCCCAAATGAGCGTCTCCTCTAGTCTGCTCCCCCGGATCTGACTGAGCTCCTGTCTTCACGTCATCTACTGATGACTTTGGTCTTTTTCTTTGGGCATCGTGGCTCCTTTGCTGGTGCCCAAGATCTTGATTTTGTCCATGAAGGCGCTTGATTGCGCCATCTGGTTGCGCATACACTGTGAGTATGCTTTGCGTCTGTCTTCCCGTTTTATTGAAGATTCTGGTTCTCCCTTCTGGGCATCAATTGCTGAAGCCTAGGATCTATTTTGTTGGGTTGCTTTTGGATTCTCTTTCTTGCTGAGCAGACCTAGCAAGCACGCGACAAATTCCCAAACCCTAATTGGTGGTCTGGCTGTCGTCTTCCCCATTCTTTGGGTTTTCAACACTAAACCTCTCTACGCTGATCATGGGGAAAGTCTGCACTTTGTTTGCCTATGTCTCTCAGCTCAGACTCCGAAGCTAGGGATTTTGGGGATTTTGGGGATTTTGACGGTGCATCCGTGGTTTCTTCCTCGTGGATGGATTGTTGCGATGTCGTGGTCGCACAAATTAATTACCCTAGCTTAAAACACATAAGATAGTATAGAGCAAGCAAGGGGTCGATCCCACGAGGAAGTTTCAAGTCAGATTTTTATGTTGTACGTTATGTAATTGGGGGGATTTTGTTTGCTAGTTTAATTGCTGCCATAGTTTAGATAATCACAAACCAAATCCCCCCAATTACATAACGTACAACATAAAAATCTGACTTGAAACTTCCTCGTGGGATCGACCCCTTGCTTGCTCTATACTATCTTGTGTGTTTTAAGCTAGGGTAATTAATTTGTGCGACCGCGACATCGCAACAAATTTTGGCGCCGTTGCCGGGGAGGTAATTTTAGTTGATTCTTGTGCTTGTACTGTTATTTTTATTTGCTGTGATTCAAAAAAAAAAAAGAGAAACAGAATTTTTGCTTGCTGCGGTACTGTTCACTTGCGGCAGCGGTACTGTTCAAAACAGAGTTTTTGATGGAATTAGGTATCGACCTTTTGTTTCCTGAAGGGAAACGACGTTCTGAACCGGACTAGTGATAAATCACTAGCCCCACCCTATTGAGGCCAAATTCCACTGTTTTCTAGTGTTTTTAGGCAGTTTTAGTTTTCTACCGTAGGATTTTCGTACAATTTGCATTGTTTTTGATCTCTTGTGTGGTTACTTTCTTTTGAGTTTTCTTAGCAATTTATGCCTGTGACCCGTTCTACTAATCAAATTCAAGTGCAGGTTGATCTTGAAATAGAAAGCACTTTACGCAGGTTAAGAAAGGAAGCTCGCCTCAACACCATGGCGGTTGCACGACAACAAACACTCAAGGAGCTTGCTGCTCCTAACGTGGAAAATCAACCATTGTGCATAAACATTGACAATAATGTAAACTTTGAGCTCAAATCTGGTTTTATACATTTGTTACCTACATTTAATGGTCTTGCAGGAGAAGATCCTCATACTCATCTCAAGGAGTTCCATATGGTTTGTGTTGGCATGAAACCGAATGGAGTTGATGAAGAACAAGTTAAGTTGAAAGCTTTCCCTTTCTCTTTGAAGGGGGCAGCAAAGGCATGGCTTTTCTCTATTCTCCTAGGGTCTATTGGAACTTGGAATGCCATGAAGAAGATTTTCCTTGAGAAGTATTTCTCAGCATCTCGAGTTGCTAACATAAGGAAAGAAATATGTGGGATTCGGTAATCTCATGGAGAGACACTCTCCGAATATTGGGAAAGATTTGAGCAACTCTGCATTCAATGTCCTCATCATCAAATACCCGATCAGCTGCTCATTCAATATTTCTATGAAGGATTGATGCCTACTGACCGTAGTATCATTGATGCTGCAAGTGGAGGCGCATTGGTGGATAAGACACCCGAGGCTGCACGCCAATTGATCTCAAACATCGCCAATTGATCTCAAACATGGCAGCCAACTCAAAACAATTTGGCACTCGTGGAGACTTCTCCAACAAACGAGTAAATGAGGTAAGTATTTCTAACCTTGAAAATAAAGTTAATGATCTTACTTCTCTTGTGCGTTTTTTGGCTTGTGGAAATGTGCAGCAGGTGAAAGTTTGTAGCATATGCTCTTTACAAGGACATGCTTCGGATATGTGCCCAACAATGCAAGAAGACTACATTGAACAAGCTCATGCAATTGATGGAGCATTCAACGGACAGCCCCAGTGTAAATATGATCCCTTTTCCAACACGTACAATCCCGGATGGAGAGATCATCCCAACTTACGCTACGACAACCCATCCCAACAAGGCAATCAAAGCCGACAGTTCCATCCCCATGGATTTCAGCCCCAACAAAATTATCAAGCAAGACAACCCCCTCCATTCACAAACTCCAATGTTATGGGGTCATCATCCAATGATGATCTTCGTGAGATGATGAAAACTTTGGCTTCTAATACTGTTACGTTGCAACAAAATATCATGTCTTTTCAACAGGAAACAAGGTCAAGTATTCACAACTTGGAAAAGCAAATGGGGCAAGTAGCTTCAAGTGTAGGGAAATTGGAAGCACAAATGAATGGAAAGTTGCCCTCCCAAGCATTAAATCCAAAAGAGAATGTTAGTGCAATCATGCTGCGAAGTGGGAAAGAACTTGAAGAGAAAAGGTTGAAACAAATTGAGATGGAGGAAGAAGAAGAGATAGAAACTGAATTGAGTACAAAGAAGGAACATCCTCCTCCTCCACAAACTAAAATAAAGACCAACACTCCAAAGGTAACTCCTCACTCAATTAATTCCAGTTTTAAAACAATTTCACCCTTTCCTGTGAGTTCTTCTAGGTCAAAGAAAAAAGACAAAGAAAAAGAGATTTTAGAGGTTTTCAAGAAAGTGGAACTCAACATTCCTTTGCTTGATGCTATCAAGCAAATTCCCAAGTATGCAAAATTCTTGAAGGAGTTGTGTACTACCAAGAGAGCTTTCAAACTGAAAGGTCATGAAACGGTAAGTATGGGTGAAGTTGTATCTACCGTTGTTCAAAAGAATCTGCCTTTGAAACAAAAAGACCCAGGTGCGTTTACTATCCCATGTGTTATTGGTAATGCTAGTTTTAAAAGAGCTTTATGCGATTTAGGTGCATCCATTAGTGTTATGCCCAAACATGTTTATGATTCTCTTAGTCTTGAGCCTTTGAATAAAACTAGCATTATAATACAACTTGCGGATCGTAGTTTTGTTTATCCACTTGGTGTGATAGAAGATGTCCTAGTCAAGATTGATAGTTTGGTTATTCCATGTGATTTTTATATTCTTGACATGGAACATGATTCTTGTGATTCATCAACCAGCACTCCTATATTGTTTGGGAGACCATTCTTGAAAACCGCCAAAGCAAAGATTGATTGTGGTAAGGATACCTTGTCTATGGAGGTAGGAGATGAAAAAATTGAATTCAATTTTCATGATGCAATGAAATATCCTTATAGCAATGTTTATTCTATCACATGCTATGACCAAATTGATAAGTGTGTGCAGCAATTTTGTGATTTTGATTGCGAAGACGGATTAAGCATAGCTTTGAGCTATGTCTATGATTTCACCAAGATAGAAGAGATGGAGAGGCACGTGTGTGTTCCCCAAAACGTGCACGAATCAGTATTGGCCTTACAAGCTTTGCAAACCGTTCCCCATGGTAATGTCTTTGTTGATTTAGTACTCTCACATAAAAAGCTTTTGCCATCTATTTTACAGGCCCCCGAGTTAGAATTAAAATCTTTGCCCGATAATTTGAAGTATGTATTCATTGGCGACAACAATACACTTCCCGTTATCATAGCAAAAGGTTTGACAAGTATGCAAGAGGAAAAACTTGTGAAGTTGTTGTGTGATCACAAGACGGCCATTGGATGGACTTTAGCCGACATCAAGGGCATTAGTCCCTCAATGTGTATGCATCACATACTATTGGAGGACAACGCAAAACCAACAAGGGAAATGCAAAGGAGGTTGAACCCGCCTATGATGGAGGTAGTGAAAGCTGAAATTTTGAAACTGTTAGATGCAGGAGTCATTTACCCCATCACTGACAATAAATGGGTCGCGCCAATCCATGTGGTGCCCAAAAAGACCGGAATCACATTGGTGAAAAACAAAAATGATGAGCTCATTCCTACTCGCATCTCGAGTGGATGGAGAATGTGTGTTGATTACAGAAAGCTCAATCTTTCTACACGCAAAGATCATTTCCCATTACCATTCATGGATCAAATGCTTGAACGCCTAGCAGGTAAGTCTTTTTATTGCTTTCTTGATGGATATAGTGGATACAATCATATTGTTATTAATCCTGAGGATCAAGAAAAGACTACATTTACATGTCCATTTGGTACATATGCATATAGGAGAATGCCTTTTGGTCTCTGTAATGCTCCTGCAACTTTTCAAAGATGCATGATAAGTATTTTTTCTGACTATGTTGAAAGAATAATCGAGGTTTTTATGGATGATTTCACGGTGTATGGTGATTCTTTTGATAAATGTCTAGAAAATTTATCTTTAATCTTGAAAAGGTGTATTGAAACTAACCTTGTCTTGAACTATGAAAAGTGTTATTTTATGGTAGAACAAGGAATAGTTCTTGGGCATGTTGTGTCTTCACGTGGATTAGAGGTTGATAAAGCTAAGATAGATGTTATTTCATCATTGCCTTACCCCTCATGCGTGAGGGAAGTTCGTTCGTTTCTAGGCCATGCAGGTTTCTATCGACGCTTTATCAAAGATTTCTCGAAGATTACAGCACCCTTGTGCAAACTATTAGCCAAAGAAGTGGATTTTGTGTTTGATCAAGCATGTAAAGATGCCCATGATGAGCTTAAGAGACGTGTCACATCTGCCCCTATCATCCAACCACCAAATTGGGATGAACCTTTTGAGATAATGTGTGATGCGAGTGACTATGCGGTAGGAGCTGTGCTTGGGCAAAGAATTGGGAAGAATTTGCATGTTATCGCCTATGCTTCTCGCATGTTGGATGGAGCACAATGCAATTACCATACAACTGAAAAGGAACTTTTTGCAGTGGTGTTTGCTCTTGAAAAATTCAGGTCATATCTACTTGGTACAAAAGTCATTGTTTTTACTGACCATGCAGCTCTCAGGTATCTTTTGAAGAAGAAGGAGTCCAAACCAAGACTGATTAGGTGGATCTTGCTTTTACAAGAATTCGATCTTGAGATCAAAGACAAAAAAGGTGTTGAAAACCATGTGGCTGATCATTTGAGCCGACTGAGGACCGAGGATATACAGATCGAAACAATAAGAGAGACATTCCCCGATGAGCAGTTGTATATGTTGCATTCCTCTACAAGACCATGGTATGCTGATTTGGTAAACTATTTAGTCACCAAAGAATTCCCTCCAGGTTTGTCTAAACCCCAAAAAGATAAGTTACGAGCTGAAGCTAAATATTATTTTTCGGACGATCCTTACCTTTGGAAATTTTGTGCGGATCAAGTAGTTAGGAGGTGTGTACCACAAGATGAATTTCATTCCATTCTCACTTTTTGTCATTCTCATTCTTGTGGTGGGCATTTTGGAGCAAAAAGAACAGCCCACAAGGTACTTAAAAGTGGTTTCTATTGGCCTTCTATTTTTAAAGATGCATATCACTTCTGCAAATCATGTGAAAAATGCCAAAGAACAGGTAATATCACTCATAAGAATCAAATGCCTTTAACGAATATTCTTGTAAGTGAAATTTTTGATGTTTGGGGTATTGACTTTATGGGTCCATTTCCTTCTTCATTTGGCAATCTTTATATTCTTCTTGTTGTTGATTATGTGTCCAAATGGATTGAGGCGAAAGCCACACGAACTAACGATGGTAAGGTTGTTTTAGATTTTGTCAGGACTCACATATTTGATAGGTTTGGAATCCCTAAAGCTATCATTAGTGATCGTGGCACTCATTTCTGTAATCGTTCCATGGAAGCATTGCTACGCAAATATCATGTGACTCATCGAACTTCCACAGCATATCATCCTCAAACGAATGGCCAAGCTGAAATTTCAAATCGAGAAATCAAGTCCATTTTGGAGAAAACAGTGCAACCTAACCGGCGAGATTGGAGCCTACGTCTTGGAGATGCACTTTGGGCTTATCGGACTGCTTATAAATCACCTATAGGAATGTCACCTTATAGAATGATTTATGGGAAAGCATGTCATCTACCGGTGGAGCTTGAACACAAAGCTTTTTGGGCCATTAAATAATGTAACATGGATTATGATGCTGCTGGGATTGCAAGAAAACTGCAACTGCAAGAGTTGGAAGAAATTCGAAATGATGCTTACGAGAATGCAAGGATTTACAAAGAAAAGACTAAGAATCTTCATGACCGAATGCTTACAAGAAAGGAGTTTCATGTTGGAGACAAAGTCCTTCTTTATCATTCGCGTTTGAAACTTTTTCCTGGAAAATTGCGCTCTCGTTGGATTGGACCCTTTGTTGTTTCTAATGTTTTTCCTTATGGGGCAATTGAAATTACAAGTTTAGAAACCAATAAAGTACTCAAGGTCAATGGGCATCGTTTGAAACCTTTCTATGAAGGTTGGACGGCAGAACTCACCGCTTCTGTAGAGTTAGCTGAACCAATCTATGAAGAATGAGCATGCCACATGTCAAGCCAATGACATAAAACAAAAGCGCTTACTGGGAGGCAACCCAGCACAAAAAAAAAATCAGATTTGCTTTCTTTTTCCTTATCTTTTATTTTTTTCGCATTTTAATTTATTTTCTGTCATTCTCTTCTGTTCCTTTGCTTTTATTTCAACATTGAGGACAATGTTGTGTTTTAAGTGTGGGGGTATTGGGAGGATGTTGGTTTTCTAATTTTGGTTTTCTTTGTTATTTTTCAAAAAAAAAAAAATTATGTTTGATCTTTTGAACTCCCATTGGTTTTTGAGAATATGAGTATTATGTATGAGAATTAGTTGAGATAGATGAAGATATAAATCAAATGAAGGAGTGTGCATGTAAATTTTAAGGTTTAATTGGTTTAGGGATTGACTTTGAGAATATGCCATGTTGACTTTATAGTGTTATACCAATGCAAGCTTTTGAGCCTTCAACATTATATTCTTTGATTGTGCATTCTTTCAATGATATGTATCTCTAGAACTTGCTTCATATCTTTTTGAGATTACATTCGCATTACATATATACATGAAGATGATAAAGGCTAGAAATTTTAACCACTTGAGCCAAAAAGCCAACTTAAAGCATATTATCCTTAGTGAGCCCCTTTTGAGCTTGTTTATCTTTTCTTTGCTTTATCCATGTATAAACCTTAAGTTTATATATGTTTTTCTTTTCCCCTGGCCAAGGATTAGTAGAGCATATACTTGTGATATCTCATGGAATTATGGTTGGAAATTATGTGAAAAGAAAGAAGAAGTGATGCTTAATGAAAGGATGGGCAAAGTTGCCAAAGGTAAAAAAGAAAAAAAAAGAAATGGAGTACTCTTTGATTGAATTTGAGACCTTTTGATTCATGTAGTACTTGTAATAAGTTGCTAATGGAGATGAGATTGAAAAGCAAGCTTATGGTAGAACATACTCTTTGATTGAATTTGAGAGATTTAAACACATAAATCATAAACACATGAGTGTTAGAGTGTATATCAATGAGAGGACCTATCACTTTGGCATGGCATAGATTTCATTTAAATCCCGACGATTGATTGAGTTTTGAAGTTTTCATGTAAACAAATTCATGAAAATTTATGTTTTTTTTTTATCCTTTTTTATTATATTCTTATTTATAATGCTTGTACTCTTGGACATCATTTTTGGCTGAAATTTGGAACGTTGATAGGTACTTAAGTCAGGAATCCACGAAAATTGAGTTTGCATCAATTCGACCTCTGTAGCTCCAGATATTAAATTTTGAATGGCCAAAGGTCAACACTGACAGAATGCGAGATTTGACTTTGCAGGATGTGATTTCCATGATCTTTCTCTTTTTATTCTTCTTGCATTACATTTCCAGAAAGGTATGGATGTTAGCTTTTTAGTGCCACTGGAATCACTTCATTTCGATCTCTAGAACTCACGCTCTGCACAAAACATTGATTGAACGTCAAATCTGCCAATTACCTCCAATTTACTCCTTTTTGCATCTTTCATCCAAAAGTGCCTTCAAAACATAAAATAGGGAATATCAAGGCATTTTATATATATAACATAGGCTAAACACTAGTTAAATGTGGGTGAAACTATCGAATAATATGGTTGCATCAAATACCCCCACACTTAGCTCTTGCTCGTCCTCGAGAAAGGATAAATAAAATCAAATTGAAAATAACTATGATCAATCTCTTAATCTCCCATCAATGTCCAAGAATATATGCATTATAAACAAGAATACAATCAAGAATGATAAATAGTATAATTCTCATGAATTCATTTACATGCAAACTTCAAAACTCAATTAATCGTCAGGATTTAAATGAAATCTATGCCATGCCAAAGTGATAGGTCATATACGCTCCAACACTCACGTGTTTAAGGCTTATATGTTTAAATCTCTCAAATTCAATCAATGAATATGTTCTACCATAAGCTTGCTCTTCAATCTCATCTCCATTACTAACATATTACAAACAATGCATGAATCAAAAGGTCTTATTTTCTGGTTGTAATGGTGCTAAGGTTAAGGTGAGGTAAAAGAGAGTAAAAGAAAAGGTTCAAACCAAAGAAAGTAGAGCATTCTAAAAAATGATATTTCAAACAAGATATTTCATCAAAGCACATAAATTTTCCTTCTTTAATCACCAATGCTTAGCTTCTTTTGATTTCAAGCTTTTTCAACATAAAATCTTAAGAACATGAAGGAACACTTTTTTCTTTTTCTTTGTTCTTTTTTTTCTTTTTTTTTCTTTTTTTTTTACCTTTGGCAACTTTGCCCATCTTTTCATCAAGCATCACTTCTTCTTTCTTTTCACATAATTTCCAACCATAATTCCATGAGATATCATAAGTATATGCTCTACTAATCCTTGGCCAAGGGAAAAGGAAAACATATAAAAAGTTAAGACTTATACATGGATAAAGCAAAGAAAATATAAACAAGCTCAAAAGGGGCTCACTAAGGATAATATGCTTTAGGTTGGCTTTTTGGCTCAAGTAGTTAAAATTTCTAGCCTTTATCATCTTCATGTATATATGTAATGCGAATGTAATCTCAACAAGATATGAAGCAAGTTTTAGAGATACATATCATTGAAAGAATGCACAATCAAAGAATATAATGTTGAAGGCTCAAAAGCTTGCATTGGTATAACACTATAAAGTCAACATGGCATATTCTCAAAGTCAATCCCTAAACCAATTAAACCTTAAAATTTACATGCACACTCCTTCATTTGATTTATATCTTCATCTATCTCAACTAATTCTCATACATAATACTCATATTCTCAAAAACCAATGGCAGTTCAAAAGATGAAACATAATTTTTTTTTTTGAAAAATAACAAAGAAAACCAAAATTAGAAAACCAACATTCTCCCAATACCCCCACACTTAAAACACAACATTGTCCTCAATGTTGAAATAAAAGCAAAGGAACAGAAGAGAATGACAGAAAATAAATTAAAATGCGAAAAAAATAAAAGATAAGGAAAAAGAAAGCAAATCTGATTTTTTTTTGTGCTGGGTTGCCTCCCAGTAAGCGCTTTTGTTTTATGTCATTGGCTTGACATGTGGCATGCTCATTCTTCATAGATTGGTTCAGCTAACTCTACAGAAGCGGTGAGTTCTGCCGTCCAACCTTCATAGAAAGGTTTTAAACGATGCCCATTGACCTTGAGTACTTTGTTGGTTTCGAAACTTGTAATTTCAACTGCACCATAAGGAAAAATATTAGAAACAACAAAGGGTCCAATCCAACGAGAGCGCAATTTTCCAGGAAAAAGTTTCAAACGCGAATGATAAAGAAGGACTTTGTCTCCAACATGAAACTCCTTTCTTGTAAGCATTCGGTCATGAAGATTCTTAGTCTTTTCTTTGTAAATCCTTGCATTCTCGTAAGCATCATTTCGAATTTCTTACAACTCTTGCAGTTGCAGTTTTCTTGCAATCCCAGCAGCATCATAATCCATGTTACATTGTTTAATGGCCCAAAAAGCTTTGTGTTCAAGCTCCACCGGTAGATGACATGCTTTCCCATAAATCATTCTATAAGGTGACATTCCTATAGGTGATTTATAAGCAGTCCGATAAGCCCAAAGTGCATCTCCAAGACGTAGACTCCAATCTCGCCGGTTAGGTTGCACTGTTTTCTCCAAAATTTCAGTGTTGACCTTTGGTCAGATTTTTATGTTGTACGTTATGTAATTGGGGGGATTTGGTTTGTGATTATCTAAACTATGACAGCAATTAAACTAGCAAACAAAATCAATTAAAATCGAAACTTATCAAGAAAACAAACCTTGGTCGCAAGCACACATCCACCAACGAAAATTAGAACCGATCCTTGAAACGAAAATTGCAGTTTATGTTCTGAAATTTTATCTTTTCTTAACATTGATTAATTAATGGATCCGCCGTATAACTAATCCTAACCAACAAACTATCAAAGTGTCCGCACTAATGATTCAATTTAATGGTAGCTTTAAGAACTAGATAATTTCATCAAGATTAACATACAAGCTGTCCGCAGCTTGTGTCACTTTGTTCAAATGTTCTCCCTAAGTTCAATAACGTAGTTCCGCCACAATTATCAAGCTTAGTTGCTTCACAAGTTCATATATCACAACTCCGGTTTTGATATTAAACTTAGCAATAGATTGTTCACAACAATAACTTAGAGTCCGCTCTAGCAATCATCAACAACAATCATAGGAAATATGCATAGGAAAACAATCATACTCATTCATAACATAAACTGAAAATAAAAGGAAGAATAAATCTCACGGTTCTTGAAATCCGAAGGTTTGTTGTGTCCTTGCAACCAAGAAAGAGCTTAGCCTTGCATAACTATTGAACAACTACTTCTAAAGAATGAAAAGAGCATGATTTTTGGGTTTGTAGAGGAGAGAATTTGAGTTTATTCTCTGCTGGCTGCTGCCTCCTTCTGCTCTCCCTCTTTTCTGTTGGCCGCTGCCTCCTTCTCTCTTTCTTTTTATATGCTAAGAAACCCTAGTCTCTATTTTACAAAATACTCCTTCCTTGAGTTGGCAGTTTACATTTAAGTACTTCAATAACTATTTTTTCTAAAAAGAGAAATAGTCTTGCATGAAATCTTCAAGCTCTGACTTAGAGGAGCTAAATTGCTGATATAAAAACTTGGATGTCGGTTTAGATGCTTCGGAATGTATTTTGGACTTGTTTCTTCACGAAACCTGTTTGCTGGCAGAATTCAGTTGTCATCTTTGAAAAATCATATCTCCCTCATATGACATCTGTTTTGGCTGAAATTTGGAGCGTTGATAGGTATTTAAGTCAGGAATCCAAGCAAATTGAGTTTGCATCAATTCGACTTCTGTAGCTCCAGATATTAAATTTTGAATGGCCAAAGGTCAACATTGACAGAATGCGAGATTTGACTTTGCAAGATGTGATTTCCATGATCTTTCTCTTTTTATTCTTCTTGCATTACATTTCCAGAAAGGTATGGATGTTAGCTTTTTAGTGCCACTGGAATCACTTCATTTCGATCTCTAGAACTCACGCTCTGCACAAAACATTGACTGAACGTCAAATCTGTCAATTACCTCCAATTTACTCCTTTTTGCATCTTTCATCCAAAAGTGCCTTCAAAACATAAAATAGAGAATATCAAGGCATTTTATATATATAACATAGACTAAACACTAGTTAAATGTGGGTGAAACTATCGAATAATATGGTTGCATCATGGATTGATGGCGTTCTTTGTTGATTCCACACCAGGGTTGCTTTCTTCTCCACAGAGCTTCTGGCCATGGTAGGTTCTCTCCTATCTTCCCTCCTCTATGATGCTTTTTCCCTGGGTTATTTGTGGCATGCTTGCCCTGGCATAGCATGGGGTTGCCCACCTCACGCTTCTTTGATAGCTTGCACCATGTTATCTCTGCCATGTGTATGTCCTGTTTCTCTTGGATATGTTGTTGATATGCTACTGATATCTCGGTGGTCTCTACTGGTTTGACTATCGACAGTCTGTTGTTGCTTTCTCTGTCGGGTAGTTGCTTGTATGCTGCCCTGGCCTTGTTTTTTTTCTGTTTGAAAATGTCTTTGCTTGCTGTTCTTTGTTGCTGGCTTGTTCACAACCTGAGTTGATGATTCTAGTTGGATTGGCCTGAATTTTCCTTGCTGGTAGTGGATGGTTTGTGTCTGCATGTCAAGCTGGTTCAGCTGTGGGTGAGTATGGGACTTGTCTAGGTGAAGGTTTCTTTGCCATTTGAGGCTCTGTCTGGCTGGGTGAGGGTCTCTCCCTAAATTTCAGACTCTATGCCCCCTTGTTCCATATTGGTTATCTCGCAAGTCTGTTCTGGCTGCTCTTCTTGGGCTCTTATGGAGTATGCTTCCACCATGGTTCTCTTTCTGTTGATGATATGGATTCCATCAGTTTGGGTGAGGCTCTCTCCCCAATGCTTGGGCTACATTTGTAGTGCTCTCTACTGCAGCTCTACTAGCATGTTGTTTTGCTTGAAGGAAATGGGGGGATCTTTCTTTCTTTAGCTCGCTACTAAGTGGAGAATGCTGGATGGAGACGGTCCTAGTATCAATCAACACCATGATGCAGGTCTGGCCTGCTGGAGATGATGTGCGGATGGTTCACTACTCTTATATCGCTTGATACAAAGATCTGATTGGGTGAGGCTCTCTCCCCAATTGCTTTGCGCAGGGCTTTATTCTTGCTCTTTCCTGCCCTTCCCTGTTGGTCTGCCTTAGAATGTTGGCTTGCTAGTATTCTTTGGCTACTGCAACCTTGGGTTTATTGGAGGGCCACTTGCGGCTGGCTGTGTGCTGCTTCTTGTAGCTTGGTTTGCTGGACTCCTATCCTTGGTTTGCTTTGTTTTGCAAGGGTGCTGATGCAGTGCTGGTTTGTAGGCCTCTGTTTTGCTAGTTGGGTAGCTAGATGCTACTGGGTTAATGCAAAGGATCTCTTTGCCTGCTGGGGCTTTGTACCCTCTGCTTACACATGAGGCTTTATCCTCATGGTGTTTGGTTGCGTGATGTTTGCTCCATACTGTGGAGTCTGTTCTAGCATCACTGCTATGTATATTGTGGTTGTCAGCAGCTTGGATTGCAGAGTGTCACCCTTTGAAGGGTTTCCATGCTTGTTGTGGGGTCCCATTTGTGGCTTGCTGATGCGTGGCCCCTAGTGTTGGGTCTCTACTTCGATGTCCTCTTCCTGCTGCGCCTCTTGCTGGAATGGTTTTGGTTGGTGGTCGTCCTTCGGGTGGAAGCTGATGACAGTTTCCCTCTGCTGGCTTGGTGCTCTGTCTTTTGCCTGCTTGGTAGGAATCCATTAGGGTGAGGTTCTCTCCCCAAAGATATGGTCCTCTTGCATGTTGCTGTTCTGAGCAGTGGGTTTGCATTATAGGAAGGCCGGATTGTTGCTTCGGTTTATCTCCACTGCTACACTATGTGTGATGGCCATTTCTGGTTGGATCATATTGGAGGTTCTACCTATTATGGTCTGCTCCTCTCTGATGCTGCTGTTTTTTGGGTTCCTAGGCAGCTGCTTGTCTGCTAGGATGATTTTCCTGTATTCAAGGGAGCCTGTTCCCTTTGATTTTCGGTTGTACAAGGGAGTCTGTTCCCTTTACTTTCTGTTTCTGCAAGCTTGTCTTGCTTTGGTTGTTCAAGGGACTCTGTTCCTCTTTTCAGGGAGTCTGTTCCCTTAGCTTTCCTATTCAGCAAGCGTGCCTTGCTTATAGTTTGTACAAGGGAGTCTGTTCCCTTTGCCTTCTGTTCAGCAAGTTTGTCTTGCTTTTGATTTGGTCAAGGGACTTTTGTTCCCTTTTCCTTGTATTGCTGGTCTCCAGCTTCTTTTTGATCTATACAATTCTTACATTTGATAAAAAAAAAAAGAAACCAAATGATGGAGGAAATGGACCCATGAAATCTATACCCCAATAGTCAAAGATCTCAATGACAAGAATAGGATTTAAACGCATCATGTGATGTTTTGAAATAGATCACAACTTTTGACAATTTTCACAAATCTTGCAGAATGCATGCGTGTCCTTGAACATGATGGGCCAGTAAAATCCACTTTGTAAGATTTTTGCAGTTGTCTGTCTTGATGAGAAATGACCCCCACATGCCTCAGAATGACAAAATTTAATGACACTACTACCTCATTGTCAGGAATGGATCTTTGAAATATTTGATCAGGACAATATTTGAATAAATAAGGGTTATCCCAATAAAAGTTCTTCACTTCGTTCAAGAACTTTCTTTTGTCTTGGGTACTCCAATGAGCTAGCAAATGTCCTGAAACAAGAAAATTAACAATATTAGGAAACCAAGGCATTGTAGCAACAGAAAGTAAATATTCATTAGGAAAGTAATCATTGATTTGTGTGATGTCAGATGTGGAATCTATTGTCAATCTTGATAAATGATCCGTGACAATATTTTCTGTTCCTTTCTTGTCTTTGATTATGATATCAAATTCTTGAAGTAACAAAATCCATCGTACCAATCTAGCCTTAGAATCCTTTTTTGAAAGAAGATATTTCAAAGCTGCATGATCACTAAAAACAATAACAGGTGAGACAACAAGATAAGATCAGAACTTGTCACATGCAAATACTACTGCAAGTAATTCCTTTTTAGTGGTAGTGTAATTCATTTGAGCACTATTTAAAGTTTTACTTGCATAGTAAATCACATAGGGTTTCTTATCTTTTCTTTATCCTAAGACAGCACCTACGGCATAATCACTAGCATCATACATTATTTCAAAAGGTAATGACCAATCAGGAGGTTGAATGACAGGAGCAGAAGTAAGCAAGTTTTTAAGTTTAACAAAGGCTTTTTCACATTGTTCAGTCCATTCAAAAACATTTTCCTTTGTTAGAAGGTTACACAATGGCTTAGATATGACACTAAAATATTTGATGAACCTTCTATAAAAACCAGCATGTCCTAAGAATGATCTAACATCTTTAACAGATTTTGGTGTTGGCAAGTTGACAATTAACTCAATTTTAGATTTGTCAACCTCAATTCCTTTCGATGAAACAATGTGACCAAGTACAATGTTGTTTGTTACCATAAATGACATTTTTCCCAATTCAGCACAAGATTCTTCTCTTCACACCTGCTCAAAACCTTTTCTAAGTTAGTCAAACAATCATCAAATGAATCGCCAAAAACAGAAAAATCATCCATAAAAATTTCAAGAAAATGTTCAACCATATCACTGAATATGCTAAGCATGCATCTTTGAAACGTGGCTGGTGGATTACATAATCCAAAAGGCATCCTTCTATATGCAAAAGTTCCAAATGGACATGTGAAAGTAGTCTTCTCTTGATCTTCCAATGCAATTTCAATTTGGTTGTAACCTGAATAGCCATCTAGGAAACAATAAAATTCATGACCTGCAACTCTTTCTAGGATTTGATCCATGAAAGGTAAAGGAAAATGATCTTTTCTAGTCATTGAATTAAGTTTCCTATAGTCAATGCACATGCACCAACCAATAATAGTCCTAGTTGGAATTAACTCATTTTTCTCATTTGTTATCACAGTGACTCCAGACTTCTTGGGTACAACTTGGGTAGGACTTACCCATTTGCTGTCAGAAATAGGATAAATGATTCCATTATCTAGAAGCTTAATGACTTCATTCCTCACTACTTCTTTCATATTAGGATTAAGCCTTCGTTGCATTTCTCTAGAGAGTTTAGCATTTTCCTCCAAATAAATCTTGTGTGTGCAAATCAAAGGACTAATTCCTTTTATGTCAGCTATGGTCCATCCTAATGCATTTTTGTGCGTTTTCATAGTTTGTAATAACTTACCTTCTTGATGTGCATTAAGTTTGGAAGAGATTATTACTGGAAAAGTTTCATTTTCTCCTAAAAATGAGTATTTGAGATTGAATGGTAACGGCTTCAAATCAGGTTTTGGTGGTTGAACACTTGAAGGTATAGACTCAATTGATCGTGGTGGAAATTCTTCAATTTTTGGTCTCCAATTACTTGCCTTTGATTCTTCCTGAAAATAAACCATTTGCAAATTCTCAGATTCATTAAACTCAATTTCACTGGAAATAGTTTCAAATTGATCATGAACTAATTTTTCAATAAAGTCCACTTCCTGTAAATCATTATGATCTCCAGGTTGCTTGCAAATGTTGAAAATATTCATCTCCAATGTCATGTTTCCAAATGATAACTTCATCAGTCCATTCCTACAATTAATCAATGCATTAGAAGTTGCAAGAAACGGACGTCCTAAAATAACATGAATTGAATTACATGCTTCAACAGGTTGTGTATCCAAGACAATAAAATCCACAGGATAAATGAATTTATCAACTTGTACTAACACATCTTCAACTATTCCTCTAGGCACTTTTACAGATCTATCAGTAATTAAAAGAGTTACAGAAGTTGGTTTTAACTCATCTAGATTAAGACTCTGAAAGACTGAATATGGAAGTAAATTCACACTAGCTCCAAGATCAAGTAAAGCTCTTTCAATTTTATGTTCTCCAATAAAGCAAGAAATTGTAGGAAAACCAGGGTCTTTATATTTCAAAGCATTATTGTTCTGAAGAATGGCACTTACTTGTCCGGCTAAAAAGGCTTTCTTTTTCACATTCAGTTTTCTCTTCACAGTGCACAGATCTTTTAAAAATTTAGCATAAGAAGGTACCTGTTTAATAGCATCTAACAAAGGTATATTGATCCTTACCTGTTTGAAAGTTTCAAAGATTTCAGAGTTGTGATTGACTTTCCTTTGTTTGGTCATGGCATGAGGAAATGGAAGTGCTGGCGGGGAATCAGTCTTTTCTTTGCAATGTTCAGATTCAACCCTTTCCTTATCCTCGGAGATTAACTCATCTTTCTCACAAGGTTCAAGAGTGGGTTTTTGAATAACCTTACCACTACGAAGAGTGATGACTGATTTGACTTGATCCATGTGTTGGCTTCCGGAACTACTTGCATTTACATTGTATTGCCCCTTGGGATTTTGCTATGGTTGAGATAGAAACTTACCTTTTTCTTGAAAACTAAGAGCAGATGTGAATTTTGCAAGAGCATCTTTTAGATCTGCCATGGTTTGAGCATTTTGAGTGTTGATTGTCTCCTACTTTTCAATGAATGCATGCAATGTTTCCTCAAGATTTCTTCTAGGCGGTGGAGCATAAGGAGGTGCATATCCATGAGAATTTTGGAAATTATGGTGTGCTTGAAACGGTGGCTGTGAAGTTTTTGCATTATTGTTACCACTCTTCCAACTGAAATTTGGGTGATTTCTCCAACCAGGGTTGTATGTTTGTGAGTATGGGTTATGATTGGGCCTTTGGAAACTATTTAGAGCATGGGCTTGTTCATGGAGGCATTCCTTGAAAGAAGGCAAAGTTGGACAGTCATTGGTTGCATGTTCATTCGTTTCATAGATTTGACACACAATGTCTTGAATATATTTTAATTGACCACTCTTTTTAAATTCAAGTGCCTCGACTTTTCTAGCTAAAGATGCAAATTTAGCTTGGAGGTCATGATCTTCCCTAAGGTTGTACATACCTCCACTAGATGTATGAGGTTGAGTTTTACCTGGTGCCTCATAAGTACCTGTAGTGTCCCAATTTTGAGCATTTTCAGCTAGCAAGTCTAGGTACTCCATTGCTTCATCAGGGTCTTTATTTTCAAAAGTTCCATTTAACATCAATTCCACCATTTGCCTATCTTTAGGTGTTAACCCTTCATAAAAATGTGAAACCAATCTCCATGTTTCAAAACCATGATGAGCGCAAGTATTAAGCAAATCTCGATACCTATCCCAACATTGGTAAAATGTTTCTCCTGGTTTTTGAGTGAAAGTGGTGATTTGTCTTTTGAAAGAGTTTGTTCTATGAGATGGAGAAAACTTCTTTAAAAATTGTTGTTGCATTTCATCCCAAGCACGAATGGATCCTGACCTAAGATTTTGTAGCCATGTTTTTGCTTTATCTTTTAATGAAAAAGGAAAAAGCTTTAATCTAATGGTGTTCATGCTACAATAAGTCATTATAGGTGTTACAGACTTCTTCAAATTCTCTCAAATGCAAGTATGGATTTTCTAGATCTAAGCCATGAAAAGAAGGTAAAAGTTGAATAATGCTTGGCTTAAAATTAAAGTGAGATGCATCAAGAGGGAAAACTATACATGAGGGTGCACTTGTTCTTGTTGGATTCATGTGGTCTCTTAGTGTTCTAACTCGATTATTCTCATTATTCTCATTATGAAGTGATTGGTTATCTTCTTTGGCTATATTTTCTGAAAATGATGAGGATACTCTACAAAGTCTACCACTTAATGTACGTGACCAAACTCTCATGCACGTGTAAGAAGAGAATAAAAGGAAGAAGAAAACAAAAGAAAATGAAACAAAACAAAAGAAACAAAAGTTAGATAAAAAAAAAGTGAAAAAAAATAAATATTATAATTTATACAAGAATTTACCTCGCTGGCAACGGCGCCAAAAACTTGACACGATCAAAGAGTTGATGTCTTATCCCAAGTGCAGGAGTGTCAAAGTAATAAATAACCCGGCAAGACCGGGGTCGAACCACATTAAGGTGAACTATATAAATTATAAATAATAATAACAACAACAACAACAACAGCAACAACAACAACAATGATGATGATGATGATGATGGGTTAAAGATGACTTTGAGATGTAAGATAAATGTGAAGATTAAACAATGATAAAAACAAATGTCAAGGTTAGAGGATCCACTAATAGTATTAGAGATAAGTAAAGTATAAACTCTTTATAAATTATCAACATGATCATATTAATCATCTTATTTACGTAACACCATACTTATAAATTTTATCAGGTATTCATGATGCTAACTTATGTTGACAACAAATCAAATTCCTTTCATAACAACGATGTCGGCCGAAGACTATGAAGGATCAAGTATTTGATGTACCAAGTGTTATACAACACAAATCTAGATTAACCATTTAACAAGCAAGGTATTAAGAATTAATAAGATAAAAATGATAAGACATGTTAATAGCAACTTTCTTGGATATAAACATTAAAGTCCATGTTGAGTTTATATTATACATATTCTAACACCATTAGTGAAACCTTTTCACCTTGACATATTTAACTTAGCTAGACATTATGAAGAAGAAAAACATAAATAAACAATATAAGAACATAAACATGATATAAGTTAACTAAGTATAGTAAACGAAATGAAAAGTATAAACAAGAGATTAATGAAAGCAAAACTTAAGCATTACAAAAATATAAAGAGAGAGAGCAAGAACATGATCTTGATCTAAGAACTAAGATTCCTAAATGAATGGCAAATGCCTCCTTTTATAGGCTAAAATTCGGAACTATTCATTTGGTAATTGATTATTGATGTAGTGGCCAACTATTGATTTAGTGGACTTGGTGGATAGCATCACTCAAGCATTGTGGCTGGATGAAATGACATTGATGCAATCAGAATTTGGCAAAGTGTTCTTCATGACAGTTGTTGGAAATCATCTTATCGTTCCACCCATAAACTTTCAGAGTATTTGGATCACTAGAGCTCGAGATATGGATAAAATACTGAGTAGTGCTTCTGGTGGACGTGGTGGATAGCCCTCAAGCTCTTGTCTGGATGAAATGTCATTGTTACCATCCGAATTTAAGCAGGTCTTCCGCATGAAAGTTATTTGAAATTGTCTTTTCCTTCTACCCACCAAATGTCACATCATTTTGCCTTCTAGAACTCCAGATATGGGTAAAATTCTGAGCAGTGTTTGGGCTAGATTGCAGGACAGATTCTGACTTCTCTTTTGTGGCCAAACTTTGAATTTGAAAATGGCAGATTTGGGTCATACACTATTCATGAACATTGTAGGCCTATTTCTTAGCTTTCTATCCATATAAATCAAACTGAAATCCAAGATCTACAGCTCCAGATATGACCCAATAACTGAACAGTGTTCCAATTTGAATTGAATCGGTATCTCCTTTCTAAGCTTAGCCTTTTCTTTGTCCTTTCACTTTCAATAGTTAATCACATCAATCAATCATTTGAATTGTGAGATATGCCTACATTTAAAATTAGCATTTACCATAAATTAAAGCTATCTTACATTATCAGACATGATATTATAAAACATGCTCTGGTTAAGGAGTTATTGATACTTCAAGTGCAAAATGATGATATAAAACCTTGATAAAAATGCACTTTTAAGTACTAATCAGCTACCCCAAGGAAAACAGCCTTTGGAAAATTTTGATCGCGATCCAACAGTCGGATCAAAAGTTATGGCCCTTTTGAGCCGAAACTCAAGTTCGACCGACCAGACATCATCGTCACCGAGTAGCCATTCCATAGCTACCCCAATGAAAACAGCCTCTGGAAACCACTGTAAAATTTTAAGCGCGATCCAACGGTCGGATCAAAAGCTATGGCCCTTTCAAGCCGATACTCAAGTTCGACGGACCAGACATCCTTGTTATCGCCTAGCCATTCCATAGCTACCCCAAGGAAAACATCCTCTGAAAAATTTTGAGCACGATCCAACGGTAGGATCAAAAGATATGGCACTTTTGAGCCGATACTCAAGTATACACGACCAAACATCCTCGTCACCCAGTAGCCATTCCATAGCTACCCCAAGGAAAACAGCTTCTGGAAAAATTTGAGCGCGATCCAACGGTCGAACCAAAAGGTATGGCCCTTTTGAGCCGATACTCAAGTTCTACGGAACAAACATTCTCGTTACCGAGTAGCCATTCCATAGCTACCCCAATGAAAACAGCCTCTGGAAACCCCTGTAAACTTTTGAGCATGATCCAACGGTCGGATCGAAAGCTATAGACGGTCAGATCAAAAGTTATGGCCCTTTTTAGCCGATACTCAAGTACAGGCGACCAGACATCCTCGTCACCCAGTAGCCATTCCATAGATACCACAAGGAAAACAGCTTATGGAAAAATTTGAGCGCGATCCAACGATCAGATCAAAAGTTATGGCCCTTTTGAGCCGATACTCAAGTTCGACCGCCAGACATCCTTGTCACCGAGTAGCCATTCCATAGCTACCCTAAGGGAAACAGCCTCTGGAAACTTTTGAGCGCGATCCAATGGTCAGATCCAAAATTATAGCCCTTTTGAGCCGATACTCAAGTTCGAACGACTAGACATCCTCGTCACAGAGTAGCCATTCCATAGCTACCCCAATGAAAATAGCCACTGGAAACCACTGTAAAATTTTGAGCGTGATCCAACGGTCGGATCAAAAACTATGGCCCTTTCAAGCCGATACTCAAGTTCGACGGACCAGACATCCTTGTCATCGACTAGCCATTCCATAGCTACCCCAAGGAAAACAGCCTCTGGAAAATTTTGAGCGCCATCCAACAGTCAGAACAAAAGTTATGTCCATCTTCAGCCGATATTCAAGTACGGGCGACCAGACATCCTAGTCACCGAGTAGCCATTCTATAACTACCCCAAGCAAAACTGCCTTTGGTAACCCTTGTAAAAATTTGACCGCGATCCAACGGTCGGATCAAAAGTTAAGTGCCTTTTAAGCCGATACTCAAGTACGGGCGACCAGACATCCTCGTCACCGAGTAGCAAATGCATAGCTACCCAAGGAAAACAAACTCTGGAAAATTTTGAGCGCGATCCAACGGTCGGATCAAAAGTTATGGCGCATTTGAGCCGATACTCAAGTACGGGCGACCAGACATCCTCATCATCGAGTAGCCATTCCATAGCTAACCCAAGGAAAACAGCCTCTGGAAAATTTTGAGCGCGATCCAACGGTCGAATCAAAAGTTATGGCGCATTTGAGCCGATACTCAAGTACAGGCGACCAGACATCCTCGTCACCGAGTATCCATTCCATAGCTAACCCAAGGAAAACAGCCTCTGGAAAATTTTGAGCGCGATCCAACGGTCCGATCAAAAGTTATGGCGCATTTGAGCCGATACTCAAGTACGGGCGACTAGACATCCTCGTCACCGAGTATCCATTCCATAGCTACCCCAAGAAAAACTGCCTCTAGAAACCCCTGTCAACGTTTCAGCCCGATCCAACGGTCGGATCAAAAGTTTTGGAGATTTTGAGCAGATACTCAGGTACGAGCGACCATACATCCTCGTCACCGAGTAGGCATTCCATAGCTACCCCAAGGAAAATAGCCTCTGGAAAATTTTGAAAGTGATCCAACGGTCGGATCAAAAGTTATGGCCCTCTTGAGCTGATACTCAAGTACGGGGGACCAAACCTCCTCGTCACCGAGTAGCCATTCCATAGCTACCGCAAGGAAAACAGCCTCTGGAAAATTTTAAGCGCGGTCCAACGGTCGGATCAAAAGTTATGGCCCTATTGAGCAGATAGTCATGTACTGGCGACCAGACATTCTCGTCACCGAGTAGCCATTCCATAGCTACCCCAAGGGAAACAGCCTCTATAAAAGTTTGAGCGCGATCAAACGGTCAGATCAAAAGTTATGGCGTATTTGAGCCGATACTCCAGTAAGGGCGACTAGACATCCTCGTCACCGAGTAGCCATTCCTTAGCTACCCCAAGGAAAACAACCTCTAGAAATTTTTGGGCGCAATTCAACGGTCGGATCAAAAGTTATGGCCCTCTTGAGACGTAACTCAAGTATGGGCGACCAGACATCCTCGTCAACGAGTAGCCATTCCATAGCTACCCCAAGAAAAACTGCCTCTAGAAACCACTGTAAACATTTGAGCACGATCCAATGGTCAGATCAAAAGTTATGGCCCTCTTGAGCTGATACTCAAGTACGGGCGACAACACATCCTCGTTACCGAGTAGTCATTGCATAGCTACCCCAAGGAAAACAGCCTCTAGAAAAGTTTGAGCGCGGTCCAACGGTCGAATCAAAAGTTATGGCATATTTGAGCCGATACTCATGTACGAGCGACCATATATCCTCGTCACCGAGTAGTCATTCCGTAGCTACCCCAACCAAAACAGCCTCTGTAACTGTTTGAGGGCGATCCAACGGTCGGATCAAAAGTTTTGGCGCTTTTGAGCCGATACTCAAGTACGGGCGACCGTACATCCTCGTCATTGAGTAGTCATTCCATAGCTACCTCAAGGAAAACAGCCTCTGGAAAATTTAGAGCGTCATCTAACGGTCGTATCAAAACTTATAGCCGTTTTGAGCCGCTACTCAAGTTCGACCGACCAGACATCTTCGTCACCGAGTAGCCATTCCATTGCAACCCCAAGGAAAACAGCCTCTATAAAAGTTTCAGCACGATGCAACGGTTGGATCAAAAGTTATGGCGCATTTAAGCCGAAACTCAAGTACGGGCGACCAGACATCCTCGTCACCGTGTAGCCATTCTATTACTACCCCAAGCAAAACAACCTTTAGAAACCCCTGTAAATGTTTGAGCGCGTTCTAACGGTCGGATCAAAAGTTATGGCGCTGTTGAGCCGATACTCCAGTACAGGTGACCAGACATCCTCATCACCGAGTAGTCATTCCATAGCTGCCCCAAGGAAATCAGCCACTGGAAAATTTTGAGCGCGATCCAACGGTCGGATCAACAGTTATGGCTCTCTTGAGCCGATACTCAAGGACGGGCGATCAGACATCCTCGTCTCCGACTAGCCTTTCCAAAGCTACCCCAAGCAAAACTGCCTTTGGTAACCGTTGTAAAAATTTGAGTGCGATACAACGGTCGGATAAAACGTTACGGTGCATTTGAGCCGATACTCAAGTACGGGTGACCAGACATCCTCGTCACCGTGTAGCCATTCCATAGCTACCCCAAGGAAAACAGCCTCTGGAATATTTTAAGCGCGATCCAACGGTCGGATCAAAAGTTATGGTCGTCTTGAGCCGATACTCAAGTACGGGCAATCAGACATCCTCGTCACCGAGTCGCCATTCCATAGCTAACCCAAGAAAAACTGCCTCTAGAAACCCCTGTAAACGCTTGAGGACGATCCAACGGTCGGATCAAAAGTTTTGGCGCTTTTGAGCCGATACTCAAGTATGGGCGACCATACATCCTCCTCACCGAGTAGTCATTCCAGAGCTACCACAAGGAAAACAACCTCTGGAAAATTTAGAGCGCCATCCAACGGTCGGATCAAAACTTATAACCTTTTTGAACCGCAACTTAAGTTCGACCGACCACACATCCTCATCACCGAGTAGCCATTCCATTGCTACCCCAAGGAAAACAGCTTCTGTAAAAGTTTAAGCGCGATGCAACGGTCGGATCAAAAGTTATGGCGCATTTAAGCCGATACTCAAATACAGGAGACATGACATCCTCGTCACCGCGTAGCCATTCCATAACTACCTCAAGCAAAACAACCTTTAGAAACCCCTATAAACGTTTAAGTGCGATCTAACGGTCGGATCAAAAGTTATGGCCCTATTGAGCCGATACTCAAGGACGGGCGACCAGACATCCTCATCACCGAGTAGCCTTTCCAAAGCTCCCCCCAAGCAAAACTGCCTTCGGTAACCCTTGTAAAAATTTGAGTGCGATAAAACGGTCGGATAAAAAGTTATGGCGCATTTGAGCTGATAATCAAGTACGCATTCCATAGCTACCCAAGGAAAACAACCTCTGGAATAATTTAACCGCGATCAAACGGTCAGATCAAAAGTTATGGCCCTCTTGAGCTGATACTCAAGTATAGGCGACCAATCATCCTCGTCACCGAGTAGCCATTCCATAGCTATCCCAAGGAAACAAGCCTCTGGAAAATTTTAAGCGCGATCCAACGGTCGGATCAAAAGTTATGGCCCTATTGAGCCGATACTCAAGTACGAGTGACCAGACATTCTCGTCCTTGAGTAGCCAATCCATAGCTACCCCAAGGCAAACAGCGTGTCGAAAATTTTGAGCGCAATCCAACGATCGGAACAAAAATTATTGCCCTTTGGAGCTGATACTCAAGTACGGGTGACCAGACATCCTCGTCACCGAGTAGCCATTCCATAGCTACTACAAGCAAAATTGCCTTTGGTAAGCCGTGTAGAAATTTGAGCACGATCCAACGGTCGGATCAAAAGTTTTGGCGCTTTTGAGCCGATACTCAAGTACGGGCGACCATACATCCTCATCACCGAGTAGTCATTCCATAGCTACACCAAGGAAAACAGCCTCTGGAAAATTTAACCGCGATCAAACGGTCGGATCAAAAGTTATGGCCCTCTTGAGCTGATACTCAAGTATGGGCGACCAATCATCCTCGTCACCGAGTAGCCATTCCATAGCTATCCCAAGGAAACAAGCCTCTGGAAAATTTTAAGCGCGATCCAACGGTCGGATCAAAAGTTATGGCCCTATTGAGCCGATACTCAAGTACGGGCGACCAGACATCCTCGTCCTTGAGTAGCCATTCCATAGCTACCCCAAGGCAAACAGCGTGTCGAAAATTTTGAGCACAATCCAACGATCGGAACAAAAATTATTGCCCTCTGGAGCTGATACTCAAGTACGGGTGACCAGACATCTTCGTCACCGAGTAGCCATTCCATAGCTACCCCAAGAAAAAACAGCCTCTTGAAAAGTTTTAGCGCGATCCAACGCTCGGATCAAAAGTTATGGCCCTTTTGAGCCGATACTCCAGATTAACCGACCACACATCCTCGTCACTAAGTAACCATTCCATTACTACCCCAAATAAAACTGCCTCCAGAAACCCTTGTAAAAATTTGAGCCCGATCAAACAGTCGGATCAAAAGTTATAGCCTTTTTGAGCCGATACTCAAGTTCGACCGACCAGACATCCTCGTCACCGAGTAGGCATCCATAGCTACCCCAAGAAAAAGCAGCCTCTGGAAAATTTTAAGCAAGATCCAATGGTCGGATCAAAAGTTATGGCCCTCTTGAGCCGATACTCAAATACGGGCAACCAGACATCCTCGTCACCGAGTAGCCATTCCATAGCTACCCCAAGAAAAACTACCTCTAGAAACCCCTGTAAATGTTTGAACGCGATCCAACGGTCGGATCAAAAGTTTTGGCGCTTTTGAGCCGATACTCGAGTACGGGTGACCATACATCCTCGTCACCGAGTGGTCATTCCATAGCTACCCCAAGGAAAACAGCCTCTGGAAAGGTTTGAGCGCGATCCAACGATCAGATCAAAAGTTATAGCCTTTTTGAGCCGATACTCAAGTTTGACCGACCAGACATCCTCGTCACCAAGTAGCCATTCCATTGCTACCCCGAGCAAAACTGCCTCTAGAAACCCATGTAAAACTTTGAGCCCGATTAAATGGTCGGAACAAAAGTTATAGCCTTTTTGAGCCCATACTCAAGTACGGGCAACTAGACATCCCCGTCATCAATTAGCCATTCCATAGCTACCCCAAGAAAAAGCAGCCTCTGGAAAATTTTGAGCGCTATACAACGGTCGGATCAAAAGTTATGGCCCTTTTGAGCCGATACTCCAGTTTGACCGACCAAACATCCTCGTCATCGAGTAGCCATCCATAGCTACCCGAAGAAAAAGCAGCCTCTTGAAACTTTTGAGCGCGATCCAACGGTCAGATTAAAGTTATGGCCCTATTGAGCCGATACTCAAGTACGGGCGACCAGACATCCTCGTCACCGAGTAGCCATTCCATAGCTACCCCAAGAAAAACTGCCTCTAAAAACCCTTGTAAACGTTTGAGCGCGATTCGACGGTCGGATCAAAAGTTTTGGTGCTTTTAAGCCGATACTCGAGTATAGGCAACCATACATCCTCATCACCGAGTAGTCATTCCATAGCTACCCCAAGGAAAACAGCCTCTGGAAAATTTTGAGCGCTATCCAACGGTCGGATCAAATGTTATAGCCTTTCTGAGCCGATACTCAAGTTCGACCGACCAGACATCTTCGATTGCTACCCCAAGTAAAACTGCCTCTAGAAACCCCTGTAAAAATTTGAGCCCGATCTAACGGTCGGATAAAACGTTATAGCCTTTTTGAGCCGATACTCAAGTATGGGTGACCAGACATCCTCGTCACCGAGTAGCCATTCCATAGCTACCCCAAGAAAAAGCAGCCTCTTGAAAAGTTTTAGCGCGATCCAACGCTCGGATCAAAAGTTATGGCCCTTTTGAGCCGATACTCCAGATTAACCGACCACACATCCTCGTCACTAAGTAACCATTCCATTACTACCCCAAATAAAACTGCCTCCAGAAACCCTTGTAAAAATTTGAGCCCGATCAAACAGTCGGATCAAAAGTTATAGCCTTTTTGAGCCGATACTCAAGTTCGACCGACCAGACATCCTCGTCACCGAGTAGGCATCCATAGCTACCCCAAGAAAAAGCAGCCTCTGGAAAATTTTGAGCAAGATCCAATGGTCGTATCAAAAGTTATGGCCCTCTTGAGCCGATACTCAAATACGGGCAACCAGACATCCTCGTCATCGAGTAGCCATTCCATAGCTACCCCAAGAAAAACTGCCTCTAGAAACCCCTGTAAATGTTGGAACGCGATCCAACGGTCGGATCAAAATTTTTGGCGCTTTTGAGCCGATACTCGAGTACGGGCGACCATACATCCTCGTCACCGAGTAGTCATTCCATAGCTACCCCAAGGAAAACAGCCTCTGGAAAGGTTTGAGCGCGATCCAACGATCAGATCAAAAGTTATAGCCTTTTTGAGCCGATACTCAAGTTTGACCGACCAGACATCCTCGTCACCAAGTAGCCATTCCATTGCTACCCCGAGCAAAACTGCCTCTAGAAACCCATGTAAAAATTTGAGCCCGATTAAATGGTCGGATCAAAAGTTATAGCCTTTTTGAGCCAATACTCAAGTACGGGCAACTAGACATCCCCGTCATCAAGTAGCCATTCCATAGCTACCCCAAGAAAAAGCAGCCTCTGGAAAATTTTGAGCGCGATCCAACGGTCGGATCAAAAGTTATGGCCCTTTTGAGCCGATACTCCAGTTTGACCGACCAGACATCCTCGTCATCGAGTAGCCATGCATAGCTACCCGAAGAAAAAGCAGCCTCTAGAAACTTTTGAGCGCGATCCAACGGTCGGATCAAAAGTTATGGCCCTCTTGAGCCGATACTCAAGTACGGGCGACCAGACATCCTCGTCACCGAGTAGCCATTCCATAGCTACCCCAAGAAAAACTGCCTTTAGAAACCCTTGTAAACGTTTGAGCGCGATCCGACGGTCGGATCAAAAGTTTTGGTGCTTTTAAGCTGATACTCGAGTACAGGCGACCATACATCCTCGTCACCGAGTAGTCATTCCATAGCTACCCCAAGGAAAACAGCCTCTGGAAAATTTTGAGCGCGATCCAACGGTTGGATCAAAAGTTATAGCCTTTTTGAACCGATACTCAAGTTCGACCGACCAGACATCCTCGTCACTGAGTAGCCATTCCATTGCTACCCCAAGAAAAAGCAGCCTCTAGAAAATTTTGAGCAAGATCCAATGATCGGATCAAAAGTTATATAGCCTTTTTGAGCTGATACTCAAGTACGGGCGACCAGACATCCTCGTCACCGAGTAGCCATTCCATAGCTACGTGATTAGTACTTAAAACTGCATTTCATTAAGGCTTTATATCATCGTATTGCAATAAAGTATCATTAAATTCCCTAACTAAAGCATGTTTTATAATAACAAGTATGATAATATAATATATCTTTAATTTATGGTAAATGCTTGTTTTGAATGCAGGTATACCTCACAATTTAAAGGATTGATTGATGTGATTAACTATTGAAAGTGAAGAGACAAAAAGACAACTAGGCTAATAGAAGAGATGCTGGTTCAATTCCAAACTGGAACACCATTCGGTTATTGGATCATAACTGAAGCTGTAGACCTTGGATTTTGGTCTGCTTTATATGGATGGAAAGCTAAGACATAGACCTAAAACTTTCATGCGAAGTCCAAGACTCAATTATGCCATTTTCAAGTTCAAATCTTAGGAACAACGGAGAAGTCGGAATATGTCATGCAGCTCAGACACTGTTCGGTTTTCAGTTCATATCTTGAG
This sequence comes from Populus trichocarpa, assembly GCF_000002775.5. Taxonomy (NCBI): domain Eukaryota; kingdom Viridiplantae; phylum Streptophyta; class Magnoliopsida; order Malpighiales; family Salicaceae; genus Populus; species Populus trichocarpa. Next base: position 7,784,795 of record NC_037303.2, read on the forward strand.
TTCTAGAAGTCCAAATGAGCTCTGGTTTTTTTTGTTGGAAAGCTAAGACAATTTCCCACAGCTTTCATGGAACAAAAGGCTCAAGTTCTGATGTTAGCAATGATGTTTTGGCCAGCCAACAATATCAATAACTAGCTAACAATGTCAATAACCAGCAGCCAACAATGTCAAAAACCAGCCACCAAATCAATGGTTGGCCACCAACCAAATAGTTTGTCAACCAATCAATAGTTCCAAATTTTAGCCTATAAAAGGAGGCATTTTCCATGTATTTAATCATCTTGGTTTTTAGATCAAGATCATGTTCTTGCTTTCTTTCTTTATATTTTTGTAATGCTTAAGTTTTGCTTTCATGAATATCATGTTTATGCTTTTTATTTTTTTTCCTTTACTTAGTTAACTTATATCATGTTTATGTTCTTATATTGTTTATTTATGTTTTTCTTCTTCATTATGTTTAGCTAAGTTAATTATGTCAAGGTGAAAAGGTTTCACTAGTGGTGTTAGAATAGGTATAATATAAACTCAACATGGACTTTAATGTTTATATCCAAGAAAGATTGTTACTAACATGTTTTATCTTTTTATCTTACTAATTCTTAATACCTTGCTTGCTAAATGGTTAATCTAGATTTGTGTTGTATAACACTTGGTACATCAAATGCTTGATCCTTCATAGTCTTCGGCCGACATCGTTATTATGATAGGAACTTGATTTGTTGTTAACATAAGCTAGCAACATGAATGCCTGGTGGTATTTATAAGTATGGTGTTACTTAGATAAGATGATTAATATGATCATGTTAATAATTTATAATGAGCTAATAACGATAAATCATCCGATTGGAAACTCTTTTGTGTGTGGTTTCCAGTTGAGTAATAAAAAGAGTTTATATTATATTTATTTGAAATACCATTAGTGGATCCTCTAACTTTGACATCTTTGTTATCATTGTTTAATCCTTACATCAATATTACATCTCAAAGTTCTCTTTAACATCAATATCATTTTATTATTTGTAATTTATATAATTCACCTCTCTGTGGTTCGACCCCGGTCTTGCCGGGTTATTTATTACTTCGACACTCCTGCACTTGGGATAAGACATCAACTCTTTGATCTTGTCAAGTTTTTGGCGCCGTTGCCGGGGAGGTAAGTATTGTATAAATTATATATTTTCTTTTCTTTTCACTTTTATTCGTTTTTCTAATTTTTGTTCCTTTTCTTTTCTTTTCTTTTGCACTTGCATGAGAGGTTGGACACGTACATTAAGTGGTAGACTTTCTAGGAAATCCTCATTTTCTTCAGAAAACATGGCTGACGAAGATAACCAGTCAATTCATAATGAGAATAATGAGAATAATCGTGTTAGAACACTTAAAGACTACATGAATCCAACAAGAACAAGTGCACGATCATGTATAATTTTTCCTCCTGATGCATCTCATTTTAATTTGAAGCCAGATATTATTCAACTTTTTCCAACTTTTCATGGCTTAGAATTAGAAAATCCATACTTGCATTTAAGAGAATTTGAAGAAGTTTGTAATACCTATAATGACTTAAATTGTAGCATGAACAACATCAAATTAAAGTTTTTTTCTTTTTCTTTGAAAGAAAAAGCTAAAACATGGCTGCAAAATCTTAGGACAGGATCCATTCGTGTTTGGGATGAAATGCAACAACAATTTTTAAAGAATTTTTCCCTTCTCATAGAACAAACTTTTTCAAAAGACAAATCACCACTTTTAATCAAAAATCAGGAGAAACATTTTACCAGTGTTGGGATAGATATAAGGACTTGCTTAATACCTGTCCCTCATCATGGTTTTGAAACATGGAGGTTGGTTTCACAATTTTATGAAGGGTTAACATCTAAAGATAGGCAAATGGTGGAATTGATGTGCAATGGAACTTTTGAACATAAAGACCCTGATGAAGCAATGGAGTACCTAGACTTGCTAGCTGAAAATGCTCAAAATTGGGACACCACAGGTACTTGTGAGGCACTAGGTAAAACTCAACCTCATACATCTAGTGGAGGTGACACGATCAAAGAGTTGATGTCTTATCCCAAGTGCAGGAGTGTCGAAGTAATAAATAACCCGGCAAGATCGAGGTCGAACCACAGGGAGGTCAACTATATAAATTACAAATAAAGAAAAAGATTTGAAGAGAATAATAACAGAAAAGGAGTTGAAAAGAGTTTTGGGATGTGATATTGATGTAAGGATTAAACAATAATAAAACAGATGTCAAGGTTAGAGGATCCACTAATGGTATTTCAAATAAATATAATCTAAACTCTTTTTATTACTCAACTGGAAACCACACACAAAGGAGGTTCCAATCGGATGATTTATCGTTATTAGCTCATTATAAATTATTAAAATGATCATATTAATCATCTTATCTAAGTAACACCATACTTATAAATATCATCAGGCATTCATGTTGCTAGCTTATGTTAACAACAAATCAAGTTCCTCTCATAACAACGATGTCGGCCGAAAACTATGAAGGATCAAGCATTTGATGTACCAAGTGTTATACAACACAAATCTAGATTAACCATTTAACAATCAAGATATTAAGAATTAGTAAGATAAAAAGATAAGACATGTTAATAGCAAACTTTCTTGGATATAAAAATTGAAGTCCATGTTGAGTTTATATTATACATATTCTAACACCATTAGAGAAACGTTTTCACCTTGACATAATTAACTTAGCTAAACATAATGAAGAAGAAGAACATAAATAAACTAGATAAGAACATAGTTATGATGAAAAGCATAAACAAGAGATTAATGAAAGCAAAACTTAAGCATTACAAAATATAAAGAAAGAAAGCAAGAAAGAACATGATCTTGATCTGAAAACCAAGATGACTAAATACATGGCAAATGCCTCCTTTTATAGGCTAAAATTTGGAACTATTGATTGGTTGAAAAACTATTTAGTTGGTGGCCAACCATTGATTTGGTGGCTGGTTTTTGACATTGTTGGTTGCTGGTTATTGACATTGTTGGCTACTTATTGATATTGTTGGCTGGCCAAAATGTCATTGCTATCATCAGAACTTGAGCCCTTTGTTCCATGAAAGCTGTGGGAAATTGTCTTAGCTTTCCAACAAAAAAAACCAGAGCTAATTTGGACTTCTAGAACTCAAGATATGAACTGAAAACCGAACAGTGTCTGAGCTGCAGGACAGATTGTGACTTCTCCGTTGTTGCTAAGATTTGAACTTGAAAACAGCATAATTGAGTCTTGAACTCCGCATGAAAGTTTTAAGTCTATGTCTTAGCTTTCCATCCATATAAAGTAGACCAAAATCCAAGGTCTACAGCTTCAGTTATGATCCAATAACTGAATGGTGTTCCAGTTTGGAATTGAACCAGCATATCTTCTCTTAGCCTAGTCCTCTTTTTGTCTCTTCACTTTCAATAGTTAATCACATCAATCAATCATTTGAATTGTGAGAAATACCTGCATTCAAAACAAGCATTTACCATAAATTAAAGATATATTATATTATCATACTTGTTATTATAAAACATGCTTTAGTTAGGGAATTTAATGATACTTTAGTGCAATACGATGATATAAAGCCTTAATGAGAATACACTTTTAAGTACTAATCACACCCCCCAACCAGCTTATTACTAGTCCCTAGTAATCAAAGCGTTAAAATATAAAAACAATTTGCAAGTTCCACAAAGCAAGGTATTCATCATTTAACTTCAATTAATCTATCCAAATAAACAAACTCTCATTAAATTTATATATTTGCTTCATATTTCTTAAACAAGATATTAATAAACCTTCTTTTTGTGTGCTCAATGTATGAAAACATAGATGATGGAGCTTTTATTGGAAGAAAACAATATTCTGTTCCAATGTTTTTCTAAGGTTAACTTCCTTGGGTTGGGATTATTATCTTTTTTTTGTGTGGTATATATACATATAACTTAAAACACAATGCATCCTTAACCCATATAACAAGCTTTAGGCTAATGACTCCCAGACCAGTTGGTCTTAGGGCATCAGGTGTTGAGACACCCCTACGAGCTTAGTAACTCAGGTTGCAGATACTGATACGTAGATAGTGCAATGTTTGATTCCCTTAAGCTTTCTCCTCAACCCATGTAACAAGCACTGAGCCAATAGCTTCCAAGTCAGTTGACTTTAGGGTACTAGGTGTTAAAACACCCCTTCGGGCTTAATTGCTTAAGTCAAGGAGGCTACGAAACCAAACTTATCTACTTTTTTATTTATTCAATTTGTTTTTGTTTTTGTGTTTTTGTTTTTTTACAAATTATATACTATCCCTTTCCCTTAGTTGTTACCTTTAATAAAAGAACATGAATAATGTAATAATCCAATATGCAACCCACAATCATATGTTAAAGTGTGTGTGTAAAAATGAAGGTTTAAGAAAACTTGTTAAATGAGTATATGAGCAGAATCGAGTGATAACAATGCGAGAGTTTGTAAACCTGAATATTTCAAGAAGTATTATGATAGACCTTGTTAAGAATGTTTACTAAGATGCGTCTCAAAAGTCACTAAAGTTCCTCCTTTACTCTGCCATCCTAGAAACAATAGTTTTGCAAATGGTTTTAATAATAGAAAACATAGTTAGTTAATTTTTTTTTTAATAATATCAACTACTACCCTCTCCCCTCAACCAAAACGAGACATTGTCCTCAGTGTTCTAAGGCAGAAAGATAGAGTATAGAAGACATCACCTAAAACAGCAACTATTGACAAACCTAAAGCACACTTAAACAAATATAAGAAAGAACAAAACACAAATATTATGCTATTAATAAAACCAAAAGACACAAGTTTTCACCGACTAAGGCTCAAATCCAATCTAAGCTTTTTACGGCGTTCTGTGATTGACCAATTGAGTCGACTCATAGAGGAATCAACTACAGGGATGAAAGATTGAAGTTCATCAATCAATTGCTTAGCAGTAGCAGCAGAGATAAGGATTTGTCGTGCTGAAAATGTTAGAAATTGTTGTTCCACAGCATGATCAAGAAAAGACAATAAAGTATTATAAAAACCATTAACATTAGCAAACCTATAGGTTTCTGGTGAATGTCCAGTTGAGCACTAGAGGAAATATGAAATATCTCTTCTAAAGTGCCCAAACCACCTGGTAAAGCAATGAAGGCGTCAACATGGTTAAACATTACAAACAGTCGTTCAGACATTGTGGAGACCTGTAGTTCCTCTCCGACTGTTTTTCCAATGATGTCCCCTTCGGCTAAAACTTTAGGGACGACCCCCAAAACTTGACTGCCTCCTAAAAATGCAGCTATTGAAACACCCCCCATTAACCTAAGGTTGCCTCCCCCATACACTAAATGAATCTTTCTCTTAGCTAGTACCCGACCAAGATGATTTGCTGATTCTAAAAACTATTTTTCTTTCCCAGGACTAGATCCACCAAAAACACAAATATTTTTTATTTTAGGAACAGAGGAACCTGCCATTTCTACACACTTCTATATCTGTTGAATGAATGGGTTGAGTAGAAATGATGGGAAGGAAGAGAAGATTTTATAGATGAGAAATTGAAAATGCAATCATACCACCTATATGTAGGCTAGTTGGAGTCTCACTTTCTCTCTCTCTTTTTTTTTGTAAAACATGTGTATGTACAAGTAGTTGTGATTGTGGCTCACATCTTCCCTTGGTTTTATGTCCAAGAACGGCTTAAACGCCCTCTATGGGTCGAGGATAGGCTTCCCATCGAGTTTTCTTAAAAACTGGCAAACAGGGTCTTTTTTAGTCAGATTCCCCAGACTATGTCGATCGTGTTCTTTATGAAAATGGGGCCATAAATCATGAATTGCACGATGCATATCTCCACTATGATGAGACTTAAGAGTCAATAGAAGATTAACTAAAGACTCTCTATGCTTTGAAATAAATCCCACTTTTTGATATTTTTCACTGGTTTTGCAGAATGCATGTGAGTCTTTGAACATGGTGGGCCAATAGAATCCACTTTGTAAGATTTTTGCAGTCGTCTTTTTTGACAAGAAATGATCTCCACATGCCTCAAAATGACAAAGTTTCATGACACTACTTACCTCATTGTCGGGAATACATTTTTGAAATATTTGATCAGGACAATATTTGAACAAGTAAGGGGCATCCCAATAAAAGTTCTGCACGTCGCTCAAAAAATTTCTTTTGTTTTGGGTATTCAAATAAGCTGGAAAAAATCCTGAAGCAAGAAAATTATCAATATTAGCAGACCAAGGTATTGAACTAAGAGAAAGTAAAGATTTATCAGGAAAGTAATCATCAATTGGTGTGATCTCAGATGTTGAATCTATTGTCAATTTTGACAAATGATCTGTGACAACATTTTCAGTGCCTTTTTCTTCCTCGATTTCTTCCTGTTTCAAAGTTTCAAAGATTTCAGAATTGTGATTGACTTCCTTTTGTTTGGCCATGGCATGAGAAAAGGAAAGTACTGGTGGGGAATCAGTCTGTTCTTTGTAATGCTCAGGTTTAACCCCTTCCTTACCCTCAGAGATTGACTCATCATCTTTTTCACAAGGTTCAAGAATGGGTTTTTCAATAACCTTACCACTGTGGAGAGTAATGACTTATTTGACTTGATCCATGTGTTGGCTTCCAGAACTACTTGCATTTGAATTGTATTTCCCTTTAGGATTTTGCTGTGGTTAAGATGAGAACTTACCTTTCTCCTGAAAACTTAGAGCGGATGTGAATTTTGCAAGAGTATCTTTAAAATCTGTCATGCTTTGAGCAAGTTGAGTGTTGATTGTCTCTTACTTGTCAATGAATGCATATAAAGTGTCCTCAAGATTTCTTCCAGGAGGGGGAACATAAGGAGATGCATACCCATGAGAACTTTGAAAATTATAATGTGCTTGAAATGGTGGTTGTGAAGTTTGCGCATTATTGTTACCACTCTTCCAACTGAAATTTTGGTGATTAAAAGAAGGCATAGTTGGACAATCATTCGTTGAGTGTTTATTAGTTTCACAAATTTGACACACAATTTCTTGAACAGATTTTAATTGACTACTCTTTTTTAATTCTAGTGCCTCAACTTTTCTAGCTAAAGATGCAAATTTGGCTTGGAGGTCATGATCTTCCCTAAGGTTGTACATGCCTCCACTAGATGTATGAGGTTGAGTTTTACCTGGTGCCTCACAAGTGCCTGTAGTGTCCCAATTTTGAGCATTTTCAGCTAGCAAATCTAGGTACTCTATTGCTTCATCAAGGTCTTTGTTTTCAAAAGTTCCATTGCACATCAATTCCACCATTTGCCTATCTTTAGGTGTTAACCCTTCATAAAATTGTGAAACCAATCTCCATGTTTCAAAACCATGATGAGGACAGGTATTAAACAAGTCTTTATATCTATCCCAACACTTGTAAAATGTTTGTCCTGGTTTTTGAGTGAAAATGGTGATTTGTCTTTTGAAAGAGTTTGTTTTATGAGAAGGAAAAAACTTTTTTAAAAATTGTTATTGCATGTCATCCCAAGCACGAATGGATCCTAACCTAATATTTTGTAGCCATGTTTTAACTTTATCTTTTAATGAAAAAGGAAAAAGCTTTAATCTGATGGTGTTTATGCTACAATTTAAGTCATTATAGGTGTTACAAACTTCTTCAAATTCTCTTAAATGCAAGTATGTATTTTCTAATTCTAAGCCATGAAAAGTGGGTAAAAGTTGAATAATACCTGGCTTAAAATTAAAATGAGATGCATCAGGAGGAAAAACTATACATGATCGTGCACTTGTTCTTGTTGGATTCATATAGTCTCTAAGTGTTCCAACACGATTATTCTCATTATTCTCATTATGAATTGACTGGTTATCTTCGTCGGTCATGTTTTCTGAAGAATATGAGGATTTCCTAGAAAGTCTACCACTTAATGTACGTGTCCAAACTCTCATGCAAGTGCAAAAGAAAAGAAAAGAAAAGAAAAATAAAAATTAAAAAAACAAAAATTAAAAAAGCAAATAAAAGTAAAAAGAAAATAAAAGAAATATATAATTTATACAATAACTTACCTCCCCGGCAACGGCGCCAAAAACTTGACATGATCAAAGAGTTGATGTCTTATCCCAAGTGTAGGAGTGTTGAAGTAATAAATAACCCGGCAAGACCGAGGTTGAACCACAGGGAGGTCAACTATATAAATTATTAACACGACCAAAAGATTGATGTCTTCTCCCAAGTGCAGGAGTGTCGAAGTGATAAATAAGCCGGCAAGACCGGGGTCGAACCACAGGGAGGTTAATTGTATAAATTATAAACAACAATAATACAACAACAATAGTAACAATAACAATAATAATAATAATAATAATAATAATAATAATAATAATAATACTAGTAGTAGTAGTAGTAGTAGTAATAATAATAATAGTAATAGTAATAGTAATAGTAGTAGTAATAATAATAATACCAATAATACTATTAATAATGATAATAATAAAGATGAAGAAGAAGAAGAAGTTAATGAGAACTTTGAGATGAAAGATTAACGTAAGGATTAAACAATGATAACAACAAATGTCAAGGTTAGAGGATCCACTAATGGTATTTCAAACAAGTATAGTATAAACTCTTTTTATTCAATTGAAAACCACACACAAATGAGGTTCCAATCAGATTATAAATTGTTAACATGATTACATTAGTTATCTTATTCGAATAATGCTAATACTTGTAAATGTTGTCAGGCATTCATGATTATAACTTATGTTAACAACAAATCAAGTTCCTTTCACAGCTCAGGTGTCGGTTATACCATACAATATGGGCTATGAAAGTGCCAAGTATTTGTTGTACCAAGTGTTATACAACATAAATCTAGATTAACCATTTAACAAGCAAAGTATTAAAAGTGAACAAGATAACAAATACAAAGCATGTTAGTATCCAACATTAAGGTCCATGTTAAGTTTATATTATACTTATTATTACACCATTAGTGTACCCTTTTCACCTTGATATAATTAACTTAGCTACACATAATGAAAGAAAGAAACATAAATAAACAAGGAAAGGAAATGAAAAGCATAAGCAAGAAATTAATATAAGCAAAACTTAAGCATTACAAAATATAAAGAGAGAGCAAGAGCATGATCTTGATCTGAACACCAAGATGCCTAAATACATGGCAAATGCCTCCTTTTATAGGCCAAAATTCGGAACTATTGATTTGATGAATGGGTGGCCACATCTTGACTTGGTGACAATTCTTATCTTCTTGTCTGCCAAAAACGTCATTGATAACGTCATAATTTGAACAGACTTAAATCGTGAAAGTTCTAGGAAATTGTCTCATCTTTCCAGGGTAAACATTTGAGATCATTTGGACTTCTAGAACTTGAGATATGGGCTGAACACTGAACAATGTCTGGGCTGCAGGACAGATTCGGACTTCTTCGTTGTTGCTACAATTTGGACTTGAAAACGGCCTTGTTAAATCTTGGACTCCACATGAAAGTTGTAGGCCTATGTCTTACCTTTCCATCCATATAAAGTAGACCTAAATCCGAGATCTACAGCTCCAGATATGACCCGATTACCGAACAATGTTCCAGTTTGGACTGCACCAACATCTCTTTTCTAAGTTTGGCCATCTCTTTGTCCTTTCAATTTCAGTACTTCAACTCATCAATCAATTCTTTCATTTATGTGATAGGCCTGCATTTAAGATGAACATTTACCATAAATTAAAGGTATCTTATATTATTAGATATGTTATTATAAAACATGCTTTAGTTAAGGAGTTATTGATACTTCAAGTGCAAAATGATGATATAGAACCTTGATAAAAATGCACTTTTAAGTACTAATCAATTACAAATAAAGAAAAAGATTTGAAGAGAATAATAACAGAAAAGGAGTTGAAAAGAGTTTTGGGATGTGATATTGATGTAAAGATTAAATAATGATAAAACAGATGTCAAGGTTAGAGGATTCACTAATGGTATTTCAAATAAATATAATATAAACTCTTTTTATTACTCAACTGGAAACCACACACAAAGGAGGTTCCAATCGGATGATTTATCGTTATTAGCTCATTATAAATTATTAACATGATCATATTAATCATCTTATCTAAGTAACACCATACTTATAAATATCATCAGGCATTCATGTTGCTAGCTTATGTTAACAACAAATCAAGTTCCTCTCATAACAACGATGTTGGCCGAAAACTATGAAGGATCAAGCATTTGATGTACCAAGTGTTATACAACACAAATCTAGATTAACCATTTAACAAGCAAGATATTAAGAATTAGTAAGATAAAAAGATAAGACATGTTAATAGCAAACTTTCTTGGATATAAAAATTGAAGTCCATGTTGAGTTTATATTATACATATTCTAACACCATTAGAGAAACCTTTTTACCTTGACATAATTAACTTAGCTAAACATAATGAAGAAGAAGAACATAAATAAACTAGATAAGAACATAGTTATGATGAAAAGCATAAACAAGAGATTAATGAAAGCAAAACTTAAGCATTACAAAATATAAAGAAAGAAAGCAAGAAAGAACATGATCTTGATCTGAAAACCAAGATGACTAAATACATGGCAAATGCCTCCTTTTATAGGCTAAAATTTGGAACTATTGATTGGTTGAAAAACTATTTAGTTGGTGGCCAACCATTGATTTGGTGGCTGGTTTTTGACATTGTTGGCTGCTGGTTTATTGACATTGTTGGCTGCTTATTGATATTGTTGCCTGGCCAAAACGTCATTGTTAACATCAGAATTAGAGCCCTTTGTTCTATGAAAGCTGTGGTAAATTTTCTTAGCTTTCCAACAAAAAAAACCAGAGCTAATTTGGACTTCTAGAACTCAAGATATGAACTGAAAACCGAACAGTGTCTGAGCTGCAGGACAGATTGTGACTTCTCCGTTGTTGCTAAGATTTGAACTTGAAAACGGCTGAATTGAGTCTTGGACTCCTCACGAAAGTTTTAGGTCTATGTCTTAGCTTTCCATCCATATAAAGTAGACCAAAATCCAAGGCCTACAGCTTCAGTTATGATCCAATAACCGAATGGTGTTCCAGTTTGGAATTGAACCAACATCTCTTCTCTTAGCTTAGTCTTCTTTTTGTCTCTTCACTTTCAATAGTTAATCACATCAATCAATCCTTTGAATTGTGAGAAATACCTGCATTCAAAACAAGCATTTACCATAAATTAAAGATATATTATATTATCAGACTGGTTATTATAAAACATGCTTTAGTTAGGGAATTTAATTATACTTTAGTGCAATACGATGATATAAAGCCTTAATGAGAATGCACTTTTAAGTACTAATCAGGAGACATGTACAACCTTAGAGAAGATCATGACCTCCAAGCCAAATTTGCATCTTTAGCTAGAAAAGTTGAGGCACTGGAATTAAAAAAGAGTGGTCAATTAAAATCTGTTCAAGAAATTATGTGTCAAATTTGTGAAGCTAATGAACACTCAACCAATGATTGTCCAACTTTGCTGATTAGTACTTAAAAGTGCATTTTTATCAAGGTTTTATATCATCATTTTGCACTTGAAGTATCAATAACTCCTTAACTAAAGCATGTTTTATAATAACATATCTAATAATATAAGATACCTTTAATTTATGGTAAATGTTCATCTTAAATGCAGGCCTATCACATAGATGAAAGAATTGATTGATGAGTTGAAGTACTGAAATTGAAAGGACAAAGAGATGGCCAAACTTAGAAAAAAGATGCTGGTGCAGTCCAAACTGGAACACTGTTCGGTAATTGCGTCATATCTGGAGCTGTAGATCTTGGATTTAGGTCCATTTTATATGGATGGAAAGATAAGACATAGGCCTACAACTTTCATGTGAAGCCCAAGATTTAAAAAGGCGGTTTCCAAGTCCAAATTGCAGCAACAACAAAGAAGTCCGAATCTGTCCTGCAGCCCAGACACTGTTTAGTGTTCAGCCCATATCTCGAGTTCTAGAAGTCCAAATGATCTCAAATTTTTACCCTGGAAAGATGAGACAATTCTCTAGAACTTTCATGATTTAAGTTTGTTCAAATTATGACTTCATCAATGACGTTTTTGGCAGACAAGAAGATAAGGATTGTCACCAAGTCAAGATGTGGCCACTCACTCATCAATTAGTCAACAAATCAATAGTTCCGAATTTTGGCCTATAAAAGGAGGCATTTGCCATGTATTGAGGCATCTTGGTTTTCAGATCAAGATCATGCTCTTGCTCTCTTTATATTTTGTAATGCTTAAGTTTTGCTTATATTAATTTCTTGCTTATACTTTTCATTTCCTTTCCTTGTTTCTTTATGTTTCTTTCTTTCATTATGTTTAACTAAGTTAATTATGTCAAGGTGAAAAGGGTACACTAATGGTGTAAGAATAAGTATAATATAAACTTAACATGGACCTTAATGTTGGATACTAACATGCTTTATATTTGTTATCTTGTTCCCTTTTAATACTTTGCTTGTTAAATGGTTAATCTAGATTTATGTTATATAACACCTGGTACAACAAATACTTGGCACTTTCATAGCCCATACTGTATGGTATAACCGACACCTGAGCTATGAAAGGAACTTGATTTGTTGTTAACATAAGTTATAATCATGAATGCCTGACAACATTTACAAGTATTAGCATTATTCGAATAAGATAACTAATGTAATCATGTTAACAATTTATAATCTGATTGGAACCTCCTTTATGTGTGGTTTCCAATTGAATAATAAGAGTTTATACTATACTTGTTTGAAATACCATTAGTAGATCCTCTAACCTTGACATTTGTTGTTATCATTGTTTAATCCTTACATCAATATCACATCTCAAAGTTCTCATCAACTTCTTCTTCTTCTTTATTATTATTATTATTATTATTATTATTATTATTATTATTACTATTATTGTTGTTGTTATTGTGTTGCTGTTAACTATAATTTATACAATTAACCTCTCTGTGGTTCGACCCCGGTCTTGCCGGGTTATTTATTACTTCGACACTCCTGCACTTGGGAGAAGACATCAATCTTTTGGTCGTGTCAAGTTTTTGGCGCCGTTGCCGGGGAGGTAAATTCTTGTACAAATTATAGTATTTATTTTATTCTCTCTTTTCACTTTTCTTGTATCTAACTTTGTTTATTTTATTTTTTTTGTTTTGTTTTCTTCTTCTTTTTATTCTCTTTTTACACGTGCATGAGAGTTTGGTCACGTACATTAAGTGGTAGACTTTGTAGGGTATCCTCATCATTTTCAGAAAATATGGCCGAAGAAGATAACCAATCACTTCATAATGAGAATAATGAGAATATTCGGGTTAGAACACTTAGAGACCACATGAATCCCACAAGAACAAGTGCACCCTCATGCATAGTTTTTCCTCCTGATGCATCTCATTTTAATTTTAAGCCAGACATTATTCAACTTTTACCATATTTTCATGGCTTAGATTTAGAAAATCCATACTTGCATTTAAGGGAATTTGAGGAGGTTTGCAACACATATAATGACTCAAATTGTAGCATGAATACCATTAGATTGAAGCTTTTTCCTTTTTCATTAAAAGATAAAGCTAAAACATGGCTACAAAATTTGAGACCTGGATCCATTCGTGCTTGGGATGAAATGCAACAACAATTTTTAAAGAAGTTTTTTCCATCTCACAGAACAAACTCTTTCAAAAGACAAATCATTACTTTCTCTCAAAAACCAGGAGAAACATTTTATCAATGTTGGGATAGGTATCGAGACTTGCTTAATACTTGCCCCCATCATGGTTTTGAAACATGGAGATTAGTTTCACATTTTTATGAAGGGTTAACTCCTAGAGATAGGCAAATGGTTGAATTGATGTGCAATGGAACTTTTGAGGATAAAGACCCTAATGAAGCCATGGAGTACCTAGACTTGCTCGCTGAAAATGCACAAAATTGGGACACTAGAGGCACTTATGAGGCACCAAGTAAAACCCAACCTCATACATCTAGTGGAGGTATGCACAACCTTAGGGAAGATCATGACCTCCAAGCCAAGTTTGCATCTTTAGCTAAAAAAGTCGAAGCACTAGAATTGAAAAAAAGTGGTCAATTAAAATCTGTTCAAGACATTGCGTGTCAAATTTGTGAAACCAACGAACATTCAACTAATGACTGTCCAACCTTGCCTTCTTTTAAAGAATGTCTCCATGAACAAGCCCATGCATTAAACAGTTTCCAAAGGCCCAACCATAACCCATATTCGCAAACATATAACCCTGGTTGGAGAAATCATCCAAATTTCAGTTGGAAGAGTGAGAACAATAATGCTCAAACTTCACAGCCACCGTTTCAAGCACACCATAATTTCCAAAATTCTCATGGATATGCACCTCCTTATGCTCCACCTCCTAGAAGAAATCTTGAGGAAACATTGCATGCATTTATGGAAAAGCAAGAGGCAATTAACACTCAACTTGCTCAAAGCATGACAGATTTTAAAGATACTCTTGCAAAGTTCACATCTGCTCTCAGTTTCCAAGAGAAAGGTAAGTTTCCATCTCAACCACAACAAAATTCCAAGGGGCAGTACCATGCAAATGCAAGTAGTTCGGGAAGCCAACACATGGATCACGTAAAATCAGTCATCACTCTTCGTAGTGGTAAGGTTATTGAAAAACCCATTCTTGAACCTTGTGAGAATGATGATGAGTCAATCTCTGAGGGTAAGGAAGGGGTTGAATCTGATCATTGCAAGGAAAAGACTGATTCTCCGCCAGCACTTCCATTTCCTCATGCCATGACCAAACAAAGGAAAGTTAATCACAACTCTGAAATCTTTGAAACTTTCAAACAGGTAAGGATCAATATACCTTTGCTGGATGCTATTAAACAGGTTCCTTCTTATGCTAAATTTTTGAAAGATCTGTGCACTGTGAAGAGAAAACTGAATGTGAAAAAGAAAGCCTTTTTAGCCGAACAAGTAAGTGCTATTCTTCAAAACAATAATGCTTTCAAATATAAAGACCCTGGTTGTCCTACAATTTCTTGTTTTATTGGAGAACATAAAATTGAAAGAGCCTTACTTGATCTTGGAGCTAGTGTGAATTTACTTCCATATTCAGTTTTTCAAAGTCTCAATCTAGGTGAGTTAAAACCAACTTCTGTGACTCTTTTACTTGCCGATAGATCTGTAAAAGTGCCTAGAGGAATAGTTGAAGATGTGTTAGTACAAGTCGATAAATTCATTTACCCTGTGGATTTTATTGTCTTGGATACACAACCTGTTGAAGCATGTAATTCATTTCCTGTTATTTTAGGACGTCCATTTCTTGCAACTTCTAATGCATTGATTAATTGTAGGAATGGACTCATGAAGCTATCTTTTGGAAACATGACATTGGAGATGAATATTTTCAACATTTGCAAGCAACCTGGAGATGATAATGATTTACAAGAAGTAGATTCTATTGAAGAATTAGTTTATGATCAACTTGAATCTACTTTGAGTAAAATTGAATTGGATGAATCTGAAGATTTGCAAATGATTTATTCTCAGGAAGAAATCACGGATGAAAAAGACACCGAAAATGTTGATGCGGATCTTTTGTCAAAAGTAACAACAGATTCGACATCCGACATCACACCAATCGATGATTACTTTCCTGATGAATCCTTACTTTCTCTTAGTTCAATGCCTTTGTTTGCTAAAAATATCAATTTTCTTGCTACAGGAGATTTGCCAACTCACTGGAGTACCGAAGACAAAGGTAAGTTTTTGAACGAAGTGAAGAAATTTTATTGGGATGACCCTTACTTATTCGAATATTGTCCTGATCAAATATTTCGAAGATGCATTCCTGACAATGAGGTAAGTAATGTCATTAAACTTTGTCATTCTGAAGCATGTGGGAGTCATTTCTCGTCAAAAAAGACAGCTGCGAAAATTTTACAAAATGGATTTTATTGGCCCACCATGTTCAAGGACACACATGCATTCTGCAAAACTTGTGAAAATTGTCAAAAAGTTGATACTGGTCAAAAAGTTTTGCTTTATAATTCTCGACTCCATTTATTTCCTGGAAAGCTAAGATCAAGATGAAGCGGTCCATTTATTGAGAAACATGTGTATCCTTATGGGGCCTTTGATATTGAGAATCCAAAGAATGACAATGTTTCTAAGGGAAATGGACATCGTTTGAAAGCTTACTTTGATAATTTTCCTAGTGAAAATGAATCCATTGGTTTGAATGATCCTGTAGATAAAGGTTGATTATTTTTTTTTTCTCACATTGTTTTGTGTTTCTTTTTGGTGTGAATTTTGTTTTGTTAGTCTCTCTCACCCCGGTCAAATGGCGGATAACGGTACTCCGTGACTTTAGTCGGTTCTTTCAGTTTCCCATAATAACTGATATCTGTATATTTGTGCAATTCTTTGCTCTTTCTCCCTTCTTTGACTCTCTTCTCCAATTCTCATTTGAAAATGGACACCACTCTTGAAAAATTGAAAAAGTACTTTCCCGCTCTGCCTCAGAATGCGATTACAAAAATTTACCGTGCTAGGTGTGCAAGATTAAGGTTGTTAATGAATCATGGAATTCCTGAAGATATTCGTTGGCTGATTGAAGCAAAGGTCCGATTATCAGGTGAGTCCTCTAATTCTTTCATTTCACACATGCCTGGAACAGGTAAAAGCACTTTTGCAAAGAAACGTCGTGCAAAACGACTGAAAGTCTATCACCGATGTGCCAGATGGACTTGTAATGCAACATGTCGTTCTTTAGGAATGGTATCTATAAATCGTGAAGATAAAATACAATTCATTAAGGATGGCCTGAGTAAGGGGTCTTTAGATAATCTTCTATTAACCCTTGAGATGCATCCTAGTGGAGATGTGCATCGTGCAATTCATGATTTATGGCCCCATTTTCATAAAGAACATGATCGACTTAGTCTTGGGAATCTGACTAAAAAAGACCCTGTTTGCCAGTTTTTAAGAAAACTGGATGGGAAGCCTATCCCCGACCCATAGAGGGCGTTTAAGCCGTTCTTGGACGTAAAACCAAGGGAAGATGTGAGCCACAATCACAACTACCTGTACATACACATGCTTTTCAAAATAAATAAATAAATAAATACATAAAGAGAGAGAGAGAGTGTGAAACTCCAGCTGGCCTATATCTAGATGATATGATTGCATTTTCAAATCCTCATCTATAAAATCTTCTCTTCCTTCCCCTCATTTCTACTCAACCCTTACATTAGACAGATATAGAAGTGTGTAGAAATGGCAGGTCCCTCAAGTTATCACATAAAAAATATTTGTGTTTTCGGTGGATCCAGTCCTGGGAAGGAAATAGCTTTTTTGGAAGCAGCAAATCATCTTGGTCAGGTACTAGCTGAGAAAAAGATTCATTTAGTGTATGGGGGAGGCAGCCTTGGGTTAATTGGGGGTGTGGCAATAGCTGCATTTTTAGGAGGTAGTCAAGTTTTGGGGGTCGTCCCCGAAGCTTTAACAAAAGGGGACATCATTGGAAGAACAATTGGAGAGGAACTACAGGTCTCCACAATGTCTGATCGATTGAATGCAATGTTTAACCATGCTGATGCCTTCATTGCCTTACCAGGTGGTTCGGGCACATTGGAAGAGATCTTTCATATTTCCTCTTGGGCCCAACTTCACATTCACCATAAACCTATAGGTTTGCTCAATGTTAATGGTTTTTATGATAATTTGTTGTCTTTTCTTGATCAAGCTGTGGAACAGGAATTTCTAACATCTTCGGCACGACAAATCATAATCTCTGCTGCTACTGCTGAACAATTGATCGACAAACTACAATCTTTCACCCCTGTAATTGATCCTTCCATGAGTCGCATAAATTGGTCAACTACAGAAAGCCGTAAAAAGCTTAGATTGGATTTGAGCCTTCGTTTGTGAATCCTTGTGTCTTTTGGTTTTATTATTAGCATATTATTTTGTTTTGTTATTTCTTATATTTGTTTAAGTATGTTTCAGGTTTGTCAGTGTTCGTTGTTTCAGGTGATGTCTTCTATACTCTATCTTTCTACCTTAGGACATTGAGGACAATGTCTCGTTTTGGTTGGGGGGAGAGGGTAGTAGTATTTAAAAAAAAAAAAAAAAAAAAAAAAAAAAAAAAAAAAACCATTTGGCTAAACTGTTCTTACTAGGATGGCAGAGTAAGGGGGAATTTTATTGACTCTTGAGACGCATCTTAGTAAACATTTTCTAATGGTCATTTGCAATATTCATAACAAGGCCTATTAGAATACTTCTTGAAATATTCAGGTTTACAAACTCTCGCATTATTATCACTTGATTCTGCTCATATACTCATTTAACAAGTATTCTTAAACCTTCATTTTCACACACACACTTTAACATATGATTGTGGGTTGCACATTGGATTATTACATTATTTATGTTCTTTTGTTAAAGGTAACAACTAAGGGATAGGGATAGTCTATAATTTGCAAAACAAAAAAAAAACAAAAAAACAAAAAAAACAAAAAAACAAAAAAAAAGAAAAAAAGAAAAAAAGAAAATGATGATAATAAAAACGTAGATAAGTTTGATTTCGTAGCCTCCCTAACCTAAGCAATTAAGCCCGAAGGGGTGTTTTAACACCTAATACCCTAAAGTCAACTGACTTGGGAGCTATTGGCCCAAAGCTTGTTACATGGGTTAAGGAGAAAAGCTTAAGGGAATCAAACATTGCACTATCTACGTATCAGTATCTGCAACCCGAGTTACTAAGCTCGTAGGGGTGTCTCAACACCTAATGCCCTAAGACCAACTGGTCTGGGAGTCATTAGCCGAAAGCTCGTTACATGGGTTAAAGATGCATTGTGTATATATATATATTAAAAAAAAGAAAAAAAAGAAAAAAAAAAGAAGATAATAATCCCAACCCAAGGAAGTTAACCTTAAACATTAGAACATAATATTGTTTTCTTCCAATAAAAGCCCCATCATCTATGTTTTCATACATTGAACACATAAAAAGGAAGGTTTATTAATATCTTGTTTAAGAGGTATTGAGCAGATATATAAATTTAATGAGAGTTTGTTTATCTGGATAGATTAATGGAAGTTGAATGATAAATTTAATAAAAGCCCCTTGCTTTGTGGAATTTGCAAATAGTTTTTCTATTTTAACGCTTTGATTACTAGGGACTAGTAATAAGCTGGTTGGGGGGTGTGATTAGTACTTAAAACTGCATTTTTATCAAGGCTTTATATCATCATTTTGCACTTGAAGTATCATTAAATTCCCTAACTAAAGCATGTTTTATAATAACAAGTCTGATAATATAAGATATCTTTAATTTATGGTAAATGCTTGTTTTGAATGCAGGTATATCTCACAATTCAAAGGATTGATTGATGTGATTAATTATTGAAAGTGCAGAGACAAAAAGAGGACTAGGCTAAGAGAAGAGATGCTGGTTCAATTCTAAACTGGAACACCATTTGGTTATTGCATGATAACAGGAGCTGTAGACCTTGGATTTTGGTCTACTTTATATGGATGGAAAGCTAAGACATAGACCTAAAACTTTTATGAGGAGTCCAAGACTCAATTATGTTGTTTTCAAGTTCAAATCTTAGCAACAACGGAGAAGTCAGAATCTGTCATACACCTCAGACACTGTTTTGTTTTCAGTTCATATCTTGAGTTCTAGAAGTCCTTCCAAAGCTACCCCAAGGAAACCAGCTTTTGGAAAAATTTGAGGACGATCCAACGGTCGGATCAAAAGTTATGGCACTTTTGACCCAATACTCCAGTTTGACCGACCAGACATCCTCGTCATCGAGTAGCCATTCCATAGCTACCCCAAGCAAAACTGCCTCTAGAAACCCTGTAAAAATTTGAGCCCGATCAAACGATCGAATCAAAAGTTATAGCCTTTATGAGCCGATACTCAAGTTCGACAGACAAGACATCCTCGTCACCGAGTAGGCATTCCATAGCTACACCAAGGAAAACAGCCCCTGTAAAAGTTTGAGCGCGATACAACGGTCGGATCAAAAGTTATGGCGCATTTGAACGATACTCAAGTACGGTCGACCAGACATCCTTGTCACCGAGTAACCATTCCATAGCTACCCCAAGGAAAACAACCTCTGGAAAATTTTGAGCGCGATCCAACGGTGGGATCAAAACTTATGTCCCTCTTGAGCCGATACTCAAGTACGGGCGACCAGACATCCTCGTCACCGAGTAGCCATTCCATAGCTACCCCAAGATAAAACTGCCTCTAGAAACCCCTGTAAAAATTTCAACCCGATCAAACGGTCGAATCAAAAGTTAGAGCCTTTATGAGCCGATACTCAAGTTCGACCAACAAGACATCCTCGTCACCGAGTAGCCATTCCATAGCTACCCCAAGGAAAATAGCCCCTGTAAAAGTTTGAGCGCGATACAACGGTCGGATCAAATGTTATGGCGCATTTAAGCCGCTACTCAAGTACGGGAGACCAAACATCCTCGTCACTGAGTAGCCATTCCATAGCTACCCCAAGGAAAACAGCCTCTGGAAAATTTTGAGCGCGATCCAACGGTGGGATCAAAACTTATGTCCCTCTTGAGCCAATACTCAAGTACGTGCGACCAGACATCCTCGTCACCGAGTAGCCATTCCATAGCTACCCCAAGCAAAACTGCCTCTAGAAACCCCTGTAAAAATTTGAGCCCCATCAAACGGTTGGATCAAGAGTTATGGCTCTTTTGACCCGATAATCAAGTTCAAAGGACCAGACATCCTCGTCACAGAGTAGTCATTCCATAGCTAGCCCAAGGAAAACAACCTCTGTAAATTTTAAGCGCGATCAAACGGTCGGATCAAAAGTTATGGCCCTTTTGAGCCGATACTCAAGTACGAGCGACCAGACATCCTCGTCCTCCAGTAGTCCTTCCATAGGTACCCCAAGCAAAACTGCCTCTAGAAACCATGTAAAAATTTGAGCCCGATCAAACGGTCGGATCAAAAGTTATAGCCTTTATGAGCCGATACTCAAGTTCGATCGACAAGACATCCTCGTCACCGAGTTGGCATTTCATAGCTACCCCAAGGAAAATAGCCCCTGTAAAAGTTTGAGGGCGATACAACGGTCAGATCAAAAGTTATGGCGCATTTGAACGATACTCAAGTACGGGCGACCAGACATCCTCGTCACCGAGTAACCATTCCATAGCTACCCCAAGGAAAACAACCTTTGGAAAATTTTGAGCGCGATCCAACGGTCGGATCAAAAGTTATGGCCCTCTTGAGCCGATACTCAAGTACGGGCGACCAGACATCTTCGTCACCGAGTAGCCATTCCATAGCTACCCCATGAAAAAATGCCTCTAGAAAATTTTGAACGCCATCCAACGGTTGAAACAAAAGTTATGGCCCTCTTGAGCCGATACTCAAGTTTGACCGACCAGACATCCTCATCACCGAGTAGCCATTCCATAGCTACCCCAAGATAAAACTGCCTCTAGAAACCCTTGTAAAATTTTGAGCCCCATCAAACGGTTGGATCAAAAGTCATGGCTCTTTTGAGCCGATACTCAAGTTCGACGGACCAGACATCCTCGTCACAGAGTAGTCATTCCATAAATACCCCAATGAAAACAGCCTCTAGAAACCGCTTTAAACGTTTGAGCGCGATCTAACGGTCGGATCAAAAGTTGTGGCGCTTTCGAGCCGATACTCAAGTATGCGCGACCAGATATCCTCATCATCGAGTAGTCCTTCCATAGCTACCCCAAGGAAAACAATCTCTGGAAAATTTTGAGCATCATCCAACGGTCGAATCAAAAGTTATGGCCCTTTCGAGACGATACTCCAGTTTGACCGACCAGACATCCTCGTCACTGAGTAGCCATTCCATTGCTACCCCAAGCAAAACTGCCTCTTGACACCCTTGTAAAATTTTGAGCCCGATCAAACAGTCAGATCAAAAGTTATAGCCTTTTTTAGCCG
Organism: Populus trichocarpa; assembly: GCF_000002775.5. Classification (NCBI taxonomy): domain Eukaryota; kingdom Viridiplantae; phylum Streptophyta; class Magnoliopsida; order Malpighiales; family Salicaceae; genus Populus; species Populus trichocarpa. Next base: position 7,806,835 of record NC_037303.2, read on the forward strand.
ATACCCAAGTGCGACCGACCAGACATCCTCGTCACCGAGTAGCCATCCATAGCTACCCCAAGAAAAAGCAGCATCTGGAAACTTTTGAGCGCGATCCAACGGTCGGATCAAAACTTATGTCCCTCTTGAGCCGATACTCAAGTACGAGCGATCAGACATACTCGTCACCGAGTAGCCATTCCATAGCTAACCTAAGCAACGAGACATCCTCGTCACCGAGTAGCCATTCCATACCTACCCCAAGAAAAACAGCCTCTGGAAAATTTTGAGCGCGATCCAACAGTTGGATGAAAAGTTACAGCCTTTTTGAGCCAATACTCAAGTTCGACTGACCAAACATCCTCGTCACCGAGTAGCCATTCCATTGCTACCCAACGAAAACAGCCTCTGAAAAAGTTTGAGCGCGATGCAACGGTCTGATCAAAAGTTATGGCGCATTTGAGCCGATACTGAAGAAAGTACGACTAGACATCCTCGTCATCGAGTAGTCATTCCATAACTACCCCAAGGAAAACAGCCTTTGGAAAATTTTAAGCGCGATCCAACGGTCGGATCAAAAGTTATGGCCCTCTTGAGCCGATCCTCAAGTACGGGATACAACACATCCTCGTCACCGATTAGCCATTCCATACCTACCCTAAGCAAAACTGCCTCTAGAAACCCTTGTAAACGTTTGAGTGCGATCCAATGGTCGGATCAAAAGTTATGGCACTTTTGAACCGATACTCAGGTACGGGCGACCAGATATCCTCGTCATCGAGTAGCCATTCCATAACTACCACAAGAAAAACTGCCTCTGCAAACCCTTGTAAAAATTTGATCGCGATACAACGGTCGGATCAAAAGTTATAGCCTTTTTGAGCCGATACTCAACTTCGATCAACCAGACATCGTGGACACCGAGTAGCCATTCTATAGCTACCCCAAGGAAAACAACCTCTGTAAAAGTTTGAGCGCGATCCAACGGTCGGATCAAAAGTTATTGCATATTTCAGCCGATACCCAAGTACGGGAGACCAGACATCGTCGTCACCGAGTAGCATTCCATAGCTACCGCAAGGAAAATAGCCTCTCGAAAATTTTAAGCGCGATCCAACGGTCGGATCAAAAGTTATGGCCCTCTTGAGCCGATAATCAAGTACGGGCGACCACACATCCTCGTCACCGAGTAGCCATTCCATAGCTACCCCAAGAGAAACTGCCTCTAGAAACCCGGGTCAACGTTTGAGCGCGATCCAATGGTCGGATCAAAATTTTTGGCGCTTTTGAGCCGATACTCAAGTACGGGTGAGCAGACATCGTCGTCACCAAGTAGCCATTCCATAGCTACCCCAACGAAAACATCCTCTGGAAAATTTTGAGTGCGATCCAACGGTCGGATCAAAAGTTATGGCCCTCTTGAGCCGATACTCAAGTACGGGCGACAACACATCCTCGTCATCGAGTGGCCATTCCATAGCTACCCTAAGGAAAACAGCCTGTGGAAAAGTTTGAGCGCGATACAACGGTCATATCAAAAGTTATGGCGTATTTGAGCCGATACTGAAGTACGGCCGACTAAACTTCCTCGTCACCGAGTAGCCATTTCATAGCTACCCCAAGGAAAACAGCCTTTGGAAAATTTTGAGCGCGATCCAACGGTCGGATCAAAAGTTACAGCCTTTTTGAGCCGATACTCAAGTTCGACCAACTAGATATCCTGGTCACCGAGTTGCCATTCCATAGCTATCGTAAGGAAAACAGCCTCTCGAAAATTTTAAGCGCGATCTAACGGTCGGATCAAAAGTTATGGCCCTCTTGAGCCGATAATCAAGTATGGGCGACCACACATCCTCGTCACTGAGTAGCCATTCCATAGCTACCCCAAGAGAAACTGCATCTAGAAACCCGGGTAAACGTTTGAGCGCGATCCAATGGTCGGATCAAAAATTTTGGCGCTTTTGAGCCGATACTCAAGTACGGGTGAGCAGACATCGTCGTCACCAAGTAGTCATTCCATAGCTACCCCAACGAAAACATCCTCTGGAAAATTTTGAGTGCGATCCAACGGTTGGATCAAAAGTTATGGCCCTCTTGAGCCGATACTCAAGTACGGGCGACAACACATCCTCGTCATCGAGTGGCCATTCCATAGCTACCCTAAGGAAAACAGCCTGTGGAAAAGTTTGAGCGCGATACAACGGTCATATCAAAAGTTATGGCGTATTTGAGCCGATACTGAAGTACGGCCGACTAAACTTCCTCGTCACTGAGTAGCCATTTCATAGCTACCCCAAGGAAAACAGCCTTTGGAAAATTTTGAGCGCGATCCAACGGTCGGATCAAAAGTTACAGCCTTTTTGAGCCGATACTCAAGTTCGACCAACCAGATATCCTGGTCACCGAGTTGCCATTCCATAGCTACCCTAAGGAAAACAGCCTCTCGAAAATTTTAAGCGCGATCCAACGGTCGGATCAAAAGTTATGGCCCTCTTGAGCCGATAATCACGTACGGGCGACCAGACATCCTCGTCACCGAGTAGCCATTCCATAGCTACCCCAAGAAAAACTGCCTCTCAAAACCCTTGTAAAAATTTGATCACGATCCAACGGTCGGATCAAAAGTTATAGCCTTTTTAAGCCGATACTCAACTTCGATCGACCATACATCGTGGACACCGAGTAGCCATTCCATAGCTACCCAAAGGAAAACAACCTCTGTAAAAGTTTGAGCGTGATCCGACAGTCGGATCAAAAGTTATGGCCTATTTCAGCCGATAATCAAGTACGGGCGACCATACATCCTCGTCACCGAGTAGCATTCTATAGCTACCCCAAGAAAAACTGCTTCTAGAAACTCGGGTAAACGTTTGAGCGCGATCCAATGGTCGGATCAAAAGTTTTGGCGTTGTTGAGCCGATACTCAAGTACGGGCGAGCAGAGATCGTCGTCACCGAGTAGCCATTCCATAGCTACCCCAAGGAAAACAGCCTCTGGAAAATTTTGAGCGCGATCCAACGGTCGGATCAAAAGTTATGGCCCTCTTGAGCCGATACTCAAGTACGGGAGACAACACATCCTCGTCACCGAGTGGCCATTCCATAGCTACCCCAAGCAAAACTGCCTCTAGAAACCCCTGTAAATGTTTGAGCGGGATCCAACGGTCGGATCAAAAGTTATAGCTTTTTTGAGCCGATACTCAAGTTCGATCGACCAGACATCGTGGACACCGAGTAGCCATTCCATAGCTACCCCAAGGAAAACAACCTTTGTAAAAGTTTGAGCGTGATCCAACGGTCGGATCAAAAGTTATGACCTATTTCAGTCGATACTCTAGTACGGGCGACCAGACATCCTTGTCACCAAGTAGCCATTCCATAGCTACCCCAAGGAAAAAGCCTCTCAAAAATTTTAAGCGCGATCCAACGGTCGGATCAAAAGTTATGGCCCTCTTGAGCCGATAATCAAGTACGGGCGACCAGACATCCTCGTTGTCGCATGTCACCCGCGCGGCGTCGGCTTGGCGATTTTCATTTCGTTTTGATCGTTGCTTGCTTGATTGGTTCGTTGGACTCGCCACCTAGTATTTAATTGAGGGCTACTAGGAAACCCGGGTATACTGGTCTTGTCAGAGATTCACGGGTAAGGGACTGGTTGTGGTTAGGGAAGGTATTAGCACCCCTAACACACCCTACCTGAGGTGAGCTGCTTTATGGCTTTGATGTGTTAAAGAAGTTTTAAAAATTTTGTCTTTTCATTGGATATTAGAAATACGACTTACGTATAAGTTCATAATTCTTGACCGTGATCAAATCAAAAAATTAAATTCTTCTTTTATTCTTTGCAATTTTATCATAAAAAAAAAACATCCATAAAACAAATACAAACACACACATACACTTTTACTATATATTTTTTTTCTTTTTTCTTTTTTTTCTTACACACTACAAATTATACAAAATTCAAAAACTAAACAAAAATTCCATTAAACACTTTAAAAATTACAAAACAGACCCCAAAAATCCATAACAGTGCTGGGAAACCTTCTGGACCTGTATGAACATTGCTGGAACAGTGGCGGCGCGTGGGTTGAACCCACGCGCCGCCTCGAGAAATGCTGGAAAATGGATGGGCCGGGCTCAGCTTCTTCTCCTCTTCCCTTCCCTGCCGATGGTGACCTGCAAAGCACCCCAAAAACGCAGCAAGCATTTGATTTTAATTTTTTTTCTTTCTTGTTCACGGATCTATTTTTCTCTTCTCCGTTTTGGGTCTGCTTTTGTCTCTACAGATCTGCTTTTCTTTGGGTTTCTCCTTCTTCTCTGTTTCAGGCGGCCGGATGGGTGGATGTGTTTCGGTCGACGGCTGTGCAGCTGCTGGTGTCCGGTTCGGCAGAGAGGGAGGAGAACGAAGTGGTCTGATCGTCTGCTTTAGTTGGCTCTACTGCTGCAACCTGCGACCGCTGGAGCTGCTGCGGAGATGGGAGAGGTTGCTGGCGGTGTTGAGGCGGAGGAATGGACAGATCGGTGGGTGTCGGTGTGGTGGTCGGCTGCTGTGGGGAAGGAAATGTTGGAGGCGGCTGTTCACGGTGGCTGAGAGGGCGACCGTGGGTCTGTTGCCGGCTGCTGTGGGGAAGAAGAAAATCAAAAGGGAGGGGCTTTGTGTTGTTGGCTGGAAAAGGAAAAGAAGATGGGGGAACGGTGTGGAGGCTGAGTGGAGAAGATGAAAATGGTCGGGGGTCCTTGGCTCTGTTCTGGGAGAGCAACCACCAAGGACCCTGGGGGACGGCGGCTTTTCTGTTGGCTGGGAGAGGGGACTTGTTAGGGGGCCAGCTGGTTTGTGTTTTTTTTTTAAAGAGAGGAAGGGCTGCGGCTTGTCTTGGTTTCGGGAGAAAAATTTAGGTTTAGGGTTTTGTTTGTGTTGCCTCCCAAATGTGCAAAATTGCCCCCCCTTGTGTATGTTGTAGAGACTAGTATTTCAAGGTAAAAATATTGCTAGGTGTTTAAACCTGGTCCCTCAACTTCTTTTTTTTTTGTAAATCTGATTTTTCTTATTTTTTTGGATTTTTCTTATCAACATCGACTTGAATGATGAAAATCGGTGATTTTAAAAATAACACATTAAAAGTCGAACGCGTTCCAAAAACCTTTGAAAATTTAAATTCTTTTGAGACGATGCTAAAAATGCTAAAAACAATGCAAATATATATATAAAAAAGTTTTTTTTTTGGATTTTCGTTGTTTTTCGCTATTTTTGGATTTTTCTGAAAATTTATAAAAACATGGGTCAAAAATTGGGTAGCAACAGATGCCCCCTCTTTACAACGCTTACGAAGCAAAACTCCTCAATGTTTTGCATAGTAAGCTTTGTAAAGAAAACTTGTCTTTTTGTCTTCTTAACTTGCTCAATATCCACTCATCTAAAGAACCCCTTTTTTTTTCTTAATGTTTCTTTCTCTTTTCCTTCTCCTTTCTTTTTCTTCTTTCTTTCTTTCTCTCTTTTTTTTTTTTTTTTCGTTAACCTGAGATCCCATCTGTCGATTTCCTTAAACCAAAACCAAAATCTGCGTGGTTGGGCTAACCTGAGATCCCATCCGGCGATCCCCTTTAACCAGAACCAATATCTGTGTGGTTGGGCTAACCTAAGATCCCATCCGGCGATCCCCTTTAACCAGAACCAAAATCTGTGTGGTTGGGCTAATCTGAGATCCCATCCGGCGATCCCCTTTAACCAGAACCAATATCCTGTGTGTGGTTGGGCTAACCTGAGATCCCGTCCGGCGATCCCCTTTAACCAGAACCAAATATCCTGCGTGGTTGGGCTAACCTGAGATCCCGTCCGGCGATCCCCTTTAACCAGAACCAATATCCTGCGTGTGGTTGGGCTAACCTGAGATCCCGTCCGGCGATCCCCTTTAACCACAACCAAAATCTGTGTGGTTGGGCTAACCTGAGATCCCGTCCAGCGATCCCCTTTAACCAGAACCAATATCCTGTGTGTGGTTGGGCTAACCTGAGATCCCGTCTGGTGATCCCCTTTAACCAGAACCAAAATCCTGAGTGTGGTTGGGCTAACCTGAGATCCCATCCAACAATCCCCTTTAACCAGAACCGAAATCTGTGTGGTTGGGCTAACCTGAGATCCCATCCGGCAATCCCCTTTAACCAGAACCAAAATCTGGTGTGTTCTTCCTGATGGCAGGGTTTGAACTTTCTTCTCTTATTTTGAGAATTTCCTAATGGTAAGGTTCTTCTCATTTTTCTTCTTGATGATAAGGTTTGATTAAACTTTTCACTTGATGCTTTCTTTCTTTTTGTGATTTTACAGGACTAACATCTTTCCTTCCTAATTGCAAGGTTGACATCTGTCTTTCATGATGACTGAAATTAACTGGATTTTTCTTGATGACAAGGTTGGAAAACTTGGTGCTTCCTTATTGCAAGGTTGACCTGAAGACTCCTCATGATGTTCTCATTTCTTTGAGATTTTCCTAACAGTAAGGTTTATCTCATCTTCTTCCTGTTCCAAGGTCACAATCATGATTCTCTGTTATTATCAGCTCAATGATTCTTTTTTTTTTAATCTTGCTGGACTTCTTTGAGGATTTTCCTGTAACGAATAAAAATATGTGTGCAATGCTTTAAGGTTAGATGACATGCATGCATCCTTACCTGATTTGAAATATAGGTCCCCCCTCTTTGATGTTCCATCATCATAGGGTGCCTTTGTTTGCTATCCAAAAGCCTTCTTTGCTCTTTTCATGTATTGGCCCGTTCATGTGCTAGTCATCCACTCAGCTGTAAGAGTCATGCCTATCCGGGCAGTCCTCGATGATTAACGCTCTCATTGTTTATTAAGCATGAGTGTGCCCCCAAGTGTGGTGTTGCTTGATTCATCACGAATGAGCTTAACCGATCATTCATCTTCTGGATTATCCTGAGAATTGTTCTCTCATTGATTGTGCGCATCGTGCCAACACCCATCAAGATTGTCAATCAGTCATGAACTTGCCTCAAGTTGAAACAATACTCTTCAAGTATATGTTATCACCAGCCTTCTTGGAACTGCCAAGTCATCCAGACATGCATCTCATAGCTTGTAGTAAAAAGCTTTTTGTTGTATGCTCAGTGTTCTTCTCAATGGATTCCTCTTATCTTGTTGAATTAGATTACGAAAAGAAATGTATTGGCCTCATCAATGATGTCCAATTTATCACCCATATTCATGTCGTGAAGTGTGCCTTTGAGCTTCAAAACATATGGTCCCACAGTCAGTCTTGGTGGTGTGCATCTTTCTGACATTCATTCAAATGCAACTATGCGATAACATCTGTTATAGCCATGTTTCAAAGGATAACCCCAAGATGAAGATACGAGGTTGTCCCTCAAGTGCAGCGTTGTTTTCAATTGCTGCTGGAGTTCACTAGATCATGGAATGTTTTTGAACAATATTGCCCCTGGTGTGCTCTGAATATGTTCGTTCATTGATTATCTTTCTTTGAACCACATTGTCCTCCATTCACCGATTCTTCATATAATCATCTTTCTTTGCCCCCCAGCTGATTTGAATACCGCTTGTTTTCCTTCTCAGGGTCCACTGAATTGCCCCAAGGTGTCTCAACTTTTCAAGGAGTGTTGAGAAGAGTTGATGTCATTTCATGTCAAGGATTTCGCAGACTCAATCGATGTTCTTCTTTGTTCGACAATCTTTCTTGTTCTGGAATCAAATCTCATACTTTAAAGGTCATGTCTATTCAAGTCTAATTGTTGAAATGAAATCAGAGAGATATTAGTTTTGGAAAAGATTTTTTTGAAAATCAAGCATTTTTGTCAAAGACCCAACACACGTCATTCAAAATATGTAATCCTTTCATTGTCTTGTATTTTGAAAACAGAAATTGACCCATTGCAAGATTAAAATGGCCTTTCCCATGGTTCTTTGTGTCCACTTTAAACTCTGATTTTGGGTATATCTTTTGATGGTCTGTGATGAGGTGACATTTTTGTGAATTTCAAAAACAAGATGATCAGGCTTTATCAAGAAAGGTTGTTTCTTTTCTTAGCATTTATTTTATCAACATGCATAATAACCAGTAGCTTAATTCATGAAGTCACGACCCTTATAGAAAAGCTCTTCCAGTTTTGAGAGCGCCATTTATCGGTTCAGATTGCTTACTTGATCGAAAAGGGCTTTTAAAAGCACGTAATGTAGGCTATGGTTCATGGCTTATGAAAGAAAGGAAAATTCAGGCTCAAAAGGTGTTTGAGGGTTTCAAGACCTAGGATCAACATCATCTATTCATCAATCTCTTTTCCTCTTGTTGTCTTTGTAGAGAAAGTGACATATAACTTTGTTAACCTCAAAGATCAGAATTCTCTTAACATAGATCATAAAGCAAATCCAACTTCTTCTTTGATGAATAACCAATCTAATCATTAGAGGCTTTATCATTGATACCAAAAGACAATGTTTGTAACCAATCTAACCTTTTTTGCTCTTTCTAGACTTGATAGGCATTCTTCTTCCTTAATCTTTGACTTGCCTTTAAGTGTTGGCAATTTCAACTCTTTTTTTTTTCATAGCCTTCCTCAAATTTTTTCTCACATGCCCCCAGTCTATGTCTTTTTCTTTTAGACTTTTCCCAATCGTTGGACTTTTGTTCTTAGCCTTCCCCTTATCCATTGATTCTAACATTGTCTTCATCTTTGCTAACAAAAATCTCTTATTTGCCCCCAGTATAGGGTGTGATCCTAGTCAGGGTTTCTTGAAAGAAATATTCTATCAGGCTCAAAATGGGTTTGCAAAGGATAAATATTTTTAGAAAGTGAGGGGATATCAAAGATGGCCTTTTCTCATTTCAAGCAAGGTCGGTTAGAACCGATAAATTTTGACCTCATCCAGTGTAATGATTTGGACTTGTAAGAATCATGATTCGCGAGTCCATAACTACCGAATCCACTACATGTCATTATGCATACTGTTAAAATTTAGCTACACGGTGTGTGGTTCAATTTCCTGTGTGAGTTCAAAATTGTTTGGTCACCTCATACTGTTTATCTTGCCATTTTAACAAATATCAAGTCATTTCTGCAATCAAAACACTTTTAATTTTGCATGTTGGAGTTTAATCAAAATATTTTGTCAAAATACCCTTTGAAAAAAGCATCTCTTGATTTCAAAACAACCGGAAGACAAAGGAAAGACATGTTTCGTTCAATGAGATGTGACCCCAAAACAAAATGCAAAATGGCAAAAATCCACAACGAAATGATTGACAATTCAGCACAATTCTTATATCAGCTTTTCTGGCAATATTTGTGCTTTGCCAAACATTTTCGATCTTTTGTCAATCTGAGGATATTCTGGTGACAATATGGCCGATGACATCATCTTTCACAAACTCAACTCGCTTCTTGCTCACCATCATCCGGTCTCGATTCTTGAAAATTTTGCAACTATTCAAATGAGTGGCCCAAGACCTCACCGTGATATTCACATCTCTTGTCTGGATTATACCACCTAGGAAACAATGGTTGCATGGGATTTGACGGAGTCAGGCGACAATTCTGGAGTTTGACAGATGCTAGTAGACAAAGTCAAGTGGCGGAGGTATGTTAATGCTAACAGCAAGCCCTGACTGAACCGCATAGCCAAGGTTTCTCACCTTGAGTATCATCTTTCAATTCATCTCTCATCATTGTTCTAGAATCCATGGCACCAATAGAGGGAGTTCTGCTCTATTGCAGTTTCAGTCTTCTTTATATTTTTCAGTCTAGTCATGTCTCTTCTCTCTACTTCTGCATTTTCATGCTGACACTGGTAGGAGAAAATTGTAGATGATCTGAAACCACTGCATTCCTTCTTGAATTCCCCATTGACAGATCCATAAACAGATCTCTGTGGAGAGAGCTCTGCTACATTAAAGTTCAAGGTATACTCAAGTTTTTTCAAATTAACATCTTGTGCTGCAGGACATGAATGGAGTTTGGTGACTTCAAAGAAGGTCATACACAAAAAGCTAGCAGCTATGAAGGCGTTGGACAACTAATAATGCAGTTGAACCAGAAAGGAGATTATCTTTCATTGATGATTGAAGGCGTTGTTGCTGTTCATGACTGAAATGAAGGAGAGGTGGTGCCACTTCATTGTTTATGGCCCCTACTGGTGGAGTGCTGAGAAAAAGAGTTCATTATTTTTCCTTGTGTGGGACATAAACTGACAGTGCTTCCACAAGAGGCTGTGCAGACATTCCCTTTCCACTCTTGAAGTTCAACACTTGTTCAAGTAGATCGAGTTTAGCTACTTCACATTTGATGCTCTAAATTTCCTTTTGACAAAGAGCCTTATCGGACCACATTCTTTATTTCCCAACTTTTCTCGGTCCAGTATAGTAGATCTTGGGTAAGGGAACCTATTTTTCATCCGGGTGCATGCATGACAAATGTATAAGCATGTAATCTATATGATGAACTCGCCCTTCGAGGGGTGACATATGGTCGTAACTCTTGTATGATGAAACAAGAATCGTGATTCTTACCCAAACTCTACAATGAAAATTTTCAGAGTGACGGCCATTGTGTCACCCACAAGTCTTGAGTTCAAGATGCTTCAAGAAGGGTTTGCCCTGATGCAAATAACAATAGCACATACAACCTAAAGACAGGATCTATTCATTATGTGAACATGGGTAGGTTTTCTATCTGGTCTCAAAAGGGTCTCATATTTGTCCAGTGACGAGCTTCGTAAAGACAGTATAGAGGCGTTGCAAAAAATGGTTAAGGTATGTATACCCACCATTACCAAGCAGGCACTCAGATATGAGTTGAGTTTTCACGCATCTGAACCCTGACCAATAGTCATAGGGCAGATCGCTAATTCCTCACCTAATCGAAAAGCTTGTGTGCTTTCAAAAATAAATACATGTCAGAAACAGTACCTTCCCCAGTGGAGTCGCCATTCTGTCGCACGTCACCCACGCGACGTCAGCTTGGCGATTTTCATTTCGTTTGATCGTTGCTTTGCTTGATTGGTTCGTTGGAGTCGCCACCTAGTATTTAATTGAGGGCTACTAGGAAACCCGGGTATACTGGTATTGTCAGAGATTCACGGGTAAGGGACTGGTTGTGGTTAGGGAAGGTATTAGCACCCCTAACACACCCTACCTGAGGTAAGCTGCTTTGTGGCTTTGATGTGTTAAAGAAGTTTTAAAAATTTTGTCTTTTCATTGGATATTAGAAATACGACTTACGTATAAGTTCATAATTCTTGACCGTGATCAAATCAAAAAATTAAATTCTTCTTTTATTCTTTGCAATTTTATCATAAAAAAAAAACATCCATAAAACAAATACAAACACACACATACACTTTTACTATATATTTTTTTCTTTTTTATTTTTTTTCTTACACACTACAAATTATACAAAATTCAAAAACTAAACAAAAATTCCATTAAACACTTTAAAAATTACAAAACAGACCCCAAAAATCCATAACAGTGCTGAGAAACCTTCTGGACCTGTATGAACATTGCTGGAACAGTGGCGGCGCGTGGGTTGAACCCACGCGCCGCCTCGAGAAACGCTGGAAAATGGATGGGCCGGGCTCAGCTTCTTCTCCTCTTCCCTTCCCTGCCGATGGTGACCTGCAAAGCACCCCAAAAACGCAGCAAGCATTTGATTTTAATTTTTTTTCTTTCTTGTTCACGGATCTATTTTTCTCTTCTCCGTTTTGGGTCTGCTTTTGTCTCTACAGATCTGCTTTTCTTTGGCTTTTCTGTTGGCTGGGAGAGGGGACTTGTTAGGGGGCCAGCTGGTTTGTGTTTTTGTTTTAAAGAGAGGAAGGGTTGCGGCTTGTCTTGGTTTCGGGAGAAAAATTTAGGTTTAGGGTTTTGTTTGTGTTGCCTCCCAAATGTGCAAAATTGCCCCCCCTTGTGTATGTTGTAGAGACTAGCATTTCTAGGTAAAAATATTGCTAGGTTTTCAAACCTAGTCACTCCTTTTTTTTGTAAATCTAATTTTTCTTATCAACATCGACTTGAATGATGAAAATCGGTGATTTTAAAAATAACACGTTAAAAGTCGAACGCGTTCCAAAAGCCTTTGAAAATTTAAATTCTTTTGAGGCAATACTAAAAATGATAAAAACAATGCAAATATATATAAAAAAAAGTATTTTTTTGGATTTTCGTTGTTTTTCGCTATTTTTGGATTTTTCTGAAAATTTATCAAAACATGGGTCAAAATTGGGTAGCAACACTCGTCACCGAGTAGCCATTCCATAGCTACCCCAAGAAAAACTGCCTCTAGAAACCCGGGTAAACGTTTGAGCGCGATCCAATGGTCGGATCAAACGTTTTGGCGCTTTTGAGCCGATACTCAAGTACGGGTGAGCAGACATCGTCGTCACCGAGTAGCCATTCCATAGCTACCCCAAGGAAAACAACCTCTGGAAAAGTTTGATCGCGATGCAACGGTCAAATCAAATGTTATGGTGCATTTGAGCCGATACTGAAGTACAGGTGACTGGACATCCTCGTCATCGAGTAGCCATTCCACAGCTAGCCCAAGGAAAACAGCCTCTGGAAAATTTTGAGCGCGATCCAACGGTCGGATAAAAAGTTATAGCCTTTTTGAGCCGATAATCAAGTTCGATCGACCAGACATCCTCATCAACGAGTAGCCATTCCATTGCTACCCCAAGGAAAACAGCCTCTGTAAAATTTTGAGCGCGATGCAACGGTCAGATCAATAGTTTTGGCGCATTTGAGTCAGTACTGAAGTACGGGTGACCAGACATCCTCGTAACAGAGTAGCCATTCCATAGCTACACCAAGTAAAACAACCTGTGGAAACTTTTGAGCATGATCCAACGGTCGGATCAACAGCTATGGCCATCTTGAGTGGATACTCAAGATGGGCGACAACACATCCTTGTCGCCTAGTAGCCATTCCATAACTACCCCAAGCAAAACTGCCTCTAGAAACCCCTGTAAATGTTTGAGCGCGATCTAACGGTCGGATCAAAAGTTATGGCACTTTTGAGCCGATACTCAAGTACGGGCGACCAGACATCCTCGTCACCGAGTGGGCATTCCATAGCTACCCTAACGAAAACAACCTCTAGAAAATTTTGAGTGCGATCCAACGGTCGGATCAAAAGTTATAGCCTTTTTTAGCCGATACTCAAGTTCGACCGACCAGACATCCTCGTCACCGAGTAGCCATTCCATTGCTACCCCAAGGAAAACAGCCTCTATAAAAGTTTGAGCGCGATGCGACAGTTAGATCAAAAGTTATGTCGCATTTGAGCCGATACTGAGGTACGGGTGACTAGACATCCTCGTCACCGAGTAGCCATTCCATAGCTACCCCAAGGAAAACAGTCTCTGTAAAAGTTTGAGCGCGATCCAACGGTCGGATCAAAAGTTATGGCGAATTTGAGCCGATACTCAAGTACGGGCGACCAGACATCCTCGTCACCGAGTAGCCATTCCATAGCTACCCCAAGCAAAACAACCAATACTCAAGTACGGGCGACCAGACATCATCGTCACCGAGTACCCATTCCATAACTACCCCAGGCAAAACTGCCTCTAGAAACCCCTGTAAACCTTTGAGCGCGATCCAACGATCGGATCAAAAGTTATGGCACTTTTGAGCCGATACTCAAGTACGGGCGACCAGACATCCTCATCACCAAGTGGGCATTCCATAGCTACCCTAACGGAAACAGCCTCTTGAAAATTTTGAGTGCGATCCAACGGTCGGATCAAAAGTTATAGCCTTTTTTAGCCGATACTCAAGTTCGACCGACCAGACATCCTCGTCACCGAGTAGCCATTCCATTGCTACCCCAAGGAAAACAGCCTCTGTAAAATTTTGAGCACGATGCAACTGTCAGATCAAAAGTTATGGCGCCTTTGAGCCGATACAGAAGTACGGGCGACTAGACATCCTCGTCACCGAGTAGCCATTCCATAGCTACCCAAAGGAAAACAGCCTCTGGAAAATTTTAAGCGCGATCCAACGGTCGGATTAACAGTTATGGCCCTCTTGAGCCGATACTCAAGACGGGCGACAACACATCCTCGTCACCGACTAGCCATTCCATAACTACCCCAAGCAAAACTGCCTTTAGAAACCCCTGCAAATGTTTGAGCGCGATCCAACAGTCGGATCAAAAGTTATAGCCCTTTTGAGCCGATACTCAAGTACGGGCGACCAGACATCCTCGTCACCGAGTAGCCATTCCATAGCTACCCCAAGCAAAACAACCAATACTCAAGTACGGGCGACCAGACATCATCGTCACCGAGTACCCATTCCATAACTACCCCAGGCAAAACTGCCTCTAGAAACCCCTGTAAACCTTTGAGCGCGATCCAACGATCGGATCAAAAGTTATGGCACTTTTGAGCCGATACTCAAGTACGGGCGACCAGACATCCTCATCACCAAGTGGGCATTCCATAGCTACCCTAACGGAAACAGCCTCTTGAAAATTTTGAGTGCGATCCAACGGTCGGATCAAAAGTTATAGCCTTTTTTAGCCGATACTCAAGTTCGACCGACCAGACATCCTCGTCACCGAGTAGCCATTCCATTGCTACCCCAAGGAAAACAGCCTCTATAAAAGTTTGAGCGCGATGCGACAGTTAGATCAAAAGTTATGTCGCATTTGAGCCGATACTGAGGTACGGGTGACTAGACATCCTCGTCACCGAGTAGCCATTCCATAGCTACCCCAAGGAAAACAGTCTCTGTAAAAGTTTGAGCGCGATCCAACGGTCGGATCAAAAGTTATGGCGAATTTGAGCCGATACTCAAGTACGGGCGACCAGACATCCTCGTCACCGAGTAGCCATTCCATAGCTACCCCAAGCAAAACAACCAATACTCAAGTACGGGCGACCAGACATCATCGTCACCGAGTACCCATTCCATAACTACCCCAGGCAAAACTGCCTCTAGAAACCCCTGTAAACCTTTGAGCGCGATCCAACGATCGGATCAAAAGTTATGGCACTTTTGAGCCGATACTCAAGTACGGGCGACCAGACATCCTCATCACCAAGTGGGCATTCCATAGCTACCCTAACGGAAACAGCCTCTTGAAAATTTTGAGTGCGATCCAACGGTCGGATCAAAAGTTATAGCCTTTTTTAGCCGATACTCAAGTTCGACCGACCAGACATCCTCGTCACCGAGTAGCCATTCCATTGCTACCCCAAGGAAAACAGCCTCTGTAAAATTTTGAGCACGATGCAACTGTCAGATCAAAAGTTATGGCGCATTTGAGCCGATACAGAAGTACGGGCGACTAGACATCCTCGTCACCGAGTAGCCATTCCATAGCTACCCAAAGGAAAACAGCCTCTGGAAAATTTTAAGCGCGATCCAACGGTCGGATTAACAGTTATGGCCCTCTTGAGCCGATACTCAAGACGGGCGACAACACATCCTCGTCACCGACTAGCCATTCCATAACTACCCCAAGCAAAACTGCCTTTAGAAACCCCTGCAAATGTTTGAGCGCGATCCAACAGTCGGATCAAAAGTTATAGCCCTTTTGAGCCGATACTCAAGTACGGGCGACCAGACATCCTCGTCACCGAGTAGCCATTCCATTGCTACCACAAGGAAAACAACCTCGGTAAAAGTTTGAGCGCGATGCAACAATCGGATCAAAAGTTTTGGCGCATTTGATCCGATACTAAAGTACGACCGACCAGACATCCTCCTCACCGAGTAGCCATTCCATAACTACCCCAAGGAAAACAGCCTGTGGAAATTTTAAGCGTGATCCTACGGTCGGATGAAAAGTTATGGCCCTCTTGATCCGATACTCAAGTATGGGCGACCAGACATCCTCGTCACCGAGTAGCCATTCCATATCTACCACAAGGAAAACAGCCTCTGGAAAATTTCAAGCGTGATCCAATGGTCGGATCAAAAGTTAAGGCCCTATTGAGCCGATACTCAAGTACGGGCGACCAGACATCCTCGTCACCGAGTAGCCATTCCATAGCTACTGTTTCGATGTCGCGGTCGCACAAATTAATTACCCTAGCTTCAAACACAACACACAAGATAGTATAGAGCAAGCAAGGGGTCGATCCCACGAGGAAGATTCAAGTCAGATTTTTATGCTAGATGATATGCAATTTGGGGGGGGTTGGACGTTATCTAGGCTAAAGCAAAAGAAAACAGAATACTATCAAACAAAATTTAATAAAATTAGAAAATTATCAAGAGAACAAACCTTGGTTGCAAGCACACAGAAATCAGAACTGATCATGGAAACGAAACATCAATTTATATTCATAATATTTATCTCTTCTTAACATTGGTTAGTTAACGGATTCGCCGTATAACTAACCCTAACCATCAAACAACCACAGTGTCTGCACTAGTAATTTAATTCAATGACAGCCTTAAGAACTAGATAAATTGATTAATCAAGAAAACATAACTGTCCGCAGTCTATGTTTGATTTGATTGAATGTTCTCCCTAAGATTAATAACGTAGATCCGCCACAATTATTAAACTCAGTTGCTTCACAAGTTCATATACCACAACTCCGGTTTTGATATCAAACTTAGCAATAGATTGTCTACAATAATAACTTAGAGTCCGCTCTAGCAATTAAAATAAACAATCATAGGAAAAATAAGTATATGAGAACAAACATATTCATCATATAAACTGAAAAGAAAAGGTAAAATAAATCTCACAATTCTTGAAATTCGAAGGTTTCCGTGTCCTTGCAACCAAGAAAAAGTGTTTAGCCTTGCATGTTTGTTGAACAACTAATCAAAAAGAAGGAAGAATGCATAATTTTGAGTTTCTTAGAGGAGGGGGGGCCTTTTTCTCCTCTTGGCTGGCTGCCCCCCTTCTCTTCTCTCATTCTTTTTATATCCTAGGAAACCCTAGTCTCTATTTTACAAAATAGTCCTCCCTTAAGTAGACTGTTTACATTTAAGTACTTCAATAACTATTTTCCTAAAAAAGGAGAAATAACCTTACATGAAATCTTCAAACTTTGACTTAGAGGAGCTAAATTGCTGAAATAAAAACTTGGATATCGGTTTAGATGCTTCGGAACGTAATTTGGACTCGTTTCTTCACAAAACCTGTTTGCTGGCAGAATTCAGTTGTCGTCTTTGAAAAATCATATCTCCTTCATGTAACATCTTTTTGGGCTGAAATTAGGATCGTTTTATAGGCCTTTGAGTCAGGAATCCAAAAAAATTGAGTTTGTATCAATTGGACTTCTTTAGCTCCAGATATTCAAGTCAGAATGGCCGAAGGTCAACACTGGCAGATTGTAAGATTTAATTTTGAAGGCTGCGATTTCCATGCTCTTTCTTATTTTATTTTCTTGCCTTAGATGTCCAGAAAGGTATGGATGTTAGCTTTTTAATGCCACTAGAATCACTTCATTTCAACCTCTAGAGCTCACGCTCTGCACAAAACATCGACTGAAGGTCAAATCTGCCAATTATCTCCAATTTACTCCTTTTTGCATCTTTCATCCAAAAGTGCCTTCAAAACATAAAACAAAGAATATCAAGGCATTTTATATATAAAACATAGGCAAAACACTAGTTAAATGTGGGTGAAACTATCGAATAATATGGTTACATCAGCTACCCCAAGGAAAGCAGCCTCCTGAAACTTTTGAGCGCGATCCAACGGTCGGATCAAAAGTTATGGCGCTCTTGAGCCAATACTCAGTACGGGCGACAAGACATCCTTGTCACCGAGTAGCCATTCCAAAGCTACCGCAAGCAAAACTACCTTTGGTAACCCTGGTAAAAATTTGAGCGCGATGCAACGGTCGGATCAACAATTATGGCACATTTGAGCGATACTCAAGTACGGGCGACCAGACATCCTCGTCACCGAGTAGCCATTCCTTCGCTACCCCAAGGAAAACAGCCTATGGAAACCCCTGTAAACGTTTGAGCGCGATCCAACGGTCGGATCAAAAGTTATGGTGCTTTTAAGCCGATACTCCATTACGGGTGACCAGATATCGTCGTCACCGAGTAGTCATTTCAGTGCTACCCCAAGGAAAACAGCCTATGGAAAAGTTTGAGTGCAATCCAACGGTTAGATCAAAAGTTATGGCCCTCTTGAGCCGATACTAAAGTACGAGCGACCAGACATCCTCGTCACCGAGTTGCCATTCCATAGCTAACCCAACAAAAACTGCCTCTAGAAACCCCTGTAAACGTGTGAGCGCTATCCAACGATCGGATCAAAAGTTATGGCGGTTTTAGGCCATACTCAAGTATGGGCGACCAGACATCCTTGTCACCGAGTAGTAATTCTATAGCTACACTAAGGAAAAAGCCTCTGGAAAATTTTGAGCGCGATCCAACGATCGGATCAAAAGTTATGGTTCTTTCGAGCCAATACTCAAGTACGGGCGACCAGACATCCTCGTCACCGAGTAGCCATTCCATAGCTACCCCAAGCAAAACTTCCTCTAGAAACCCTTATAAACGTTTGAGCACGAACCAACAGTCGGATCAAAAGTTATGGCCATTTTGAGACGATCCTTAAGTACGGGCGACCAGACATCCTCATCAACCAGTAGCCATTCCATAGCTACCCCAAGTAAAACAACCTCTGTAAACTTTTAAGCGCGATCAAACGGTCGGATCAATAGTTATGGCCCTTTTAAGCCGATACTCAGGTTCGACCGATCAGACATGCTCGTCACCGAGTAGCCATTCAATAGCTACCCCAATGAAAACAGCATCTGGAAACCCTTGTAAATGTTTGAGCGCAATCCAATGGTATGATCAAAAGTTATGGCGCTCTTGAGCCGATACTCAAGTTCGACCGACCAGACATCCTCGTCACCGAGTAGCAATTCCATAGCTACCCCGAGGAAAACAACCTCTATAAAAGTTTAAGCGCGATCCAACGGTTGGATCAAAAGTTATGCCACTTTTGAGTCGATACTCAAGTGCGGTCGACCAGACATCCTCGTCTTCGAGAAGCCATTCCATAGCTATCCCAATGAAAACAGCCTCTGGAAACCCCTGTAAACGTTTGAGCGCGATCCAACGATAGGATCAAAAGTTATGGCCCTTTTGAGCCGATACTCAAGTACGGGCGACAAGACATCCTCGTCACCGAATAGCCATTACATAGCTACCCGAAGGACAAAAGCCTCTATAAAATTCTGAGTGCGATCCAACAGTCGGATCAAAAGTTATGGCACTTTTGAGCCGAAACTCAAGTACGGGCGACCACAAATCCTCGTCACCGAGTAGGCACTCCATAGCTACCCCAAGCAAAACTACCTCTGGAAACCTTAGTAAAAATTTGGGCGCGATCCAACGGTCGAATCAAAACTTAAGGCCCTTTTGACCAGACATGTAAATCCCGAGAAAAAACCAAGGCTGGATTAAATTAAAGAAAATAAACTAAACTAAAAAGAAGTGGGGGTAAGAACCAATACACTTAAAGAAAATGGGGCCTAAATGCAAATAAGAATAATTATAGAGCATAAATACTCCTATTCTCACCAAAAACAGATCTGCAGCTACGTAAAGAAAGAAAAGAGGGAGTTTTTATATCTATTTTTAGACATTAAGAGAGAAACACCAAAATTTCAAGAACCCATCCCAGATTGAGGGTTATAGGTAAAATAAACCCTGGTGGGAAAGGGATTAACAAGAAAAAAATTGAATAAGAAGAGAAGAGGGGAGGTTCGGCTGTCATTAGAAAGAAAAGGAGGGTTCGAAGCCTTGATTCGCATCAGGTAAGATATTCTAAACCTGGTCTTATGAGTCAATTCAAGTCGATTATGAATTGATGCCTGGATGTTAATTTATATATTGAGTTCTTAGACTTGAATTGAGGAAAAAGTAAGAGTTGTTAAAGTAAAGAACTTCATGTGTTGTGTGTAAATGGAAAGGTTGATGAATCTGGACAGTTTCGTCTCTTGACCTTCAAAGAGATTTTGGGTAGGAGAATGAAGGAATTAGGATCAAGTTCCTTCATAGAAATTGTAGTTTTGGATGTTTATTAATGAGTGATTTTGACTACCTTAGAGGAAGAACTGGGTTCTTCCCAAAACATAGAACTTGTAGCATCATGTCTTACCTTTCCAACGCCTCAAATTTCGCTTGAATCGGAGTTCTATAACTCCAGATATAGTTAAACATCTGAGGAAAGGTCAGACAGTAACAGTTCAAAAATGGACAGTAACAGTTGGACAGTAACAGTCCAAACATTTGTTAATGAGCGATTTTGACTACCTTAGAGGCAGAACTAGGTTCTTCCCTAAACATAGAACTTGTAGCATCATGTCTTACCTTTCCAACGCCATAAATTTCGCTTAAATCGGAGTTCTATAACTCCAGATATAGTTAAACATCTGAGGAGAGGTCAGACAGTAACAGTTCAAAAATGGACAGTAACAGTTGGACAGTAACAGTCTAAGCGTTTGTTGATGAGCGATTTTGACTACCTTAGAGGAAGAAATAGGTTCTTCCCAAAACATAGAACTTGTAGCCTCATGTCTTACCTTTCCAACGCCACAAATTTCGCTTGAATCGGAGTTCTATAACTCCAGATATAGTTAAAACTCTGAGGAGAGGTCAGACAGTAACAGTTCAAAAATCGACAGTAACAGTTGGACAGTAACAGTCCAAGCGTTTGTTAATGATCGATTTTGACTACCTTAGAGGCAGAACTAGGTTCTTCCCAAAACATAGAACTTGTAGCCTCATGTCTTGCCTTTCCAACGCCACAAATTTCGCTTGAATCGGAGTTCTATAACTCTAGATATAGTTAAAAATTTGAGGAGAGGTCAGACAGTAACAGTTCGAAAATGGAGAGTAACAGTTGGACAACACAGTCCAAGTGTTTGTTAATGAGAGATTTTGACTACCTTAGAGGAGGAACTAGGTTCTTCCCAAAACATAGAACTTGTAGCCTCATGTCTTACCTTTCCAACACCACAAATTTCACTTGAATCGGAGTTCTATAACTCCAGATGTAGTTAAAAATCTGAGGAGAGGTCAGACAGTAACAGTTCAAAAACGAGGCAGTAACAGTTGGACAGTGAAAGTCCAAATATAAAGAAAGGAATGATAACTAGGATTGGACAAAGAACGACAGTAATCATGAGTGAGATGAGAAAAACATAAAGTACTAAGAAATGACTGAAAGAAAGACTTATTGGTTGTTGATATGGTTATTATAAAACATATCCTTGAGTAAGAAAACTTATGAGATAAACCTGTGATTTGCAGGAGGGACCACAGACGTGGTGCAACAGCAGCAGCAGGGGAGCACGAGTAGAGCTTCTATTGCAGGTAGGTGTTTCACAGCTATGCTTCCTAGTTAAATTCCATGATTTAATATATTTTGATGTGAAATGTGAAATTACTGAATGTATGTGTATTCAAGGTGAAAAGTTGTTATGTGAATTGCCAAGTGATGAAATTATCACTGAAAAAGGAAAATATTAGAAGTGTGATTTGAGGCATAAACTAGCATACATTGAGTGTATGTTAGGATCCCGGGTAGATTTGAGGCATAAACTAGCATACATTGAGTGTATGTTAGGATCCCGGGTAAGGGGATCACCATGTATTGTCTAGCATACATTGAGTGTATGTTAGGATCCCGGGTAAGGGGATCACCATGTATTGTCTAGCATACATTTAGTGTATGTTAGGATCCCGGGTAATGGGATCGTCACGAATGGACTAACATACAGTGAGTGTATGTTAGGATCCCGGGTAAGGGGATCTCCACGTATTGGCTAACATACATTCAGTGTATGTTAGGATCCCGGGTAAGGGGATCACCATGGAATGGCCAGCATACATTTAGTGTATGTTAGGATTTCGGGTAAAGGGATCGCCTTATATCGACTCCTATGGGGTGATGATGACAATACCATTGAAATTGGTATCTGTAATGTGATAAGCAAAAGTAATCACGTTGATCTTATAAAGTCTGGAATGAAGGTTGATAGTGGCAGAGGGAACGGTTATTAATAGTTTGAATAAGGAAGAGATTTTTAAATAAAAAATAAACTAGAAGGGAGAAGTAAATGAAATATGAATGCATGTTACCCTGTTGAAATTATTAGATATTCATATTGTTATATTTATGGAAATATTTCACCTTGCAATAATATGTATTTTGTTTCAGAATCATCGCATGCACGACAGGAGTAGAATCCTAGCTTATGTTTCTTTTTTGAAGTCTAGGTCCTAGGGAGTATACCCTTGTATGTTGTAAACATGAAAATGGTTGTATAACTTAATTTGTATAATAAATGTTTAAACTTGATTGGATGAATTTAACGTTGTAGTTTATATAACCATATTTCATGTCTATGTATTTATATTTATTTAAATTATCCATCCATAATGATATTTTTGTTATATAATGCATATCATAAATATTATGGTTGATAGGTGTGAGTATAATTGTGGAATTGAAACCCAGGATGATTGGGTCGGGAATTAAGTTATGAGATGCGAACTGTTAGAAGTGTAAACAGGTTACATGTCGGTAACTTGGGACCTTCCGGTATAGGGGGGACTCTGTCGAAATTCTGGTAGATGTAAATACGAAGACCATGAATATGTATATATATAAAAAAATTAACTACTCTGTTTTTCTATTGACATGAGATTGTGGTTTTATCCCAGGAATGGGGGATGTTACATTTTGGTATCAGAGCTCAGGTTGCTATTCCGGGGATAGGAATGATTATATGGTTTTGGAATGTGTTTCAGGATGGTGAGAACAAGGCAAGGAGCCAGGACTGATCCATCCCCAGTTCGGGGAAGTGGCCAGAGTATTCGTAATGAAAGTGATCCAGACTGGGATCCCTTGGCAGACACCTCCTCTCATATACCTGCAACATCAGTGTACTCAGAAGGGGGCGAGTTAGTGAGACTTCGAGATGATTCATCGTTTCGTCAGGCAGATGTATCCATGCCCGAGGGATCAGACAGACAGGGGGGAGATAATATACCTCCACCAGCGGCACCGGTAGCGGAATCAAACCTATTTTCGGATCCTACTTTTATGGAACATATAGTGAGAGTTGTGACAGCAGGAATGGTAGTGGGGGCCTCCAATACGACTCCTAGATCAGGGGGAATAGTCACCATAGTGCAATGGGTGAAGGGTATGAGAGAGATGGGTTGTATGACTTACCGGGGTGAAGAGGATGCTGAGGTTGCTGGGCATTGGCTGAGGAAAGTGGAAAGAGTTATAAATCAGATGCAGGTGCCAGAGGAGCTACGGGTGGATTGTGTGACTCAGCTATTGGTTGAAGGTGCCCACTCTTGGTGGGAGACCATTAGAGAAAGGAGATCAGGGGAGGTATTGAGATGGAGGGATTTTCGTGAAGAGTTTGAGGAGAGGTACTATTCTTGGGAGCATAAGAGGGAGAAAGAACAGGAGTTCTTGGAATTGAAGCAGGGAGATTTGACAGTGCTGGAGTATGAGAGGAGATTTTAGGATTTAGCAGCTTTTGCCTCCACTTACCTTCCCACAGAGCGCCACAGGGTGGAGAGGTTCCGTGATGGATTGAGGCGGGAATTGAGGATGATATTGATAGCCATGCAGTTTCAGTCGGTACGGGAATTGGTACGTGCTGCTCAGGGTATGGAGAGGGTAATAAAGGATACCCCGAAGCCAGTGGTCGAGTAGAGTCAGGCAATTGGATCTAAGAGGAGAGATTTTGAATTTATAACTGGGAGACCTCCTCTCCCAAAGAAGGGGAAGAGCGGGCCATCATCAGGACAGTTCCAGAGAAGGGGTGGGAGTTTCACCCCAGGAGGGAGCTCAGGAGGATCTAGACAAGTCATTGGAAGAGGAGCTTGGGGAGGGCAGTCTAGACAGGGAGTCAAAACTGCTGGAGGGTCTACAGAGCAAAAGGGACCAGTATATCCGTTTTGTCAGAGGTGTGAGCAGCGACACCCGGGAGATTGCTCTGCGATGCCGGGGAGATGTTATATCTGTAGAAGTGAGGGGCATCGATGGAGAGAGTGTCCGCATGTAGGAAGAGGTTGTTACTATTGTGGGGACACGAGTCATCGAAAGAAGGATTGTCCTCGTAGAACTACCGAGGGAGCCCATGGTCAGAGGATTGAGGTTCAGAGCCAACAGCAATCGGTGACAGTCAATCGTCCTATCAGGCCTACCTAGTCAGGCACGAGTGCTACACGGGGGAGGCCCAGAAATCAGGAGGGGAGGACTCAGGGTCGGGTATATCACGTGACCTACGAGGATGTGGGAGCTGTACCTGATGTGGTGGCAGGTACTTTACAGTTAGATACAATGCAAGTTTATGTTTTAATTGATCCTGGAGCTAGTCATTCCTTTGTATCTTATAGAATTGTGAATAACTTGCATGTGTTATCTAGTAACTTGGGAGTAGGGGTGATGATTAGTACACCTTTGGGAGAGAATATACATATTGATGATATTTATAGAGGGGTAAAACTATATATTGGAGGATTAGAGTTGAGGGCAGATCTTATGCCGTTAGAGTTATATGATTTTGATGTGATTCTGGGCATGGATTGGTTAAGTAAACATAAGGCACAAGTGGATTGTTTCACCAAGACGGTGACAATCCAAGGAATAGGTGATAAAAGAGTAGTGTTTAAAGGGGAAAGAAAGGTAATTCCAAGTTGTGTAATCTCAGTCTTGGTGGCTAGAAAATTACTGAGGAAAGGTTGTTTTGCTTGGTTAGCCCATGTAAGAGAGCTGGAAAAGGGTAGCATAGGTTTGGCTAGTATTCCTGTTGTGAGGGAGTTTCAAGATGTATTCCCAGAAGAGTTGCCTAGATTACCTCCAGTTAGAGAAATTGAAGTTTCCATAGAAACTATTCCAGGAGTTTCTCCTATAGCCCAGTCTCCTTATAGGATGGCACCTATGGAATTGGCGGAACTGAAGGTCCAGCTTCAGGAATTGTTAGATAAAGGCTTCATCCGGCCTAGTAACTCACCCTGGGAAGCTCCGGTATTGTTTGTAAAGAAGAAGGATGGCACCCTTCGTTTGTGCATTGATTATCGTCAATTGAATAAAGTGACGGTGAAGAACAGGTACCCACTCCCACGAATAGATGACTTGTTTGATCAGTTGAAGGGTGCTAGGGTATTTTCTAAGATAGATCTGAGATCTGGATATCACCAGTTGAGAATCAAGGAACAAGACATACAAAAGACTGCCTTCCGAACCCGTTATGGGCATTACGAGTTTTCGGTGATGCCATTTGGGTTAACCAATGCTCCGGCCATGTTTATGGACTTGATGAATCGGGTGTTTCGGCATTACCTGGACCAATATGTGGTTGTATTTATTGATGATATTTTGGTGTATTCAAACTCTTATTTGGAGCATGAACAACATCTAAGGGTTGTGCTACAGACTTTAAGGGAAAATCAATTATATGCAAAGCTGGATAAGTGTGAGTTCTGGCTCGAGGAAGTGGTATTTTTGGGCCATGTAATATCCGCAGAAGGAATATTTGTAGATCCAAGAAAGGTTGAGGCCGTGTTAAAATGGGAAAGGCCTACCAACGTGACAGAAATCCGGAGTTTCTTGGGTCTTGCTGGATATTACCGAAGGTTTATTGAAGGATTCTCCACCATAGCATCACCTTTAACTAAGCTGACCCGCAAGGAAGTCCGGTTTGTTTGGTCGGAAGAGTGTGAAGCAAGCTTTCAAGAACTGAAGGAGAGACTCACTTCTGCTCCTGTGTTAGCCCTTCCATCAGGGACAGAAGGGTTTGTGGTATATAGTGATGCCTCAAAAAGGGGTCTGGGATGTGTATTGATGCAAAATGGGCGTGTCATTGCTTATGCATCAAGACAGTTAAAGTCGCATGAGGTGAATTACCTGGTTCATGACCTAGAACTTGCAGCGGTGGTGTTTGCCTTGAGAGTATGGAGACATTATTTATATGGGACACAAGTTCAAATCTTTACAGACCATAAAAGTTTGAAGTATTTGATGTCACAGAAGGAGTTAAACATGCGGCAGAGAAGATGGGTAGAGTTAATAAAAGATTACGATTGTGTTATTGATTACCATCCTGGTAAGGCTAATGTAGTAGCCGATGCCTTGAGTAGGAAGGGAAAAACAGTGATGAATGATATGGAGCTTAAGGAATAAGAAAGTATATTGGAATTAAAGAAAATGGGCTTGCGGCTAAGTGTAGGGCCCGAAGGATCACTGTTAGCTCAGTTAAAGATCCGATCTGTGCTTCGAGACAGGGTCTTGGTGGCTCAACAAGAAGATGGGAAAGTAAAAGAGATCAAGGAGAGGGTAAACAAGGGTATAAAGACATCATTTCAATTGTTATCCGATGGGCTAATAGCTATGGGTAGGCGAATTTATTTGCCTGAGGATAAGATTTTGAAAGATGAAGTATTAAAAGAAGCTCATGAATCTCGATTTGCTACTCATCCTGGGAGTACAAAGATGTATAGGGATTTAAAGGAAAACTACTGGTGGCCAAATATGAAGAGGGAAATAGCAGAATTTGTGTCGAATTGTGGGATCTGTCAACAAGTAAAGATAGAACAACAGAAACCTGCAGGGGAATTACAGTCATTATCAATTCCGGAATGGAAATGGGAGGATATTTCTATGGATTTTGTGACGGGATTACCCAGGGGAAAGAAGGGGAATGATGCCATATGGGTGGTCGTGGATCGACTAACAAAATCTGCTTTGTTTTTGCCAATGAAGAAGACTGATTCGGTGGATAAGTTGGCAAAATTGTATGTAAATGAAGTAATCAGACTTCACGGAGTGCCGGTTTCAATTATATCGGATCGGGATCCAAGGTTCACATCAAGATTGTGGCCTAGCTTATAAAGGGCAATGGGCACAAAGTTGAATCTAAGCACGGCATTTCATCCTCAGACGGATGGTCAATCTGAAAGGACCATCCAAACTCTTGAGGATCTCTTGAGGTCATGTGTGCTGGAGTTTGGAGGGAATTGGGAGGATCTCCTGCCATTGGTGGAGTTTGCTTATAATAATAGCCATCAAACTACTATTGGTATGACTCCATATGAAGCATTGTATGGGAGGAAATGTCGTACCCCAATTTGTTGGGAAGAAGTAGGAGAAAGGAAGCTTTTGGGACCTGAGATGGTGCAACTGACAACTGACAAGGTGAGGGTGATCAAAAAGAGAATGAAGGAAGCCCAGGATAGACAAAAAAGTTACGCAGATCGCCGAAGAAGGCCGTTGGAATTCCAAGTAGGGGATAAAGTATTTTTGAAGGTGGCTCCTTGCAAAGGCATCATTCGATTTGGAGTAAAAGGGAAATTAGCCCCGAGATATATTGGCCCTTTTGAGATTAAAGAAAGAATCGGGCCAGTTGCATATCGATTAGAATTGCCTGTATATTTGGATAAGATTCACAATGTGTTCCATGTATCATTGCTACGAAAGGCCAAGATAGACCCCTCACGGGTATTGCCACAAGTTCCTATGAAGATTAAAGGGGATCTAACCATGAAAACTAAGCCCGTCAAGATCTTAGATCGAGATGAGAAATTGTTGAGGAATAAAAGAGTTCCCTTGGTGAGAGTATTGTGGAGAAGCTCTCAAATAGAAGAAGAAACATGGGAAAGAGAATCCGAGATGAAGGAAAAGTTTCTGCACTTATTCTCTGACATAGGTACGTAACTTGAATTTCGAGGACGAAATTTTTATTAGGAGGGGAGATTGTAAATCCCGAGAAAAAACCAAGGCTAGATTAAATTAAAGAAAATAAACTAAACTAAAAAGAAGTGGGGGTAAGAACCAATACACTTAAAGAAAATGGGGCCTAAATGCAAATAAGAATAATTATAGAGCATAAATACTCCTATTCTCACCAAAAACAGATCTGCAGCTACGTAAAGAAAGAAAAGAGGGAGTTTTTATATCTATTTTTAGAAATTAAGAGAGAAACACCAAAATTTCAAGAACCCATCCCAGATTGAGGGTTATAGGTAAAATAAACCCTGGTGGGAAAGGGATTAACAAGAAAAAAATTGAATAAGAGGAAGAAGAGGGGAGGGTCGGCTGTCATTAGAAAGAAAAGGAGGGTTCGAAGCCTTGATTCGCATCAGGTAAGATATTCTAAACCTGGTCTTATGAGTCAATTCAAGTCGATTATGAATTGATGCCTGGATGTTAATTTATATATTGAGTTCTTAGACTTGAATTGAGGAAAAAGTAAGAGTTGTTAAAGTAAAGAACTTCATGTGTTGTGTGTAAATGGAAAGGTTGATGAATCTGGACAGTTTCGTCTCTTGACCTTCAAAGAGATTTTGGGTAGGAGAATGAAGGAATTAGGATCAAGTTCCTTCATAGAAATTGTAGTTTTGGATGTTTATTAATGAGTGATTTTGACTACCTTAGAGGAAGAACTGGGTTCTTCCCAAAACATAGAACTTGTAGCCTCATGTCTTACCTTTCCAATGCCATAAATTGCGCTTGAATCGGAGTTCTATAACTCCAGATATAGTTAAAAATCTGAGGAGAGGTCAGACAGTAACAGTTCAAAAATGGACAGTAACAGTTGGACAGTAACAATCCAAGTGTTTGTTAATGAGCAATTTTGACTACCTTAGAGGTAGAACTAGGTTCTTCCCAAAACATAGAACTTGTAGCCTCATGTCTTACCTTTCCAACGCCATAAATTTCACTTAAATCGGAGTTCTATAACTCCAGATATAGTTAAACATCTGAGGAGAGGTCAGACAGTAACAGTTCAAAAATGGACAGTAATAGTTGGACAGTAACAGTCCAAGCGTTTGTTAATGAGCGATTTTGACTACCTTAGAGGCAGAACTAGGTTCTTCCCAAAACATAGAACTTGTAGCCTCATGTCTTACCTTTCCAACGCCACAAATTTCGCTTAAATCGGAGTTCTATAACTCCAGATATAGTTAAACATCTGAGGAGAGGTCAGACAGTAACAGTTCAAAAATGGACAGTAACAGTTGGACAGTAACAGTCCAAGCGTTTGTTGATGAGCGATTTTGACTACCTTAGAGGAAGAAATGGGTTCTTCCCAAAACATAGAACTTGTAGCCTCATGTCTTACCTTTCCAACGCCACAAATTTCGCTTGAATCGGAGTTCTATAACTCCAGATATAGTTAAAAATCTGAGGAGAGGTCAGATAGTAACAGTTCAAAAATGGACAGTAACAGTTGGACAGTAACAGTCCAAGCGTTTGTTAATGAGCGATTTTGACTACCTTAGAGGCAGAAGTAGGTTCTTCCCAAAACATAGAACTTGTAGCCTCATGTCTTGCCTTTCCAACGCCACAAATTTCACTTGAATCGGAGTTCTATAACTCCAGATATAGTTAAAAATCTGAGGAGAGGTCAGACAGTAACAGTTCGAAAATGGACAGTAACAGTTGGACAACACAGTCCAAGCGTTTGTTAATGAGAGATTTTGACTACCTTAGAGGAGGAACTAGGTTCTTCCAAAAACATAGAACTTGTAGCCTCATGTCTTACCTTTCCAACACCACAAATTTCACTTGAATCGGAGTTCTATAACTCCAGATGTAGTTAAAAATCTGAGGAGAGGTCAGACAGTAACAGTTCAAAAACGAGGCAGTAACAGTTGGACAGTGAAAGTCCAAATATAAAGAAAGGAATGATAACTAGGATTGGACAAAGAACGACAGTAATCATGAGTGAGATGAGAAAAACATAAAGTACTAAGAAATGACTGAAAGAAAGACTTATTGGTTGTTGATATGGTTATTATAAAACATATCCTTGAGTAAGAAAACTTATGAGATAAACCTGTGATTTGCAGGAGGGACCACAGACGTGGTGCAACAGCAGCAGCAGGGGAGCACGAGTAGAGCTTCTATTGCAGGTAGGTGTTTCACACCTATGCTTCCTAGTTAAATTCCATGATTTAATATATTTTGATGTGAAATGTAAAATTACTGAATGTATGTGTATTCAAGGTGAAAAGTTGTTATGTGAATTGCCAAGTGATGAAATTATCACTGAAAAAGGAAAATATTAGAAGTGTGATTTGAGGCATAAACTAGCATACATTGAGTGTATGTTAGGATCCCGGGTAAGGGGATCACCATGTATTGTCTAGCATACATTGAGTGTATGTTAGGATCCCGGGTAAGGGGATCACCATGTATTGTCTAGCATACATTGAGTGTATGTTAGGATCCCGGGTAATGGGATCGTCACGAATGGACTAACATACATTTAGTGTATGTTAGGATCCCGGGTAAGGGGATCTCCACGTATTGGCTAACATACATTCAGTGTATGTTAGGATCCTGGGTAAGGGGATCACCATGGAATGGCCAGCATACATTTAGTGTATGTTAGGATTCCGGGTAAAGGGATCGCCTTATATCGACTCCTATGGGGTGGTGATGACAATACCAGTGAAATTGGTATCTGTAATGTGATAAGAAAAAGTAATCACGTTGATCTTATAAAGTCTGGAATGAAGGTTGATAGTGGCAGAGGGAACGGTTATTAATAGTTTGAATAAGGAAGAGATTTTTAAATAAAAAATAAACTAGAAGGGAGAAGTAAATGAAATATGAATGCATGTTACCCTGTTGAAATTATTAGATATTCATATTGTTATATTTATGGAAATATTTCACCTTGCAATAATATGTATTTTGTTTCAGGATCATCGCATGCACGACAGGAGTAGAATCCTAGCTTATGTTTCTTTTTTGAAGTCTAGGTCCTAGGGAGTATACCCTTGTATTTTGTAAACATGAAAATGGTTGTATAACTTAATTTGTATAATAAATGTTTAAACTTGATTGGATGAATTTAACGTTGTAGTTTATATAACCATATTTCATGTCTATGTATTTATATTTATTTAAATTATCCATCCATAATGATATTTTTGTTATATAATGCATATCATAAATATTATGGTTGATAGGTGTGAGTATAATTGTGGAATTGAAACCCAGGATGATTGGGTCGGGAATTAAGTTATGAGATGCGAACTGTTAGAAGTGTAAACAGGTTACATGTCGGTAACTTGGGACCTTCCGGTATAGGGGGGACTCTGTCGAAATTCTGGTAGATGTAAATACGAAGACCATGAATATGTATATATAAAAAAAATTAACTACTCTGTTTTTCTATTGACATGAGATTGTGGTTTTATCCCAGGAATGGGGGATGTTACAAGACATCGTCGTCACCGAGTAGCCATTCCATAGCTACCACAAGAATAACAGCCTCTGTAAAAGTTTGAGGGTGATCCAATGGTCGGATCAAAAGTTATGGTGGTTTTGAGTCGATACTCAAGTACGAGCGACTAGACATCCTCGTCACCGAGTAGGCATTCCATATCTACCCCAAGGAAAACAGCCTCTGTAAAATTTTGAGCGCGATCCAACGATCGGATCAACAGCTAAGGCCCTCTTGAGCCGATAGTCAAGTTCGGGCAACCAGACTTCCTCGTCACCGAGAAGTAATTCCATAGCTACCCCAAAAAAAACTGCCTCTGGAAACCCTTGTAAAACTTTGAGCACGATCTAACGGTCGGATCAAAAGTTATGGCCCTTTTGAGCTAATACTCAAGTTCGACTGACCAGACATCCTCGTCACTGAGTAGCCATTCCATAGCTACCATAAGAAAAACAGCGTCTGTAAAAGTTTGAGGGTGATCCAACGGTCAGATCAAAAGTTATGGCGCTTTTGAGCCGATACTCAAGTACTGGCGACCAAACATCTTTGTCACCGAGTAGCCATTCCATAGCTACCCGAAGGAAAATAAGCTCTGGAAAATTTGAGCGCGATCCAATGGTCGGATCAAAAGTTATGGCTCTCTAGAGTCGATACTCAAGTGGAGCTGACCAGACATCCTCGTCTTTGAGTAGCCATTCAATAGCTACCCCAATGAAAATAGCCTCTGGAAACCCCTGTAAACGTTTGAGCGCGATCCAACGGTAGGATCAAAAGTTATGGCGCTTTTGAGCCGATACTCAAGTTCGACTGACCAGACATCCTCGTCACCGAGTAGCAATTCCATAGCTACCCCAAGGAAAACAACCTCTGTAAAAGTTTAAGCGTGATCCAACGGTCGGATCAAAAGTTATGGCCCTTTTGAGCCGATACTCAAGTACGGGCGACCAGACATCCTCGTCACCGAGTAGCCATTCCATAGCTACCCCAAGAAAAACTGCCTCTGGAAACCCTTGTAAAAATTTGAGCGCAATTCAACAGTCAGATCAAAAGTTATAGCCCTTTTGAACCAATACTCAAGTGCGACCGACCAGACATCCTCGTCACTAAGTAGCCATTCCATAGCTACCACAAGAAAAGCAGCCTCTGTAAACGTTTGAGCGCGATTCAACGGTCGGATCAAAAGTTATGGCACTTTTGAGCCGATACTCAAGTACGGGCGACGAGACATCCTCGTCACCGAGTAGGCATTCCGTATCTACCCCAAGGAAAACAACCTCTGGAAAATTTTGAGCGCGATCCAACGGTCGGATCAAAAGTTATTCAACTTTTGAGTCGATAGTCAAGTGCGGCCGACCAGACCTCCTCGTCTTCGAGAAGCCATTCCATAGCTACCCCAAGCAAAACTGCCTCTTGAAACCCTTGTAAAAATTTGAGTGCGATCCAACGGTCAGATCAAAAGCTAAGGCCCTTTTTAGCCGATACTCAAGTTCGGGCGACCAGACATCCTCGTCACCGAGAAGTAATTCCATAGCTACCCTAAGGAAAACAGCCTCTGGAAACTTTTGAGCGCTATCCAACGGTCGGATCAAATGTTATGGCCCTTTTGAGCTAATACTCAAGTTCGACTAACCAGACATCCTCGTCACCGAGTAGCCATTCCATAGCTACCACAAGAAAAACAGCCTCTGTAAAAGTTTGAGGGTGATCCAACGGTAGGATCAAAAGTTATGGCCCTTTTAAGCTAATACTCAAGTTTGACTGACCAGACATCCTCGTCACCCAGTAGCCATTCCATAGCTACCCCAAGGAAAACAGCCTCTGTAAAAGTTTGAGCGCTATCCAACGGTCGGATCAAAAGTTATGCCACTTTTCAGTCGATACTCAAGTGCGGCCGACCAGACATCGTCATCTTCGTGAATCCATTCCATAGCTATCCCAATGAAAACAGCCTCTCGAAAACCCTGTAAACGTTTTAGGACGATCCAACGATCGGATCAAAACTTATGGCGCTTATGAGCCGATACTCAAGTATGGGCAACCAGACATCCTCGTCACCGAATTGCCATTCCATAGCTATCCCAACCGAAACTGCCTCTGGAAACCCCTGTAAACATTTGAGCGCGATCTAACTGTCAAATCAAAAGTGATGGCTCTGTTGAGCCAATCTCAAGTACGGGCGATAAGATATCCTTGTCACCGAGTACTCATTCCATAGCTACCCCAAGGAAAACAACCTCTGGAAAATTTTGAGCGCGATCCAACGGTCGCCTCAAAAGTTATAACCCTCTTGAGTCGATACTCAAGTACGGGCGACCATACATCCTCGTCACCCAGTAGCCATTCCTTAGCTACCACAAGAAAAACAGCCTCTGTAAAAGTTTGAGCGCGATTCAACGGTCGGATCAAAAGTTATGGCGCTTTTGAGCCGATACTCAAGTACGGGCGACCAGACATCCTCATCACCGAGTAGCCATTCCATAGCTACCACAACGAAAACAGCCTCTGGAAAATTTTAAGCGCAATCGAACGGTCGGATCAAATGTTATGCCACTTTTGAGTCGATACTCAAGTGCGGCTGACTAGACATCCTCGTCTTCGAGATGCCATTCCATAGCTACCCCAAGCAAAACTACCTCTTGAAACCCTTGTAAAAATTTGAGCGCGATCCAACGATCGGATCAAAAGCTATGGCCCTTTTGAGCCGATACTCAAAGTTTGACCGACCAGACATTCTCGTCACCGAGTAGCCATTCCATAGCTACCCCAATGAAAACAGCTTCTGGAAACCCCTGTAAACTTTTAAGCGCGGTCCAACGATCGGATCAAAAGCTATGGCCCTTTTGAGCCGATACTCAAGTTCGACCGACCAGACATCCCCGTCATCGAGTAGTCATTCCATAGCTACCCCAATGAAAACAACCTCTAAAAACCCCTGTAAACATTTGAGCAGGATCCAACGGTCGGATCAAAAGTTATGGCGCTTATGAGCCTATACTCAAGTACGGGTGACCAGACATCCTCCTCACCGAGTAGCCATTCCATAGCTACCCATAGGAAAACAACCTCTAGAAAATTTTGAGCGCGATCCAACGGTCGGATAAAAACTTATGTCCCTTTTGAGCCGATACTCAAGTACGGGCGACCAGAAATCGTCGTCATCGAGTAGCCATCCATAACTACCCCAAGAAAAACTGCCTCTGGAAACCCTTGTAAAACTTTGAGCGCGATCCAACAGTCGGATCAAAAGTTATGGCCATTTTGAGCCGATACTCAAGTACGGGTGACCAGACATCCTCGTCACCGAGTAGCCATTCCATAACTACCCCAATGAAAACAGCCTCTGGAAACCCCTGTAAAATTTTGAGCATGATCCAATAGTTGAATCAAAAGCTATGGCCCTTTTGAGCCGATACTCAAGTACAGGCGACCAGACATCCTCGTCTCCCACTAGCCATTCCGTTGCTACCCGAAGGAAAACAGCCTCTGGAAACCTGTAAACACCTAAAAGAATATATATATATATATATATATATAATTGATGACAAAGTTTTCACTGCCGATTTCTTGATCGGCAGCGACACAGTTTTGCCGCCGATTTCTGCATCGGCAGCGACACAGTTTTGGCTGCCGATTTCTAAATCGGCAGCAACGCGGTTTTGGTTTTTTTAAAAAAAAATTTATTAACTTAAGGAGCTGGGAGGGAGGGGTAAAACCAGTTTTAGATAGACCAAAACAAGGATAAGAACACATCTAAACTAACCCCAAACAACCCACCTCATTTAATGGGGAGTATAAATACAAGGAGGAGAGAGAGGATGACCCATCCTCTTCCCAAAGTTGTCTCCAGCAGCTGCATGTTGGTCTTCCCTTCCTCTTTCCCAACAGAAACCTAAAACCTAAACCAAACCAGTAGAGAGTGCCTTGTGAACGTGTGAGGGAAAGATGAGACCTTGAGAGAAGATTGGACAACTGCCTAGAGGGAAAGGAAAAGGGGGCTAGAAAACGTGAGAGGAAGAAGAAGGAGGAGAACCAGCAGGAGAAGAGAAAGAATAGTGTCAAACCTTCCTCAAACTTAGTTAGATTCGAAAGGTATGGGTCATGAAACTCCCTTCCTCTTCTCCTTAAGACCCAAAACTGGAAATGAAGAAGAAGACCCTAAGAAAAATTGACCTAAGACTTAAGCTAGCTGTGAAGGAAACTGAAATTAAGTAAGAGGATAAGGAAACAGAAACGAAATGAGGCCAAATTCCCAGAACATCTAGCAAAGAAAAATGAATAAAATGGAAATAAAAAATTATGGTAGAGAGCTGGCCTTAACTATAGGGTTGGCCAGCATGCATGTGTGTGTGTTCTGCTGGAATTATCGAAAGATTATGTGTTGAAATTGATGGTTTCAATGTGTGCGTCCTGCTGGAAATTGTTGAAAGAGTATATGCTGAAATTGATGGTTTCAATGTGTGTGTGTTCTGCTGGAACTTAGTGATAGTTGATATGCTGGGATTGTTACAGCATGTGAGGTGTGTGTTCATGCCAAAATGTGAATTGTCTGCAGCGAATTAGCATTCGCTGCCGAAACTGTGTCGGCTGCAGCGAGTTAGCATTCGCTGCCGAAACTGATTCGTCTGCAGTGAATTAGCATTCGCTGCCGAATGGCGTGTTCTGCAGTGAAATTGTGATTCGCTGCTGAAATTGAGTTTCTGTAGCGAATTAACATTTTCTACCGAATTGGGTGTTCAGCAGCGAAATTGTGATTCGCTGCCGACACTGTGTTGGCTGCAGCAAATTAACATTCGCTGCCGGAACTGAGTCGTCTGCAGCGAATTAGCATTAGCTGCCGAATTGTGTGTTCAGCAGTGAAATTGTGATTCGCTGCCGACACTGTGTCGCCTGCAGCAAATTAACATTCGCTGCCGGAACTGAGTCGCCTGCATCGAATTAGCATTGGCTGTCGAATTATGTGTTCAGCAGCGAAATTGTGATTCGCTGCAGAAACTGTGTCGGCTGCAGCGAATTAACATTCGCTGCCAAAACTGAGTCGTCTGCAGCGAATTAGCATTCGCTGCCGAATTAGGTGTTCAGCAGTGAAATTA
Source organism: Populus trichocarpa (assembly GCF_000002775.5). NCBI lineage: Eukaryota > Viridiplantae > Streptophyta > Magnoliopsida > Malpighiales > Salicaceae > Populus > Populus trichocarpa. The sequence goes on from NC_037303.2 coordinate 7,843,135, forward strand.
TGATTTGTTGCCGAAACTGTGTCGGCTGCAGCGAATTAACATTCGCTGCCGAAACTTAGTCGTCTGCAGCGAATTAGTCGTCTGCAGCGACTTAACATTCGTTGCTGAATTGTGTGTTCAGCAACGAAATTGTGATTCGCTGCCGAAACTGTGTCGACTGTAGCGAATTAACATTCGGTGCCGCAACTGAGTCGTCTGCAGCGAATTAGCATTCACTGCCGAATTGTGTGTTTTGCAGCGAAATTGTTATTCGGTGTCGAAATTGTGTCAGCTGCAGCGAATTAACATTTGCTGCCGAATTGGGTGTTCAACAACAATAATAAAATACTTTATCATGAATGTTACCATATTGCATTAGAACACATATTAGATTGTCGAACACTTAAATGTTGACAAATGGTTAATTAGCTTTGGCTAATGGCATCCGAATGGATGACCGGGACAAATGAATGATTAGCTTCGACTAATGGCATCCGAATGGATGACCGGGACGAACGATTGATTAGCTTTGGCTAATGGCATCCGAATGGATGACCGGGATGAACGATTGATTAGCTTCGGCTAATGGATGATTAGCTTCAGCTAATGGCATCCGAATGGATGACCGGGACAAATGAATGATTAGCTTCGGCTAATGGCATCCGAATGGATGGCCGGGACAAACGATTGATTAGCTTTGGCTATTGGCATTCGAAGTGGATGACCGGGGTGAGTGAACGGTTAACCTCAGCAAATGATGCCTTAAGAGGATAGCCGGGTTTAAGATTATGGTTGATTGCAAGAATTGGTGCATCTATATGTACTACAAGTTGTTTATACCAAGTACATGAAGAAACTATAAATGTTAATGCTTCATTTAACTGCCAGACCGTTTAATTATCATTATTATTATTATTAAGTAATTGCATTCTCTTAAATTTTTGTACTGCAGCAGGGACGTCACACCAACGAGATGTCTAGGAAACCCAATACACGGGAACCTACTTTTGCAAGGAATCATGTAGATGCATTCTAAATCATAATGTATTTTGTATGAATCAATGTACTGAACGTATAACTTTTATTAGATCCTTTTGTTTAAATTCGTAATGGTTATTAGTAGGATAGGAATGCAAACTCATGTCTATGTATGTATATTTTTAATATGAACTTCTAATCATGCAACCATAATATTATGTGTTTATGTAAGATTCACTTTTAAATGAAATGTTGATTGTATGGATCGTATTTTGATGATGTGAGGGATCAGGTTCACCGATTACCGGCACCATGTGTGTCAAGTATAAAAAAATAAAAAATTTACTATTGTTTTGGGCTTGAAAAGCCAGGTTGTTACAGTTGGTATCAGAGCACTTGGTCTGGATCCTGAGGATCACTGATAATTGTGTTGTTGCGGTGAATTTCAGGATGGTACGCACCCGACAAGGGACACGAACTGAGCCGCCCTTCTTAGAAAGGAGGGGCGGGAACCTAGGTGCCCAAGGTTGGCAAGATGAAGATCCCTTGGATGATACGGCATCTCATGCTCCGATAATACCACCCGAAACCTTGCAGGGGGAAGCTGCGGTAGCGGGGGAAGGCCGGAAGCCTAACCAGACAGAGGGAGTACCCCCAGTTGCAGCAGAGCAGCAAGAAAGATCAGAAGCACAACCATCAACTATTCCAACTGGTGTGCCCCTACAATATATAGACGCGAGACTCCTTATACAAATAGTTAAAGCAATGATGGAGGGCATGGTTGGTTCGGCGACACAAACAACTCCCACCACACAGATTCCACAGGCAGCCCCTATAACTAGCATGACCACGGATAACGTGGTGCCACTGGTACGACTAGTCAAGAGTATGAGGGAAATGGGTTGTGAACCGTATATGGGGAAACAAGATGTAGAGATAGCTGGAAGATGGATTAGGAAGGTAGAAAAGACCATGATTCAAATAAGCATACCCGAGGGTTTGAGGGTAAATTGTGCAACCCAGTTACTGTCTAATAGGGCCATGACATGGTGGGAAACAGTTCAGCTGAGGCGTGCAACCAAGACACTAACTTGGAGTGACTTCAAGACAGAGTTTGAGAATCAGTTTTATTCCAAGTACCATCGCAAGGTGAAAGAACAAGAGTTCTTGGCACTAAGACAGGGTGATATATCGGTATTGGAGTACGAAAGGAGATTCCATGACCTCTCATTGTTTGCCCCACACTATGTGCCGACAGAGGAACATATGATTGAGAAGTTGAGAGATGGTTTGCAACATGATTTGAGACAAGGATTGATCGCCTTGCGGTTTAAATCTGTGAGGGAGTTGATTGAGGCTACACAAGCTCTGGAGCCTTGTATTGGAGAAAGCCAAGGGGGATATCAGGGTATAAGCAAAAAGAGAGATGGGGACTATTTCAGAGGCATACCACCACTCCCGAAGAAAGGAAAAAGTGTAGTGTTTGAGCAGTACAGGAAAAAAGGGAGTTTGATATTACTGCCCCACCAATAGTCAAGTGGGAGAGTGATGGTTGGACAGTCGTACTCGAGGGCAAACTCTTCAACTGGGACCGATGACCGCAAGGGTGTTGACTATCCTTTTTGTGTAAAATGTGGATAAAAACACCCCCTAGGGACTGCTCAGTTTCCCCCGGGCGATGCTTTGTGTGCAGAGGAGAGGGTCATAGGTGGAGGAACTGCCAGTATCTGGGTCAAGGGTGTCATTACTGTGGTGGAAGAGGTCATTACAAGAGGGACTGCCCCAAAAGGAACAATGGACAGGTACAAAGCTATAGGTAGCCCAGTCAGAGCCACCAACAGTCAGTCACTATGAATAGGCCAATGAGATCTTCTCAATCAGGAGCAAACTCCAGTCGAGGGAGACCGAGGGCACAAAATGATCGGACCCTGGGAAAGGTCTTTCACCTTACACAGGAGGAGGTCAGGGCTGCATCAGATGTGGTGGCAGGTACACTACTAATGAATACTTTTAATGTGCATGTGTTGTTTGATCCGGGTGTCACCCACTCATTCATTGCTAAGAGAATTGTCACTAAACTGAGAAAGGGAGTAGAAATTTTAGAGAAGGGGTTCGTAATTGGAACTCCAATGGGAAACATGATTGAAACAAATATTGTATATGTGGATGTGGGGGTTAGTCTATCTGGGTATGAAACAGAAGTGGACTTGATTCCTTTAGAGTTGCATGATTTTGATATAATCCTAGGCATGAATTGGATGAGTAAATACAAGGCTCTAATAGATTGTTATGCTAAAACTGTTACTTTCCAAACACCTGAGGGCGAGAGGATGATTTTTGAAGGATAGAGAATTCTCAAATCGATTGCCTTAATATCGGTGGTAACAACCCAAAAACTTTTAAGAAAGGGATGTATGGGATACCTCGCATATATCTTAAACTCTGATGATGAAGGTCCACGACTGAAGGATATTCCTGTGGTGAAGGAATTCCCAGATGTGTTTCCCGAAGAACTACCGGGACTACCCCCGGAGCGAGAAGTAGAGGTGTGATGTAACCATATTATTCGATAGTTTCACCCACATTTAACTAGTGTTTTGCCTATGTTATTTATATGAAATGCCTTGATATTCTTTGTTTTATGTTTTGAAGGCACTTTTGGATGAAAGGTGCAAAAAGGAGTAAATTGGAGGTAAATGGCAGATTTGACCCTCAGTCGATATTTTGTGCAGAGCGTGAGCTCTAAAAGTCGAAACGAAGTAATTCTAGTGGCATTAGAAAGCTAACATCCATACCTTTCTGGAAATCTAAGTCAAGAAAAATAAAAAGACAAAGAGCATGGAAATCACATCCTTCAAAGTCAAATCTCGCATTCTGCCAATGTTGACCTTTGTCCATTCAAAATTAAATATCTGGAGCTGTAGACATCAAATTGATGCAAACTAAATTTTTTTGGATTTCTGACTCAAAGGCCTATAAAAGCTCCAAATTTCAGCCAAAAAAGATGTCATATGAGGGAGATATGAGTTTTCAAAGATGACAACTGAATTCTGCCAGCAAACAGGTTCCGTGCAGAAACGAATCCAAATTACACCCCGAAGCATCCAAACCGACATCCAAGTTTTTATTTTAGTAATTTAGCTCCTCTATAAGGTCAAGGAAGGCAACCACCAACCCTAAGCCACCAACCTCAAATCAACAACCACAAACCAGCTGCCAGCCACCAGCCGCCTTCACACTACCACCATCTATTGATGTTCACACTTGAACTTTGATTTTTTTTACTTACAATTTGTGTATAAATAGGCAGCTAAGTGTATGCTATTAAGAGAGCCAAGAGAGAGGGAGAGAGAGTGCAGTAGAATCAAAGAAAGAAGGGTGGCAGCCATAAGAGAAGAAACACAAACTCTCCCCTCTACAAACTAGAAATAATGATTTCTTCTATCTGTAGGAGTAGTTCTTCAATAGATATGCAAGACTAAGCTCGTTTTCTTGGTTGCAAGGATGCAAAAACCTTTAGATTTCAAGAACTGTGAGATTTATTCTTCCATTTATTTTCAGTTTGTATTATGAATGAGTATGTTTGTTTTCCTATGATTGTTTATCTTAATTTTTAAAGCGGACTCTAAGTTATTATTGTGAACAATCTATTGCTAAGTTTTATATCAAAACCGGAGTTGTGGTATATAAACTTGTGAAGCAACTAAGCTTGATAATTGTAGCGGAACTACGTTATTAAACTTAGGGAGAACATTCGATCAAAGCAACACAAGCAGACAACTTGGTTGTTAAGATTAATGAATTTATCTAGATCTTAAGGCTGCCATTGGATTAAATCATTAGTGCAAACACTGTGATTGTTTGTTGGTTAGGGCTAGTTATACGGCGGATCCGTTAATTAACCAACGTTAAGAAAAGATAAAAATTCAGAATATAAACTAGAGTTTCGTTTCAAGGATCGGTTCTGATTTCTGTAGGTGGATGTGTGCTTGCGACCAAGGTTTGTTTTCTTGATATATTTCAGTTTCAATTGATTTTGTTTGTTAGTTTAATTTCTACCATAGTTTAGATCATTGCAAATCAAACCCCCCCATTGCATAACGTATAGCATAAAAATCTGAACTAAACCTTTCTCGTGGGATCAACCCCTTGCTTGCTCTATACTATCTTGTGTGTTTTAAGCTAGGGTAATTAATTTGTGCGACCGCGACATTGCAACAAGGTGTCCATAGACACTTTTCCTAGAGTCCCACCCATAGCCCAACAACCATACCAGATGGCTCCGGCAGAATTGAATGAGTTAAAGACTTAACTACAGGAATTGTTAGACAAAGAGTTCATATGGCCCAGTAATTCTCCTTGGGGAGCACCGGTCCTATTTGTAAGGAAGAAAGATGGAACTCATAGACTTTGTATTGACTATCGACAGTTGAACAAAATAACAATGAAAAACAAGTATCCGTTACCTCGGATAGATGATTTGTTTGATCAATTAAAGGGAGCAAGGGCATTTTCGAAGATAGATCTGAGATCAGGGTACTATCAGATGAAGATTAAAGAAGCGGATGTAGCAAAGACCGCATTTAGAACTCGTTACAGACACTATGAATTTTTGGTGCTACCGTTCGGGTTGACGAACGCCCCAGCCCTTTTTATGGACTTGATGAATCGGGTTTTCCAACCATATCTTGATAAGTTTGTGGTAGTATTCGTTGATGATATACTAGTATACTCGAATTCTTTCGAGGAGCACGAAGAACACTTGAGACAAACCTTACAAACTTTGAGAGATCACCAGTTATATGCAAAACTGAGTAAATGTGAATTTTGGCTGAAGAGAGTGACGTTTCTGGGACACGTCATTTCAGTTGAAGGTGTTTTTGTAGACCCCCAAAAAGTCGAAGCAGTCTTGAAATGGGAAAGACCGACTTCGGTCACCGAAATACGTAGTTTCCTGGGACTTGCAGGATACTATAGGAGATTTATCGAAGGTTTTTCCCTGATTGCAACCCCTTTGACCCAGCTAACTAGGAAGAATAAGAAATGGGTGTGGTTAGAAGAATGTGAGAAAAGCTTCCAAGAATTGAAGAGGAGGCTCACCACTGCTCTAGTGTTAGCCCTTCCCTTAGGGACCGAGGGTTTTGTGGTATATAGTGATGCCTCGGGGAAGGGATTGGGGTGTGTTTTGATGCAACATGGGAAGGTGATCGCCTATGCATCAAGGCAGTTAAAGACTCATGAGGTGAACTATCCGGTGCACAACCTGGAGTTGGCTACTGTAGTATTTGCCTTGAGGATATGGAGACACTATTTGTATGGGTCTCGAACACAAATTTTTACTGATCATAAGAGCCTGAAGTATCTGATGTCGTAAAAGGAGTTGAACATGCGACAAAGAAGGTGGATAGACTGCACCATAGAATACCACCCGGTGAAAGCAAACGTGGTGGCAGATGCCCTCAGTCGCAAAAATAAAGCCACCCTGGGAAGGTTAACAGTGGGAAAGGAACGACAATTGGCGGAATTGAAAGAGATGGGTGCAGATTTGCGCATTAATGCAGGAGGTGGGTTACTAGCCCAACTATTGGTGCGACCAACGTATCGGGAACAGATACTACATGCCCAATTTCGTGACAAGGAGGGGTCCAAGATTAGTTATAGGGGTTTTGAGTCGATACTCGAGTACGGGCGACCAGACATCCTCGTCACCGAGTGGCATTCCATAGCTACCCCAAGGAAACAGCCTCTGGAAAAATTTGAGGGCGATCCAACGATCGGATCAAAAGTTATGGCCCTTTTGAACCGATACTAAAGTACGGGCGACCAGACATCCTCGTCACCGAGTAGCCATTCCATAGTTACCCCAAGTAAAACTGCCTCTAAAAACCCCTGTAAATGTTTGAGCGGGATCCAATGGTCGGATCAAAAGTGATGGCACTTTTTAGTCGATACTCAAGTACGGGCGACCAGATATCTTCCTCACCGAGTAGTCATTCCATAGATACCCCAAGGAAAACAGCCTCTGGAAAATTTTGAGCGTGATCCAACGGTCGGATCAAAAGTTATGCCACTTTTGAGTCGATTCTCAAGTGCGGCGACCACACATCCTCGTCTTCGAGAAGCCATTCCATAGCTACCCCAATGAAAACAGCCTTTGGAAACCCTTATAAACATTTGAGCGCGATCCAACGGTCGAATCAAAAGTTATGGCCTTTTTGGGCCGATACTCAAGTACGGGCTACCGGACATCCTCGTCACCGAGTAGGCATTCCATAGCTAACCCAAGGAAAACAGCCTCTGGAAACTTTTGAGCGCGATCCAACGGTCGTATCAAAAGTTATGGCCCTTTTGAGCCGATACTCAAGTACGAGCGACCAAACATCCTCGTCACCGAGTAGGCATTCCATAGCTACCCCAAGGAAAACAGCCTATGGAAAAATTTGAGCGCGATCCAACGGTGGGATCAAAAGTTATGCCACTTTTGAGTCGATACTCAAGTGCGGCGACCACACATCCTCGTCTTCGAGAAGCCATTCCATAGCTACCCCAATGAAAACAGCCTCTGGAAACCCCTATAAACTTTTGAGCATGATTAGTACTTAAAAGTGTATTTTTATCAAGGTTTTATATCATCATTTTGCACTTGAAGTATCAATAACTCCTTAACTAAAGCATGTTTTATAATAACATATCTAATAATATAAGATACCTTTAATTTATGGTAAATGTTCATCTTAAATGCAGGCCTATCACATAAATGAAAGAATTGATTGAGGAGTTGAAGTACTGAAATTGAAAGGACAAAGAGATGGCCAAACTTAGAAAAGAGATGTTGGTGCAGTCCAAACTGGAACATTGTTCGGTAATCGGGTCATATCTGGAGCTGTAGATCTCGGATTTAGGTCTTCCTTATATGGATGGAAAGCTAAGACATAGGCCTACAACTTTCATGGGGAGTCCAAGATTTAAGAAGGCCGTTTTCAAGTCCAAATTGTAGCAACAACGAAGAAGTCTGAATCTGTCCTGCAGCCCAGACACTGTTCAGTGTTCAGCCCATATCTCGAGTTCTAGAAGTCCAAATGATCTCACATTTTTACCCTGGCAAGATGAGATAATTTCCTAGAACTTTCATGATTTAAGTCTGTTCAAATTATGATGTTATCAATGACGTTTGTGGCAGACAAGAAGATAAGAATTGTCACCAAGTCAAGATGTGGCCACTCACTCATCAATTAGTCAACAAATCAATAGTTCTGAATTTTGGCCTATAAAAGGAGGCATTTGCCATGTATTTAGGCATCTTGGTGTTCAAATCAAGATCATGCTCTTGCTCTCTCTTTTGTAATACTTAAATTTTGTTTATATTAATCTCTTGTTTATGCCTTTCATTTCCTTTTCTTTACCTAGTTAACTTCTTTCTCATTCATGTTCTTATCTTGTTTATTTATGTTTCTTTCTTTCATTATGTGTAGCTAAGTTAATTATGTCAAGGTGAAAAGGGTACACTAATGGTGTAAGAATAAGTATAATATAAACTTAACACGGACCTTAATGTTGGATACTAACATGCTTTGTATTTGTTATCTTGTTCACTTTTAATACTTTGCTTGTTAAATGGTTAATCTAGATTTATGTTGTATAATACTTGGCACTTTCATAGCCCATACTGTATGGTATAACCGACACCTGAGCTATGAAAGGAACTTGATTTGTTGTTAACATAAGTTATAATCATGAATGCCTGACAACATTTACAAGTATTAGCATTATTCGAATAAGATAACTAATGTAATTATGTTAACAATTTATAATCTAATTGGAACCTCCTTTGTGTGTGGTTTCCAATTGAATAATAAGAGTTTATACTATACTTGTTTGAAATACCATTAGTGGAACCTCTAACCTTGACATTTGTTGTTATCATTGTTTAATCCTTACGTTAATCTTCCATCTCAAAACTCTCATCAACTTCTTCTTCTTCTTCATCTTTATTATTATCATTATTAATAGTATTATTGGTATTATTATTATTATTACTACTATTACTATTACTATTATTATTACTACTACTACTAGTATTATTATTATTATTATTATTATTATTATTATTATTATTATTATTATTATTATTATTGTTATTGTTATTGTTATTGTTATTATTGTTACTATTGTTGTTGTATTATTGTTGTTTATAATTTATACAATTAACCTCCCTGTGGTTCGACCCCGGTCTTGCCGGGTTATTTATTACTTCGACACTCCTGCACTTGGGAGAAGACATCAATCTTTTGGTCGTGTCAAGTTTTTGGCGCCGTTGCCGGGCAGGTAAATTCTTGTACAAATTATAGTATTTATTTTATTTTCTCTTTTCTCTTTTCTCTTTTCTCTTTTCTTGTATCTAACTTTGTTTATTTTTTTGTTTTGTTTTGTTTTCTTCTTCTTTTTATTCTCTTTTTACACGTGCATGAGAGTTTGGTCACGTACATTAAGTGGTAGACTTTGTAGGGTATCCTCATCATTTTCAGAAAATATAGCCGAAGAAGATAACCAATCGCTTCATAATGAGAATAATGAGAATATTCGGGTTAGAACACTTAGAGACCACATGAATCCCACAAGAACAAGTGCACCCTCATGCATAGTTTTTCCTCCTGATGCATCTCATTTTAATTTTAAGCCAGACATTATTCAACTTTTACCTTCTTTTCATGGCTTAGATTTAGAAAATCCGTACTTGCATTTAAGGGAATTTGAGGAGGTCTGTAACACCTATAATGACTCAAATTGTAGCATGAACACCATTAGGTTAAAGCTTTTTCCTTTTTCAATTAAAGATAAAGCTAAAACATGGCTACAAAATTTGTGACCAGGATCTATTTGTGCTTGGGATGAAATGCAACAACAATTTTTAAAGAAGTTTTTTCCGTCTCACAGAACAAACTATTTCAAAAGACAAATCATCACTTTCACTCAAAAACCAGGAGAAACATTTTACCAATGTTGGGATAGATATCGAGACTTGCTTAATACTTGCCCTCATCATGGTTTTGAAACATGGAGATTGGTTTCACATTTTTATGAAGGGTTAACTCCTAGAGATAGACAAATGGTTGAATTGATGTGCAATGGAACTTTTGAGGATAAAGACCCTAATGAAGCAATGGAGTACCTAGACTTGCTAGCTGAAAATGCGAAAAATTGGGACACTACAGGAACTTATGAGGCACCAAGTAAAACCCAACCTCATACATCTAGTGGAGGTATGTACAACCTTAGGAAAGATCATGACCTCCAAGCCAAGTTTGCATCCTTAGCTAGAAAAGTCGAGGCACTAGAATTAAAAAAGAGTGGTCAACTAAAATTTGTTCAAGACATTGTGTGTCAAATCTGTGAAACCAATGAACATTCAACCAATGACTGTCCAACTTTGCCTTCTTTTAAGGAATGTCTCCATGAACAAGCCCATGCTTTAAACAGTTTCCAAAGGCCCAATCATAACCCATACTCGCAAACATACAACCCTGGTTGGAGAAATCACCCAAATTTCAATTGGAAGAGTGATAACAATAATGCACAAACTTCACAGCCACCGTTTCAAGCACAACATAATTTTCAAAATTCTCATGGATATGCACCTCCTTATGCTCCACCTTCTAGAAGAAATCTTGAGGAAACATTGCATGCATTCATGGAAAAGCAAGAGACGATCAACACTCAACTTGCTCAAAGCATGACAGATTTTAAAGATACTCTTGCAAAATTGACATCTGCTCTCAGTTTCCAAGAGAAAGGTAAGTTTCCATCTCAACCACAACAAAATCCAAAGGGGCAATACAATGCGAATGCAAGTAGTTCTGGAAGCCAACACATGGATCAAGCCAAATCAGTCATCACTCTTCGCAGTGGTAAGGTTATTGAAAAACCCGTTCTTGAACCTTGTGAGAATGATGATGAGTCAATCTCTGAGGGTAAGGAAGGGGTTGAATCTGATCATTACAAAGAAAAGACTGATTCCCCGCCAGCACTTCCATTTCCTCATGCCATGGCCAAACAAAGGAAAGTCAATCACAACTCTGAAATCTTTGAAACTTTCAAACAGGTAAGGATCAATATACCTTTGTTGGATGCTATTAAACAGGTTCCTTCTTATGCTAAATTTTTGAAAGATTTGTGCACTGTGAAGAGAAAATTGAATGTGAAAAAGAAAGCCTTTTTAGCCGAACAAGTAAGTGCCATTCTTCAGAACAATAATGCATTGAAATATAAAGACCCTGGTTGTCCTACAATTTCTTGCTTTATTGGAGAACATAAAATTGAAAGAGCCTTACTTGATCTTGGAGCTAGTGTGAATTTACTTCCATATTCAGTTTTTCAAAGTCTCAATCTAGGTGAGTTAAAACCAACTTCTGTAACTCTTTTACTTGCCGATAGATCTGTAAAAGTGCCTAGAGGAATAGTTGAAGATGTGTTAGTACAAGTCGATTTTATTGTCTTGGACACACAACCTGTTGAAGCATGTAATTCATTTCCTGTTATTTTAGGACGTCCGTTCCTTGCAACTTCTAATGCATTGATTAATTGTAGGAATGGACTGATGAAGCTATCTTTTGGAAACATGACATTGGAGATGAATATTTTCAACATTTGCAAGCAACCTGGAGATGATAATGATTTACAGGAAGTGGACTTTACTGAAAAATTAGTTCATGATCAATTTCAAACCACTTCTAGTGAAATTGAGATTGATGAATCTGATGATTTGCAAATGGTTTATTTTCAGGAAGAATCAAAGGCAAATAGTTGGAGACCGAAAATTGAGGAATTGCCACCACGATCAATTGAGTCCATACCTTCAAGTGTTCAACCACCAAAACCGGATTTGAAGCCATTACCATTCAATCTCAAATACTCGTTTTTGGGAGAAAATGAAACTTTTCCGGTAATAATCTCTTCCAAACTTAATGCACATCAAGAAGATAAGTTATTACAAACTCTGAAAATGCACAAAAATGCATTAGGATGGACCATAGCTGACATAAAAGGAATTAGTCCTTTGATTTGCACACACAGGATTTATTTGGAGGAAAATGCTAAACCCTCTAGAGAAATGCAACGAAGGCTTAATCCTAATATGAAAGAAGTAGTGAAAAATGAAGTCATTAAGCTTCTAGATAATGGAATCATTTATCCTATTTCTGACAGCAAATGGGTAAGTCCTACCCAAGTTGTACCCAAGAAGTCTGGAGTCACTGTGATAACAAATGAGAAAAATGAGTTAATTCCAACTAGGACTATTACTGGTTGGCGCATGTGCATTGACTATAGGAAACTTAATTCAATGACTAGAAAAGATCATTTTCCTTTACCTTTCATGGATCAAATCCTAGAAAGAGTTGCAGGTCATGAATTTTATTGTTTCCTAGATGGCTATTCAGGTTATAACCAAATTGAAATTGCATTGGAAGATCAAGAGAAGACTGCTTTCACATGTCCATTTGGTACTTTTGCATATCGAAGGATGCCTTTTGGATTATGTAATGCACCAGCCACGTTTCAAAGATGCATGCTCAGTATATTTAGTGATATGGTTGAACGTTTTCTTGAAATTTTTATGGATGATTTTTTTGTTTTTGGCGATTCATTTGATGATTGTTTGACTAACTTAAAAAAGGTTTTGAGCAGATGTGAAGAGAAGAATCTTGTACTGAATTGAGAAAAATGTCACTTTATGGTAACAAACGGCATTGTACTTGGTCACATTGTTTCATCAAAAGGAATTGAGGTTGACAAATCTAAAATCGAGTTAATTGCTAACTTGCCAACACCAAAATCTGTTAAAGATGTTAGATCATTCTTAGGACATGCTGGTTTTTATAGAAGGTTCATCAAAGATTTTAGTGTAATATCTAAGCCCTTGAGTAACCTTCTAACAAAGGATAATATTTTTGAATGGACTGAACATTGTGAAGAAGCCTTTGTTAAACTTAAAAACCTGCTTACTTCTGCTCCTGTCATTCAACCTCCTGATTGGTCATTACCTTTTGAAATAATGTGTGACGCTAGTGATTATGCCGTGGGTGTTGTCTTGGGACAAAGAAAAGATAAGAAACCCTATGTGATTTACTATGCAAGTAAAACTTTGAATATTGCTCAAATGAATTACACCACCACTGAAAAAGAATTACTTGCAGTAGTATTTGCATGTGAAAAATTCAGGTCTTATCTTGTTGGCTCACCTGTTGTTGTTTTTAGTGATCATGTAGCATTGAAATATCTTCTTTCTAAGAAAGATTCTAAGGCTAGATTGGTTCGGTGGATTTTGTTACTTCAAAAATTTGATATCACAATTAAAGACAAGAAAGGCACCGAAAATGTTGTTGCAGATCACTTGTCAAGATTGACAACAGAATCGAGATCTGACATCACACCAATCGATGACTACTTTCCTGACGAATCTTTATTTTCTGTCTCTATAATGCCTTGGTATGCTAATATTGTTAATTTTCTTGTTTCAGGACAATTGTCGGCTCATTGGAGTACCCAAGACAAAAGAAAGTTCTTGAACGAAGTAAAGAACTTTTATTGGGATGACCCTTATTTATTCAAATATTGTCCTGATCAAATATTTCGAAGATGCATTCCTGACAATGAGGTAAGTAGTGTCATTAAATTTTGTCATTCTGAAGCATGTGGAGGTCATTTCTCATCAAGAAAGACCACTGTAAAAATCTTACAAAGTGGATTTTACTGGCCCACCATGTTCAAGGATTCACATGCATTCTGCAAGACTTGTGAAAACTGTCAAAAGTTGGAATCTATTTCAAAACGTCACATGATGCCTTTAAATCCTATTCTTGTCATTGAGATCTTTGATTGTTGGGGTATAGATTTCATGGGTCCATTTCCTCCATCATTTGGTTTCTTGTACATATTAGTTGCAGTAGATTATGTTTCAAAATGGATAGAGGCAATTCCAAGTCGAAACAATGACCACAAAACAGTGATAAAGTTCTTGAAAGAAAATATTTTGAGTCAATTTGGAATCCCTCGAGCCATGATAAGTGATGGTGGAACACATTTCTGCAACAAGCCATTTGAGTCTTTAATGAAGAAATATGGAATCACACACAAAGTTGCCACCCCTTATCATCCTCAGATAAGTGGACAAGTAGAGCTTGCTAATAGGGAGATCAAACAGATCTTAGAGAAAACAGTGAACCCTAATAGGAAAGACTGGTCTTTAAGACTTAATGATGCACTTTGGGCTTATCGAACTGCTTATAAAACATCATTAGGTATGTCACCTTATAGACTAGTCTATGGAAAACCTTGTCACTTGCCTGTGGAACTGGAACATAAAGCTTATTGGGCTATCAAAGCTTTCAATTCAAACCTTGATGATGCTAGTCAGCTGCGTAAGTTACAAATAAATGAGCTTGAGGAAATAAGAAATGATGCTTATGAGAATTCAAAAATTCATAAAGCAAGAATCAAATAATTTCATGACAGGAGAATCTTGAGAAAAACATTTGATGTTGGTCAAAAAGTTTTGCTTTATAATTCTCAACTCCATTTATTTCCTGGAAAGCTAAGATCAAGATGGAGCGGTCCTTTTACTGTGAAACATGTGTATCCATATGGGGCCTGTGATATCGAGAATCCAAAGAATGGCAATGTTTTCAAGGTAAATGGACATCGTTTGAAAGTTTACTTTGATAATTTTTCAGTTGAAAATGACTCTATTGATTTGAGTGATCCTGTATATAAAGATTGATTAATTTTCTCACATTGTTTTGTGTTTTGTTTTGCTAGTCTTTTTCACCTCGGTCAAATGGCGGATAACGGTACTCCGTGACTTAAGTCAGTTCTTTTAGTTTCCCAGAATAACTGATATTTGTATATATTGTGCAATTCTTGGCTCTTTCTCCCTTCTTTCAATCTCTTCTCCAATTCTCATTTGAAAATGGACACCACTCTTGAAAAATTGAAAAAGTACTTTCCCGCTCTGCCTCAGAATGCGATTACCAAAATTTACCGTGCTAGGTGTGCAAGATTGAAGTTGTTAATGAATCATGGAATTCCTGAAGATATTCGTTGGCTGATTGAAGCAAAGGTCCGATTATCAGGTGAGTCCTCCAATTCTTTCATTTCACACATGCCTGGAACAGGTAAAAGCACTTTTGCAAAGAAACGTCGTGCAAAACGACTGAAAGTCTGTCACAGATGTGCCAGATGGACTTGTAATGCAACGTGTCGTTCTTTAGGAATGGTATCTATAAACCGTGAAGATAAAATACAATTCATTAAGGATGGCCTGAGTAAGGGGTCTTTAGATAATCTTCTATTGACCCTTGAGACACATCCTAGTGGAGATGTGCATCGTGCAATTCATGATTTATGGCCCCATTTTCATAAAGAACATGATCGACTTAGTCTTGGGAATCTGACTAAAAAAGACCATGTTTGCCAGTTTTTAAGAAAACTGGATGGGAACCCTATCCCCGACCCATAGAGGGCGTTTAAGCCGTTCTTGGACGTAAAACCAAGGGAAGATGTGAGCCACAATCACAACTACCTGTACATACACATGCTTTTTCAAAATAAACAAATAAATAAAGAGAGAGAGAGAGAGAGAGAGAGAGAGTGTGTGAGACTCCAGCTGGTCTACATATAGGGGTATGATTGCATCTTCAATTTCTCATCTATAAAATCTTCTCTTCCTTCCTCTCATTTCTACTCAATCCTTACATTAGACAGATATAGAAGTGTGTAGAAATGGCAGGTCCCTCAAGTTATCACATAAAAAATATTTGTGTTTTCGGTGGATCTAGTCCTGGGAAGGAAATAACATTTTTAGAAGCAGCAAATCATCTTGGTCAGGTCCTAGCTGAGAGAAAGATTCATTTAGTGTATGGGGGAGGCAGCCTTGGGTTAATGGGGGGTGTGGCAATAGCTGTATTTTTAGGAGGTAGTCAAGTTTTGGGGGTCGTCCCCAAAACTTTAGCAAAAGGGAACTTCATTGGGAAAACAATTGGAGAGGAACTACAGGTCTCCACAATGTTTGATCGAATGAATACAATGTTTAACCATGCTGATGCCTTCATTGCCTTAACAGGTGGTTTGGGCACATTGGAAGAGATCTTTCATATTTCCTCTTGGGCCCAACTGCACATTCACCATAAACCTATAGGTTTGCTCAATGTTAATGGTTTTAATGATAATTTGTTGTCTTTTCTTGATCAAGCTGTGGAACAGGAATTTCTAACATCTTCGGCATGACAAATCATAATCTCTGCTGCTACTGCTGAACAATTGATCGACCAACTACAATCTTTCACCCCTGTAATTGATCCTTCCATGAGTCGCATAAATTGGTCAACTAAGGAAAGCCGTAAAAAGCTTAGATTGGATTTGAGCCTTCGTTTGTGAATCCTTGTGTCTTTTGGTTTTATTAATAGCATATTATTTTGTGTTGTTATTTCTTATATTTGTTTAAATGTGTTTCAGGTTTGTCAGTGTTCGTTGTTTCAGGTGATGTCTTCTATACTCTATCTTTTTATCTTATGACATTGAGGACAATGTCTTGTTCTGGTTGGGGGGAGAGGGTAGTAGTTGACAAAAAAAAAACTAACTTACTAACTGTTTTTGCTATTATTAAAGCCATTTGACAAAACTGTTATTACTAGGATGGCAAAGTAAGGAGGAATTTTATTGACTCTTGAGACGCATCTTAGTAAACATTTTCTAATGGTTATTTGCAATATTCATAACAAGGCCTATTAGAATACTTCTTGAAATATTCAGGTTTACAAAACTCTCGCATTATTATCACTTGATTCTGCTCATATACTCATTTAACAAGTATTCTTAAACCTTCATTTTCACACACACACTTTAACATATGATTGTGGGTTGCATATTGGATTATTACATTATTTATGTTCTTTTGTTAAAGGTAACAACTAAGGGATAGGGATAGTATATAATTTTCAAAAAAAAAAGAGAAAAAAAAAACAAAAAAACAAAAAAACAAAAATGATGATAATAAAAACGTAGATAAGTTTGATTTCGTAGCCTCCCTAAACTAAGCAATTAAGCCCGAAGGGGTGTTTTAACACCTCATACCCTAAAGTCAACTGACTTGGGAGCTATTGGCCCAAAGCTTGTTACATGGGTGAAGGAGAAAAGCTTAAGGGAATCAAACATTGCACTATCTATGTATCAGTATCTGCAACCCGAGTTACTAAGCTCGTAGGGGTGTCTCAACACCTAATGCCCTAAGACCAACTGGTTTGGGAGTTATTAGCCGAAAGCTCGTTACATGGGTTAAAGATGCATTGTGTGTATATATATATATATATATATATATATTAAAAAAAAAGAAAAAATAATAATAATAATAATAATCCCAACCCAATGAAGTTAACCTTAAACATTAGAACAGAATATTGTTTTCTTCCAAGTAAAGCCCTATAACTATATGTTGGTATTTTGAGCACAAGAGAAAGGTTTATTAATATCTTGTTTAAAAGGTATTGAGCAGATATATAAACTTAATGAGAGTTTGTTTATCTGGATAGATTAATGGAAGTTGAATGATGAATGCCTTGCTTTGTGAAAGTTGCAAATTATTTTTCTATTTTAACGCTTTGATTACTAGGGACTAGTAATAAGCTGGTTGGGGGGTGTGATTAGTACTTAAAAGTGTATTTTTATCAAGGTTTTATATCATCATTTTGCACTTGAAGTATCAATAACTCCTTAACTAAAGCATGTTTTATAATAACATATCTAATAATATAAGATACCTTTAATTTATGGTAAATGTTCATCTTAAATGCAGGCCTATCACATAAATGAAAGAATTGATTGAGGAGTTGAAGTACTGAAATTGAAAGGACAAAGAGATGGCCAAACTTAGAAAAGAGATGTTGGTGCAGTCCAAACTGGAACATTGTTCGGTAATCGGGTCATATCTGGAGCTGTAGATCTCGGATTTAGGTCTTCCTTATATGGATGGAAAGCTAAGACATAGGCCTACAACTTTCATGGGGAGTCCAAGATTTAAGAAGGCCGTTTTCAAGTCCAAATTGTAGCAACAACGAAGAAGTCTGAATCTGTCCTGCAGCCCAGACACTGTTCAGTGTTCAGCCCATATCTCGAGTTCTAGAAGTCCAAATGATCTCACATTTTTACCCTGGCAAGATGAGACAATTTCCTAGAACTTTCATGATTTAAGTCTGTTCAAATTATGATGTTATCAATGACGTTTGTGGCAGACAAGAAGATAAGAATTGTCACCAAGTCAAGATGTGGCCACACACTCATCAATTAGTCAACAAATCAATAGTTCCGAATTTTGGCCTATAAAAGGAGGCATTTGCCATGTATTTAGGCATCTTGGTGTTCAGATCAAGATCATGCTCTTGCTCTCTCTTTTGTAATACTTAAGTTTTGTTTATATTAATCTCTTGTTTATGCCTTTCATTTCCTTTTCTTTACTTAGTTAACTTCTTTCTCATTTATGTTCTTATCTTGTTTATTTATGTTTCTTTCTTTCATTATGTTTAGCTAAGTTAATTATGTCAAGGTGAAAAGGGTACACTAATGGTGTAAGAATAAGTATAATATAAACTTAACACGGACCTTAATGTTGGATACTAACATGCTTTATATTTGTTATCTTGTTCACTTTTAAGACTTTGCTTGTTAAATGACTAATCTAGATTTATGTTGTATAACACTTGGTACAACAAATACTTGGCATAACAAATACTTGGCACTTTCATAGCCCATACTGTATGGTATAACCGACACCTGAGCTATGAAAGGAACTTGATTTGTTGTTAACATAAGTTATAATCATGAATGCCTGACAACATTTACAAGTATTAGCATTATTCGAATAAGATAACTAATGTAATTATGTTAACAATTTATAATCTGATTGGAACCTCCTTTGTGTGTGGTTTCCAATTGAATAATAAGAGTTTATACTATACTTGTTTAAAATACCATTAGTGGAACCTCTAACCTTGACATTTGTTGTTATCATTGTTTAATCCTTACGTTAATCTTTCATCTCAAAACTCTCATCAACTTCTTCTTCTTCTTCATCTTTATTATTATCATTATTAATAGTATTATTGGTATTATTATTATTATTATTACTACTATTACTATTACTATTATTATTACTACTACTACTAGTATTATTATTATTATTATTGTTATTGTTATTATTATTATTGTTACTATTGTTGTTGTATTATTTTTGTTTATAATTTATACAATTAACCTCCCTGTGGTTCGACCCCGGTCTTGCCGGGTTATTTATTACTTCGACACTCCTGCACTTGGGAGAAGACATCAATCTTTTGGTCGTGTCAGAGCGCGATCCAACCGTCAGATCAAAAGTTATGGCGGTTTTGAGTCGATACTCAAGTACGGGCGACCAGACATTCTCCTCACCGAGGAGGCATTCCATAGCTACCCTAAGGAAAACAGCCTCTGGAAACCTTTGAGCTCTATCCAACGGTCGGATCAAAAGTTATGGCCCTTTTGAACTGATACTCAAATACGGGCAACTAGACATCTTCATCACTGAGTAGCCATTCCATAGCTACCCCAAGGAAAACAGCCTATGGAAAAGTTTGAGCGAGATCCAACGGTCAGATCAAAAGTTATGGCCCTTTTGAGCACATGCTCAAGTACGGGCGACCAGACATCCTAGTCATTGAGTTGCCATTCCATAGCTACCTCAAGCAAAGCTGCCTCTGGAAACCCCTGGAAAATTTTGAGCGCGATCCAACGGTCGTATAAAAAATTATGCCCTTTTTGAGCCGATACTCAAGTTTCAATGACCAAACATCCTCGTTATCGAGTAGTCATTCCATAGCAACCCCAAGCAAAACCGCCTCTAGAAACCCTTGTAAACATTTGAGCGCGATCTAACGGTCAGATCAAAAGATATTCCCTTTTGAGCCGATACTCAAGTACAGGCAACCAGAAATCCTCATCTCCCAATAGGCATTCCATAGCTACCCCAAGGAAAACAGCCTCTGGAAACCCCTGTAAAATTTTGAGCGCGATCCAATTGTAGGATCAAAACTTATAGGCCATTTGAGCCGATACTCAAGTTCGACCGACTAGACATCCTAGTCACTGAGTAGCCATTCCATAGTTACCTCAAGCAAAACTGGCTCTAGAAACCCCTGGAAAAATTTGAGCGTGATCCAACGGTCGAATCAAAAGTTATGCCACTTTTGAGTCGATACTCAAGTGTGGCTGACCACACATCCTCGTCTTCAAGAAGCCATTCTATAGCTACCGTAAAGAAAACAGCCTCTGGAAACCCCTGTAAATGTTTAAGTGCGATCCAACGGTCGGATCAAAAGTTATGTTGGTTTTGACTCGATACTCAAGTATGGGCGACCAGACATCCTCGTCACCGAGTAGTCATTCCATCGCTACCCCACGCAAAACAGCCTATGGAAAATTTTGAGCGTGATCTAACGGTCGGATAAAAAGTCATGGCCCTTTTGGGACGATACTCAAGTTCGACCGACCAGACATCGTCATCACCGCGTAGCCATTCCATAGCTACCCCACTGAAAACAGCCTCTAGAAACCCCTATAGAATTTTGAGCGCGATCCAACGATCAGATCAAAAGTTATAGCCCTTTTCAGCCGATACTCAAGTACAGGCGACCAGACATCCTAGTCAGCGAGTACCCATTCCATAGTTACCTCAAGCAAAACTGCATATGGAAACCCCTGGAAAATATTGAGCGCGATCCAACGGTCGAATCAAAAGTTATGGCCTTTTTGAGCCGATACTCAAGTTCGACCGACCAGACATCGTCGTCACCGAGTAGCCATTCCATGACTACCCAACTAAAAACGGCCTCTGGAAACCCCTGTAAATGTTTGAGTGCGATCCAACGGTCGGATCAAAAGTTATGGTGGTTTTGAGGCGATACTCAAGACGACCAGACATCCTCGTCATCGAGTAGTCATTCCATGGCTACCTCAAGGAAAATAGCCTCTGGAAAATTTTGAGCGCGATCCAACAGTCGGATCAAAAGTTATGGCGCTTTTGAGCTGATACTCAAGTACGGGCGACCAGACATCCTCGTCACCGAGTAGCCATTCCATAACTACCCCAAGCAAAACTGCCTCTGGAAACTCTTGTAAAAATTTGAATGCGATCCAACGGTCAGATCTAAAGTTATGGGCCTTTTGAGCTGATACTCAAGTTCAAACGACCAAACAGCCTCGTTACCGAGTAGCCATTACACAACAACCCCAAGCAAAACTACCTCTGGAAATCCTTGTAAACATTTTAGCGCGGTCCAATGGTCGGATCAAAAGCTATGGCCCTTTTAAGCCGATACTCAAGTACGGACCACCAGACATCCTCGTCACCGAGTAGCCATTCCATAGTTACCCCAAGGAAAACAGCCTCTAGAAACCCCTGTAAAATTTTGAGCGCGATCCAACGGTCGGATCAAAAGTTATGGCCCTTTTGAGCGGATACTCAAGTTCAACCGACTAGACATCGTCATCACCGCGTAGCCATTCCATAGCTACCCCACTGAAAACAGCCTTTAGAAACCACTATAAAATTTTCCATAGCTACCCCATTGAAAACAACCCTTTTCAGCCGATAGTTAAGTACAGGCGACCAGACATCCTAGTCACCGAGTACCCATTCCATAGTTACCTCAAGCAAAACTGCATCTGGAAACCCCTGGAAAATATTGAGCGCGATCCAACGGTAGGATCAAAAGTTATGGCCTTTTTGAGCCGATACTCAAGTTCGACCGACCAGACATTGTCGTCACCGAGTAGCCATTCCATAGCTACCCCACTGAAAACGGCCTGTTGAAACCCCTGTAAACGTTTAAGTGGGATCCACCGGTCGGATAAAAAGTTATGGCGGTTTTGAGACATAGTCAAGTACGGCGACCAGACATCCTCGTCACCGAGTAGTCATTCCATGGCTACCCCAAGGAAAACAGCCTATGGAAAATTTTGAGCGCGATCCAATAGTCAGATCAAAAGTTATGAGGCTTTTGAGCCGATACTCAAGTATGGGCGACCAAACATCCTCGTCACCGAGTAGACATTCCATAGCTACCCCAAGCAAAACTGCCTCTGGAAAACCTTATAAAAATTTGAATGCGATCAAACGGTCGGATCAAAAGTTATGGCCCTTTTGAGCCGATACTCAAGTACGGGCGACCAGACATCCTAGTTACCGAGTTGCCATTCCATAGCTACCCCAAGCAAAACTGCCTCTAGAAACCCCTGGAAACCCCTGGAAAATTTTGAGCGCGATCCAACGGTCGACTCAAAATTTATAGCCTTTTTGAGCCGATACTCAAGGTCGACTGACAAGACATCCTCGTTACAAAGAAGCTATTCCATTGCTACCCCAAACAAAACCGACTCTGGAAACCCTAGTAAACATTTGAGCTTGATCCAACGGTTGGATCAAAAGCTATGCCCTTTTGAGGTGATACTCAAGTTCGACCGCCTAGACATCATCGTCACCGTGTAGCCATTCCATCGCTTCCCCAATGAAAACAGCCTCTGGAAACCCCTTGTAAACGTTTGAGCGTGATCCAACGATCGGATCAAAAGTTATGGCCCTTTTGAGCCGATACTCAAGTACGGGGACCACACATCCTAGTTACCGAATCGCCATTCCATAGCTACCTCAAGCAAAACTGCCTCTAGAAACTCCTTGAAAAGTTTGAGCGCGATCCAACGGTCGAATCAAAATTTATGGCCTTTTTGAGCTGATACTCAAGGTCGACTGACCAGACATCCTCGTCATCGAGTAGCCATTCCATTGCTACCCCAAGCAAAACTGACTCTAGAAACCCTGGTAAAAATTTGAGCTCGATCCAACGGACGGATCAAAAGCTAAGCCCCTTTGAGCAGATACTCAAGTTCGACCGACCATACATCCTCCTCACCGAGAAGCCATTTCGTAGCTACCCCAAGGAAAACAGCCTCTGTAAACGTTTGAGGGTGATCCACAATCGAATCAAAAGTTATAGCATTTTTTAGCCAATACTCAAGTACGAGCGACCAGACATCCTCATCACCGAGTAGGCATTTCATGCTACTCCAAGGAACACAGCCTCTGTAAAAGTTTGAGGGCGATCCGACGGTCGCATCAAAAGTAATAGCGCTTTTGAGCCGATACTCAAGTACGGGCGACCAGACATCTTCGTCACCGAGTAGGCATTCCATAGAAACCCCAAGGAAAACATCCTCTGGAAAATTTTGAGCGTGATCAACAGGTGGGATCAAAAGTTATGGCCCTTTTGAGCAGATACTTAAGTACGGGCGACCAGACATCCTCTTCACCCAGAAGCCATTCCATAACTACCCCAAGCAAAACTACCTCTCGCAAGCCCTGGAAAATTTTGAGCGCAATCCAACGGTCGGATCAAAAGTTATGGCCCTTTTGAGCTGATACTCAAGTTCGGACGACCAAACATCCTTGTCACCCAGTAGCCATTCCATAGCTACCCCAAGTAAAACAGCCTCTGAAAAAATCTTAGCGCGATCCAACGGTGGGATCAAAAGTTGTGGCTTTTTTGAGCCGATACTCAAGTACGGGCGACCAGACATCCTCTTCACCGAGTAGCCATTCCATAGCTACCCCAAGGAAAACAACCTTTGGAAAATTTTGAGCGCAATCCAACGGTCGGAACAAAAGTTATGTCCCTCTTCAGTCGATACTCAAGTACAGGCGACCAGACATCCTCGTCACCGAGTAGCCATTCCATAACTACCCCAAGCAAAACTGCCTCTAGAAACCCTTGTAAAAATTTGTACGCGATCAAACAGTCGCATCAAAAGTTATGGCCCTTTTGAGCCGATACTCAAGTACGGGCGACCAGATATCCTAGTTACCGAGTTGCCATTCCATAGCTACCCCAAGGAAAACAGCCTCAGTAAATTTTTAAGGGTGATCCAACGATCGGATCAAAAGTTATAGCACTTATGAGTCGATACTCAAGTACAGACGACCAGACATCCTCGTCACCAAGTAGGCATTCCATAGCTACATCAAGCAAAACTGACTCTAGAAACCCTTGTAAAAATTTGAGAGCAATCCAATGGTCGGATCAAAAGCTATGGCCCTTTTAAGCCGATTCTCAAGTTTGACCGACTAGACATCGTCGTCACCGAGTAGCCATTCCATAGCTACCCCAATGAAAACAGCCTTTAGAAACCCCTTTAAACGTTTGAACGCGATCCAACGGTCGGATCAAAAGTTATGGCGTTTTTGAGCCGATACTCAAGTACGGGTGACCACACATCCTCGTCACCGAGTAGCCATTCCATAGCTACCCAAAGGAAAACAATCTCTGGAAAATTTTTAGCACAATCTAACGGTCGGAAGAAAAGTTATGTCCCTCTTCAGTCGAAACTCAACTATGGGAGACCAGACATCGTCCTCACCGAGTAGCCATTCCATAGCTACCCCAAGCAAAACTGCCTCTGGAAACCCTTGTAAAAATTTGAACGCGATCCAACGGTTGAATCAAAAGTCATGCCCTTTTGAGTCGATACTCAAGTACGGCCAACCAGACATCCTAGTTACCGAGTCGCCATTCCATAGCTAACCCAAGAAAAACAGCCTCTGTAAAAGTTTGAGGGTGATCCAACGGTCAGATCAAAAGTTATAGCGCTTTTGAGTCGATACTCAAGTATGAGCGACTAGACATCCTAGTTACCGAGTCGCCATTCCATAACTACCTCAAGCAAAACTGCCTCTGGAAAAATTTTAGCGCAATCCAACGGTCAGATCAAAAGTTATGCCACTTTAGAGTCCATACTCAAGTGCGGCCGACCAGACATACGTGTCTTCAAGAAGCCATTCCATAGCTACCCCAAGGAAAACAACCTCTGGAAAATTTTGAGCGCAATCCAACGGTCGGAACAAAAGTTATGTCCCTCTTCAACCGATACTCAAGTACGGGAGACCAGACATCCTCGTCACCGAGTAGCCATTTCATAGCTACCCCAAGCAAAACTGCCTCTGGAAACCCTTGTAAAAATTTGAACGCGATCCAATGGTCAAATCAAAAGCTATAGCCCTTTTGAGCCGATACTCAAGTTCGACCGACTAGACATCGTCGTCACCGAGTAGCCATTCCATAGCTACCCCAATGAAAACAGCTTATGGAAACCCTGTAAATGTTTGAGCACGATCCAATGGTCGGATCAAAAGTTATAGCGTTTTTGAGCCGCTACTCAAGTGTGGGCGACCAGACATCCTTGTCACCGAGTAGTCATTCCATAGCTACCCCAAGGAAAACAGCCTCTGAAAAATTTTGAGCGCGATCCAACGGTCAGATCAAAAGTTATAGCCCTTTTGAGCTGATACTCAAGTTCGACCAGACAGACATCCTCGTGACCGAGTAGCTATTCCGTAGGTACCCTAAGGAAAACAGCCTCTGTAAAAGTTTGAGCGTGATCCAACGGCCGGATCAAATGTTATGGCCCTTTTTAGCCTATACTCAATTTCGATCGACCAGACATCCTCGTCACTGAGTTGGCATTCCGTAGCTACCCCAAGGAAAACAGCCTCTGTAAAAGTTTGAGGGTGATCTAACGGTCGGATAAAAAGTTATAGCCCTTTTAAGCCGATACGCAAGTTCGACCGACCAGACATCCTCGTCACCTAGTGGCCACTCCATAACTACGCCAATGAAAACAGCTTGTGGAAACCCCTGTCAATTTTTTAGTGCGATCCAACGGTCGGATCAAAAGTTATGGCCTTTTTAAGCCGATATGCAAGTTCGACCGACCAGACATCCTCGTCACCGAGTAGCCATTCCATAGCTACCCTAATGAAAACAGCCTCTGGAAACCCCTGTCAATTTTTAAACGCGATCCAACGGTCGGATCAAAAGTTTTGGCCTTTTTAAGTCGATATGCAAGTTCGACCGACGAGAAATCCTCGTCACCGAGTAGCCATTCCATAACTACCCCAATGAAAACAACGTTTGGAAACCCTTGTAAAATTTAAGCGCGATCCAATGGTCGAATCAAAAGCTATGGCCCTTTGGAGCCGATACTCAAGTACGGGCAACCAGACATCCTCTTCACCCAATAGGCATTCCATAACTACCCAATGGAAAACAGCCTCTAGAAACTCCTGTAAAATTTTGAGCGTGATCCAACGGTCAGATCAAAAGGTATGACCCTTTTTAGCCGATACTCAAGTTCGACCGACGAGACATCGTCGTCACCGAGTAGCCATTCCATAGCTACCTCAATGAAAATAGCCCTGGAAACCCCTGTAAACGTTTGAGCGCGATGAAACGGTCGGATCAAAAGTTATGGCGCTTTTGAGCCGCTACTCAAGTACGGGCGACCAGACATCCTTGTCACCGAGTAGCCATTCCAGAGCTATCCCCATAAAAACAGCCTCTGGAAACCCCTGTAGACGTCTGAGCGTGATCCAAAGATCGGATTAAAAGTTATGGCCCTTTTGAGCCGATACTCAAGTACGGGCGACCAAACATCCTTATCAGCCAGTAGCCATTCTATAGCTACCTCAAGGAAAACAACTTCTGGAAAAATTTGAGCGCGGTCCAACGGTAGGATCAAAAGTTATGGCCCTCTTGAGCCGATACTCAAGTTCGACTAACCAGATATCCTTGTCACCGAATAGCCATTCCATAACTACCACAAGCAAAATTGCCTCTAGAAATTCTTGTAAACATTTGAGTGCAATCCAACGGTCGTATCAAAAGTTATGGCGCTCTTGAGCCGATACTCAAGTTCGACCGACA
This sequence comes from Populus trichocarpa, assembly GCF_000002775.5. Classification (NCBI taxonomy): domain Eukaryota; kingdom Viridiplantae; phylum Streptophyta; class Magnoliopsida; order Malpighiales; family Salicaceae; genus Populus; species Populus trichocarpa. The sequence goes on from NC_037303.2 coordinate 7,869,921, forward strand.
AGATATCCTAGAAACCGAATAGCCATTCCTTAACTACCACAAGCAAAAATGCCTCTAGAAATTCCTATAAACGTTTGAGCGCGATGCAACGGTCTGATAAAAAGTTGTTTCACTTTTGAGCCGATACTCAAGTACGGGCGCCAGACATCCTCGTCACACAGTAGCCATTCCATAGCTACCCCTAGGAAAATGGCCTCTGGAAAAATTTGAGGGCGATCCAACAGTCGCATCAAAAGTTATGCCACTTTTAAGTCGATACTCAAGTGCAGCCGGCCAGACATCCTAGTCTTCGAGAAGCCATTCCATAGCTACCCCAATGAAAACAACCTCTTGAAACCCCTGTAAACGTTTGAGCGAGATCCAACTGTTGGATCAAAAGTTAAGGGCCCTTTTGAGCCGATACTCAAGTTCGACCGACCAGACATCCTTCTCACCGAGTAGCCATTCCATAGCTCCCCCAATGAAAACATCCTCTAGAAACCCCTATAAAATTTTGAGCGCGATCCAACTGTCGGATCAAAAGCAATGGCGCTTTTAAGTCGTTACTCAAGTTCGACCGACCAGACATCCTCGTCATCGAGTAGCCATTCCAAAGCTACCCGAGGAAAACAGCCTCTGGAAAATTTTGAGCATGATCCAACAGTCGGATCAAAAGTTATGGTCCTTTTGAGCCGATACTCAAGAACGGGCGACCAGACATCCTTGTCACCGAGTAGCCATTCTATAGCTACCCCAAGAAAATCTGTGTCTGGAAACCATTGTAAACGTTTGAGCGCGATCCAATGGTCAGATCAAAAGGTATGGCTTTTTTGAGCTGATACTCAAGTTCGACCGACCAAACATCCTCGTCATCGAGTAGCCATTCCATAGCTACCCCAAGGAAAACATCCTCCGGAAAATTTTGAGCGCGATCCAACGGTCGGATCAAAAGTTATGGCCCTTTTGAGCCGATACTCCAGTACAGTCGAACAAACATCCTCGTCACCGAGTAGCCATTTTATAGCTACCCAAAGGAAAACAGCCTCTGTAAAAGTTTAAGCGCGATCCAACGGTCGGATTAAAAACTAAGCTGTGACCCTTTTAAGCTGATACTCAAGTTCGACCGACCAGACATCCTCATCATCGAGTACCCATTCCATAGCTCCTAAGGAAACAACCTCTGGAAAATTTTGAGCGCGATCCAACGGTCGAATAAAAAGTTATGGCCCTTTTGAGCCGATACTCAAGTACGGTAAAACAGACATCCTCATCACCGAGTAGCCATTCCATAGCTACCCCAAGCAAAACTGCCTCTAGAAACCCCTGTAAACTTTTGAGCACGATCCAACGGTCAGATCAAAAGTTATGGCCCACTTGAGCGAATACTCAAATTCGGCCGACCAAATATCCTTGTCTTCGAGTAGCTATTCCATAGCTATCCCAAGGAAACAACCTCTGGAAAAGTTTGAGCACGATCCAAAAGTCGGATCAAAAGTTATGGCCCTTTTGAGCCGATACTCAAGTTCGGTCGAACATACATCCTCGTCACCAAGTAGCCATTTTATAGATATCCTAAGGAAAACAGCCTCTATAAAAGTTTGAGCCAATCCAACAGTCGGATTAAAAGTTATGGTCCTTTTGAGCCGATACTCAGGTACGGGCGACCAAACATCGTCGTCACCAAGTAGCCATTCCATAGCTACCCTAAGCAAAACTGCCTCTAGAAACCCCTGTAAACTTTTGAGCGCGATCCAATGGTCAGATCAAAAGTTATGGCCCACTTGAGCGAATACTCAAGTTCGACCGACCAAACATCCTTGTCTCCGAGTAGCCATTCCATAGTTATCCCAAGGAAACAACCTCTGGAAACGTTTGAGCGCGATCCAACGGTCGGATCAAAAGTTATGGCCGTTTTGAGGCGATACTCAAGTACGGTCGAACAGACATCCTCGTCACCGAGTAGCCATTTTATAGCTACCCTAAGCAAAACAGCCTCTGTAAAAGTTTGAGCGCGATCCAACGGTCGGATGAAAAGTTATGGTCCTTTTGAGTCGGTACTCAAGGGCGAGCGACCAAACATCCTCGTCAACCGAGTAGCCATTCCATAGCTACCCCAAGCATAACTGCCTTTAGAAACCCCTGTAAACTTTTGGGCGTGATCCAACGGTCGGATCAAAATTTATGGCTCTTTTGAGCCTATACTCAAGGATGGGCGACCAGACATGCTCGTCACCGAGTAGCCATTCCTTAGCTTCCCCAAGAAAAACAGCCTCTGGAAACTTTTGAGCGCGATCCAACGGTCGTATCCAAAGTTATGGCCTTTTGAGCCGATACTCAAGGACAGGCGACCAGACATCCTCGTCAAAGAGAAGCTACTCCATAGCTACCCCAAGCAAAACTGCTTCTGGAAATCCTTGTAAACATTTTAGCGCGATCCAACGGTCAGATCAAAAGTATGGCCCTTTTGAGCCAATACACAAGGACGGGCGACCAGACATCCTCGTCACCAAGTAGCCATTCCGTAGCTACCCCAAGGAAAACAGCCTCTGGAAACCCCTGTAAAATTTTGAGCGCGATCCAACTGTCGGATCAAAAGCTATGGCCTTTTGAGCAGATACTCAAGTACGGGCGACTAGACATGCTCGTCACCGAGTAGTCATTCAATAGCTACCCCACAGAAAATAGCCTCTGGAAACTTTTGAGCGCGATCCAACGGTCGGATCAAAAGTTATGGCCCTTTTAAGCCGATACTTAAGTTCGGCCGACCAGACATCCTCGTCATCGAGTAGCCATTCCATAGCTCCCCAATGAAAACAGCCTCTGGAAACCCCTGTAAAGTTTTTTGCACGATCGAACGGTCGGATCAAAAGCTATGGCACTTTTAAGCCGATACTCAAGTTCGACCAACCAGACATCCTCGTCAGCGAGTGGCCATTCCATAGCTACCCCTAGGAAACAACCTCTGGAAAATTTTGAGCGCGATCCAACTATCGGATCAAAAGCTATGTCCTTTTGAAGGCGATACTCAAGTTTGGCCGACCAGACATCCTTGTCAACGAGTAGCCATTCCATAACTACCCCAAGGAAAACAGCCTCTAGAAAATTTTGAGTGCGATGCAACGGTCGGATCAAAAGCTATGGCCCTCTTAAGCCATACTCAAGTTTGACCGACCAGACATCCTCGTCACCGAGTAGCCATTCCATAGCTACCCCAAGCAAAACAGCCTCTGGAAAATTCTTAGAGCGATGCAACGGTCGGATCAAAAGTTATGGCCCTTTTGAGCCTATACTCAAGTATGGGCGACCAGACATCCTCGTCACCCAGTAGCCATTCGCTAGCTACCCCAAGGAAAACAACATCTAGAAATATTTGAGCGCGATCCAACGGTCGGAACAAATGTTATGGCCCTCTTAAGCCAATACTGAAGTTCGATCGACCAGACATCCTCGTCACCGAGTAGCCATTCCATAACTACCCCAAGGAAAACAACTTCTGGAAAAAATTGAGCGCGATCCAACGATCGGATCAAAAGTTATGGCCCTTTGAAGCCGATATTTAAGTTCGGCCGACCAGACATCCTCGTAATCGAGAAGCCATTCCATAGCTCCCCCCAAAGAGCACAGCCTCTCGAAACCCCTGTAAAATTTTTAGGACGATCGAACGGTCGGATCAAAAGCTATGGCCCTTTTAAGCCGATACTCAAGTTCGATCGACCAAACATCCTCGTCACCGAGTAGCCATTCCATAGCTACCCCTAGGAAACAACCTCTAGAAAATTTTGAGCGCGATCCAAAGGTCGGATCAAAAGCTATGGCCTTTTTAAGCCGATACTCAAGTTCGACCGACCAGACATCCTCGTCACCGAGTAGCCATTCTCTAGCTACCCCAAGGAAAACAGCATCTGGAAATATTTGAGCGCGATCCAACGGTCGAATCAAAAGTTATGGCCCTCTTAAGCCAATACTCAAGTTCGATCGACCAGACATCCTCGTCACCGAGTAGCCATTCCATAACTACCCCAAGGAAAACAGCTTCTGGAAAAAATTGAGCGCGATCCAACGATCGGATCAAAAGTTATGGCCCTTTTAAGCCGATATTTAAGTTCGGCCGATCAGACATCCTCATCATCGAGTAGCCATTCCATAGCTCCCCCAATTAAAACAGCCTCTGGAAACCCCTGTAAATTTTTTTGCACGATCCAACGGTCAGATCAAAAGTTATGGCCCTTTTAAGCTGATACTCAAGTTCAATCGACCAGACATCCTCGTCATCGAGTAGCCATTCCATAGCTCCCCCAATGAAAACAGCCTCTGGAAACCCCTGTAAACTTTTTTGCACGATCCAACGGTCAAATCAAAAGCTATGGCCTTTTTAAGCCGATACTCAAGTTCGACCGCCCAGACATCCTCGTCAGCAAGTGGCCATTCCATAGCTACCCCTAGGAAACAACCTCTGGAAACTTTTGAGCGCGATCCAACGGTCGGATCAAAAGTTATGGCCCTCTTAAGCCAATACTCAAGTTCAATCGACCAGACATCCTCGTCACCGAGTAGCCATTCCATAACTACCCCACGGAAAACAGCTTCTGGAAAAATTTGAGCGCGATCCAACGATCGGATCAAAAGTTATGGCCATTTTAAGCCGATAGTTCGGCCGACCAGACATCCTCGTCACAGAGTAGCCATTCCATTGCTACCCCAAGGAAAAAGCCTCTGGAAACCCATGTAAAATTTTGAGCACGATCCAACTGTCGGATCAAAAGTTATGACCCTTTGAAGGCGATACTGAAGTTCGGCCGACCAGACATCCTTGTCACCGAGTAGCCATTCCATACCTACCCCGAGTAAAACAGCCTCTGGAAAATTTTGAACACGATTCAACGGTCGGATCAAAAGCTATGGTCGTTTTAAGCCGATACTAAAGTTCGACCGACCAGACATCCTCGTCATCGAGTAGCCATTCCATTGCTACCCCAAGGAAAACAGCCTCTAGAAAATTTTGAGCGCGATCCAACGATCGGATCAAATGCTATGGCCCTTTTAAGTCGATACTCAAGTTCAACCGACCAGACATCCTCGTCACCGAGTAGCCACTCCATTGCTACCCAAGGAAAAAGCCTCTGGAAACCCCTGTAAAATTTTAAGCGCAATCCAACTGTCGGATCAAAAGCTATAGCCCTTTGAAGGCGATACTCAAGTTCGGCCGACAAGACATCCTTGTCACTAAGTAGGCATTCCATACCTACCCCAAGTAAAACAGCCTCTGGAAAATTTTGAGCGCGATCCAACGCAGGGATCAAAAGTTATGGCCCTCTTGAGCTGATACTCAAGTTCGACCGACCAGACATCCTCGTCACCGAGTAGCCATTCCATAGATACCCCAAGGAAAACAGCCTCTGGAAAATTTTGAGCGCGATCCAACAGTCAGATCAAAAGTTATGGTCCTCTTGAGCCGATACTCAAGTTCGACCGACCAGACATCCTCGTCACCGAGTAGCCATTCCATAGCTACCCCAAGCAAACAGCCTCTGGAAAATTCTTAGAGCGATGCAACGGTCGGATCAAAAGTTATAGCCTTTTTGAGCCTATACTCAAGTTTGGGCGACCAGACATCCTCGTCACCCAGTAGCCAGTCGCTAGCTACCCCAAGGAAAACAGCATCTGGAAATATTTGAGTGCGATCCAACGGTCGAATGAAAAGTTATGGCCCTTTTAAGCCTATACTCAATTTCGATCAACCAGACATCCTCGTCACCGAGTAGCCATTCCATAACTACGCCAAGGAAAACAGCTTCTGGAAAAATATGAGCGCGATCCAACGATAGGATCAAAAGTTATGGCCCTTTTAAGCCGATACTTAAGTTTGGCCGACCATACATCCTCATCATCGAGTAGCCATTCCATAGCTCCCCCAATGAAAACAGCCTCTGGAAACCCCTGTTAATTTTTTTGCACGATCCAACGGTCGGATCAAAAGTTATGGCCCTTTTAAGCTGATACTCAAGTTCGACCGACCAGACATCCTCGTCATCGAGTAGCCATTCCATAGCTCCCCCAATGAAAACAGCCTCTGGAAACCCTTGTAAACTTTTTTGCACGATCCAACGGTAGGATCAAAATCTATGGCCCTTTTAAGTCGATACTCAAGTTCGACCGACCAGACATCCTCGTCATCGAGTAGCCATTCCATAGCTACCCCAAGGAAACAGCCTCTGGAAAATTTTGAGCGCGATCCAACGGTCGGATCAAAAGCTATGGCCCTTTTAAGTCGATAGTCAAGTTTGACCGACCAGACATACTCGTCACCGAGTAGCCATTCCATAGCTACCCCAAGGAAAAAGCCTCTGGAAACCCCTGTAAAATTTTGAGCGCGATCCAACTGTCGGATCAAAAGCTATGGCCCTTTGAAGGCAATACTCAAGTTCGGCCGCCCAGACATCCTTGTCAAGGAGTAGTCATGTAAACCTCCGTAAATAAAAATAAATAATAAAAAAAAAAAACACATAGGTTCGAAGTAATGAGGTTTCGATGAGTAATGGATATTCGATATGAAAGAAATGAATAAATAGTAGGAATGACAATAAATGTGTCATGTGAGAGAGAGAATGATGTCCATAAACAAATTTAAAGGTATTTTTGAAGTCAAAAAGAGAGTCATGATTTTTTAGTTTAAAACTTGTAACGTTGGCGAAACTAGTGACGAGTTTCAATGGATAAAAGAATAAGAAAGAAAAACCAGAAGATATGTAAACACCGGTAAAAAAAAACTTATTTTGACAAATTAGTGATAAATGTGGTAATATTGAATTTATTGAGTATAAATTAAGGGGAAATGTCATGAGGATCTAAGTAAATGAAAAACTAAAATTGGACCGAAATCATGACGAGTTTGATGATTTATATGGAAAAGCCATAATGGACATAATAGATGTTGGGATTGAAATTGATATAAAGAGATAGAGTAAGAGAGAGAGAAATCACGTGGTAGATGCTTGACCGCTTTTTATGATCGGCTTGTTTTAACTCGCAAGTGCACGAGTGTGCGATGTAGCAATTAACTCGGTAAGATCGAGGTCATATCCATAAAGAGCTAGATCTGGAAATTAAGCTAGGTAACAAAAAAAAACTCAAGAGAAATTAAATTAACCATAACTTGGTTGAAAATGATTGATGGATTTGTTTTCAAAGATGAAAAGTGTAAATAGATTTTAAATGACAAGAAAAAGTAAGTCTTGGAGCAAATCAATTTTAATGGTGATGTATTGGTGATTCCTTCAACATATATAAGATAACTCAACCTAATATCAACGATGGTGATATTAGATCGGAAGATATTACAATGAAGTTTAAAAAGATGAAGATTGATTATTGCTTAAGAATGAACAAGTACTTTCATATTAAGTAAGACATTGAATCAAGCAATCTCTATACCAAAACTAAGGTTTGTGTATAAAAATTCAAGATTATAACATTACCTAAATGATTTCTAAAATTTCTTTGCAATAATAAAACATTCATGAAGAAAATAAGAAGATAAACATTAAGATTCATTCATATCTTAAAGAACTCACCTCAATCACCATCATCCTTGATTTGGATCCAAGAAGGAGATTAGCCAACCATGATTATATATAATAACACTTTAATAAACATGAAATAACTTGAATCAAACTGAAATAATGAGTTTTACAAGCTAAAGAACCGAAATCTATAAAGAAGAACACAACACAATTTCAGTAAAAATTCGGACACAAATCTGACTCTAACTTTGGACAGCAATTCGACCCTCTTAGAAGCCTCCCTGGAGATGGCTATTAGAGATATATTTATAGGCCATTCTGTTAGATTTCCAGATCATTAAAGAACAGCTCATTTGGACATCTGAGTCAAAAGTAATGGGCAAAACACCAAAAGGTGTTCTGAAAAATCAAATCAGGCCAGCTTGGAGAACACTTTGGTGCACGTTTTTCTTCCTCCTTTATGAGCTGTCTTTTTCTTCTTTTGACCCAAAATAATGTCACAATGTCCCCTCCAGCTTTCCATCCATGTGCTTGCCCTCTTGGATCAATGAATTACCCAAAATAAATCAAATGTTATTTGTTGTGTGGACATGTAAGATCATGGATTGTGCTTGGGTTGATTTGGGGCTGAATTTAAGCATCAAATAAGGATACAAATGTACCTATTATTTGGGCTAAGATTGACATTGAAACCTTGAGTGTTTGATGGTTGAAGTTTGCACACAACATAAGGCAAGTTTGAGCTTGAAATAGATCATATGATATTCTTTCCTAGAATTGGAATAGAATTGATTTTTGGGGCAAATTTGGAGCACTTATTTGAACCAAGATTTGCTTCAATCTTCAACTAAGTTTCTCTTCAATTCTTTGTTCCGAATTCCGACGTTGAATTTTCTGAAATAATTCATTTAAGCTCCAAAAACCTATCGAAACATTAAAAGAAACTTCATTACTAAAAAGCACATCAATTATTATAAAAAACCCAAATAAAAACAATAAATACATATGTAAAATAAGAGACTTAATGATACTTTTGATGCACAATCACACCCCCCAACTTAGATTTTGCTAGTCCTCAAGCAAAACAAAACATAAAACCTTTGAAATAAAAAGAATAATAATAACATAATTAGGCTCGACTCATCACACTTAAAGGACCTATCATGCAAACATTGGTATCTTTAACTTAGTGTACACAATAGCAAATAAAGAAAAATAAGCATACTCACATTCTCTAAATCAAACATCCATACAAAATTCCAAATTCAATCGTATTTATCATGCAACCAACATAATTGATTCACGCGAAAACTCAACTTGTAATCTTCCCTTCTTACTACTACAAACAAGGTAGCAAACTAGAGAAATATCTATATATTTTTTTTTCCTTTTTTCTTTTTTTTCTCTTTTTTTTTGAAGATATTATTTATTCTTTTTCTTTAAGTGGTCACTTCCCTTTTGACGCGAATACAAACATTTGTGATGAATGCACCCGGTTACTCACAAAGTCACAAACTTAAAGTGCTTTGCATACTCATATTTCAAGCTGTCGTTTGACGTAAAGATAAACATTTGTGATGAATACCCCTAGTTACTAAGCAACTCAAAACATTGGAGTAGATAGAACTTTGTACACATTTGTGTAATAATAATTACTCTATTTACTTAAACCTTGTTTAGGACTAGATCAAAAGGGATAATCACAAGTAAAGCATCACACTCATCTTTCATGCATAATCACACAACTCACACAACTTTTACAAGGAAAGATGTACTTCAATAATCTTAAAAAAAAAGTATGCTATATCTTGCTTTATAAGATATTATCCATCCCAAATTAAAGCATGCAATGTTCAACACAATAATGAATCCAAAAATGTAATGTTGATCCTAAACAAGTCTCATTCACATACGAATGCAATTTGTTTTTCTAACAAGCATGGTCATCTCAAGCATTCAACATAATCAAATATCTAAAATTAAGTTTTACATTATCCTCAATGTAAAAAAAGAAAGAGAAGAAAAGTATAAAGATTAGAAAACTGTTACTCCCCTTTTGTTCTCAAGGATGAATGTCTGATTGATTTGGACGTGAGCTGACTTCTTGCTTGATTTTTATTTTACCTGCATATCACAACTAAAAGAAAACATTGATTTTTTTTTTTTAAATAAAGAACCTCACACCCCCCCAACTTAAAATAATGCATTGTCCCTAATGCATGAACAAGAAAATATAAGAGATGGAAGAACGAAAAATAAATAAATAAATAAAAATGAAAAAAAATAAAAATAAAAATAAAAACTCATTACTTCTGATACTACAATGGTATTGGATCTTCAAGATCCAATGTCTCAACTTCTGTAAACCCCGGGGAAAAATAAAGGTTGCTTAGATTACAAACTAACTACATGAGAAATAAAAGTGAAGAAATTCATGCATATGGTTAAATAAAAACGGGAATTTAGAAATTTTTGGATATAAGTTTATAGACGAAATATTTCGAGACAATATAAATCAACCCGAAAATGTTGAGGGTTGGATTAAATTAAAGAAAATAAGATAAACTAAAAATAAGTGGGGGCAAAACGAATACATTTAAAGAAAATGGGGTCTAAATGCAAATAAGAATAATTATAGAGCATAAATACTACTCTTCTTACCAAAAATAGATCTGCAACTATTGTGAAGAAAGAAGAGAGGGAGTTTTGTATCTATTTCTACAAATCAAGAGAGAAACACCAAAATTTCAAGAACCCATCCAAGATTAAGGGTTTATAGATGGAATAAACACTGGTGGGCAAGTGATTAACAAGGAAATTGAACAAGAAGAGAAGATGGAGGGCTAGCTATCATTAGATAAGAAAGGAGGAAGTTGAAAATCTTCAACTGGTTGAAGATCAAAACCTTAATTCGTACCGGGTAAGGTGTTCTAAACATGATCTTATAAGTCATTTTAAATTCGATAAGGAATTGATGCCTTGATGTGAATTATAGATTAGGATTCTTAGACTTAAATTTGGGGGAAAAGTATTTGTTGTAAAAATTAAGTTAATTCATGTGTGTTATGTGATTGGGGACGTGAAACCATGATAATTTACCCAGAAAATATAGTTTGGATGTTAGCTAACTAAGGAAATTGGTCTTGCTCAATTTAGAGCTGTAGAACTCCAGTTATGAGTTATCAACCGAGACTGGGTCATGACAGACCCTATAGAGCAGTAAGTCTGATTTTTTTTTTATGAGCAATTATGACTATCTTAGGGGCAGAACTGGGTTCTCCTTCCTCAGGGGACTTGTAGCCCCATGTCTTAGTTTTCCAACGAGACCAATCTTGCTTGCAACGGAGTTCTATAACTCTAGATATAGTTAAAAATCTAAGGAGAGGTCGGACAGTAACAGTTCAATGTCTAGACAGTAACAGTTCAAAAATGAGACAGTAACAATTCAATATCTTGACAGTAACAGTTCAAGACAGTAATAGTTCAATGTCTACACAGTAACAGTTCAAAAATGAGACAGTAACAGTTGGACAGTAACAGTCCAAGCGTATGTTCATGAGCGATTTTGACTACCTTAGAGGCAGAACTGGGTTCTTCCCAAAATATAGAACTTGTAGCCTCATGTCTTACCTTTCCAATGCCATAAATTTCGCTTGAATCGGAGTTCTATAACTCCAGATATAGTTAAAAATCTGAGGAGAGGTCAGACAGTAACAGTTCAAAAATGGACAGTAACAGTTGGACAGTAACAGTCTAAACGTCTGTTAATGAGCGATTTTGACTACCTTAGAGGCAGAACTGGGTTCTTCCCAAAACATAGAACTTGTAGCCTCATGTCTTACCTTTCCAACGCCACAAATTTCGCTTGAATAGGATTTCTATAACTCCAGATATAGTTAAAAATCTGAGGAGATGTCAGACAGTAACAGTTAAAAAATGGACAGTAACAGTCCAAACGTCTGTTAATGAGCAATTTTGACTACCTTAGAGGCAGAACTGGGTTCTTCCCAAAACATAGAACTTGTAGCCTCATGTCTTACCTTTCCAACGCCACAAATTTTTCTTGAATCGGAGTTATATAACTCCAGATATAGTAAACAATATGAGGAGAGGTCGGACAGTAACAGTTCAAAAATGGACAGTAACAGTTGGACAGTAACAATCCAAGCGTTTGTTAATGAGCAATTTTGACTACCTTAGAGGTAGAACTGGGTTCTTCCCAAAACATAGAACTTGTAGCCTCATGTCTTGCCTTTCCAACGCCACAAATGTCGCTTGAATCGGAGTTCTATAACTCCTGATATAGTTAAAAATCTGAGGAGAGGTCAGACAGTAACAATTCAAAGAGGAAGCAGTAACAGTTGGACAGTGAAAGTCCAAATATAAAGAAAGGAATGATAACTAGGATTGGACAAATAACGATAGTAATAATGAGTGAAATGAGAAAAACATAAAGTACTAAGAAATGACTGAAAGAAAGACTTATTGGTTGTTGATATGGTTATTATAAAACATATCCTTGAGTGAGGAAAATTATGAGATAAACCTGTGATTTGTAGGAGGGACCACAGACGTGGTGCAACAGCAGCAGCAGGGGAGCACGAGTAGAGCTTCTATTGCAGGTAGGTGATTCACACCTATGCTTCCTAGTTAAATTCCATGATTTAATATATTTTGATGTGAAATGTGAATTACTGAATGTATGTGTATTCAAGGTGAAAAGTTGTTATGTGAATTGCCAAGTGATGAAATTATTACTGAAAAAGGAAAATATGATAAGTGTGATTTGAGGCATAAACTAGCATACATTAAGTGTATGTTAGGATCCCGGGTAAGGGGATCACCCTGTATTGGCTAGCATACATTTAGTGTATGTTAGGATCCCGGGTAAGGGGATCGTCACGAATGGACTACCATACATTTAGTGTATGTTAGGATCCCGGGTAAGGGGATCTCCACGTATTGGCTAACAAACATTCAGTGTATGTTAGGATCCCGGGTAAGGGGATCACCATGGAATGGCCAGCATACATTTAGTGTATGTTAGGATCCCGGGTAAGGGGATCATCATGTATTGTCTAGCATACATTGAGTGTATGTTAGGATCCCGGGAGTGTATGTTAGGATCCCGGGTAAGGGGATCTCCACGTATTGGCTAACATACATTCAATGTATGTTAGGATCCCGGGTAAGGGGATCACCATGGAATGGCCAGCATACATTTAGTGTATGTTAGGATCCTGGGTAAGGGGATCACCATGTATTGTCTAGCATACATTGAGTGTATGTTAGGATCCCGGGAGTGTATGTTAGGATCCCGGGTAAGGGGATCTCCACGTATTGGCTAACATACATTCAGTGTATGTTAGGATTCCGGGTAAAGGGATCGCCTTATATCGACTCCTATGGGGTGGTGATGACGATACCAGTGAAATTGGTATCGGTAATGGGATAAGCAAAAGTAATCACGTTGATGTCTGGAATGAAGGTTGATAATGGCAGAGGGAACGATTATTAATAGTTGAATAAGGAAGAGATTTTTTTTAAAAAAAAACTAGAAGGGAGAAATAAATGAAATATGAATGCATGTTGCCCTGTTGAAATTATTAGATATTCATATTGTTATATTTATGGAAATATTCACCTTGCAATAATATGTATTTTGTTTCAGGATCATCGCATGCACGACAGGAGTAGATCCTAGCTTATGTTCCCTTTTTGAAGTCTAGGTTCTAGGGAGTATACCCTTGTATTTTGTAAACATGAAAATGGTTGTATAACTTAATTTGTATAATAAATGTTTAAACTTGATTGGATGAATTTAACGTTGTAGTTTATATAACCATATTTCATGTCTATGAATTTATATTTATTTAAATTATCCATCCATAATGATATTTTTGTTATATCATGCATATCATAAATATTATGGTTGATAGGTGTGAGTATAATTGTGGAATTGAAACCCAGGCTGATTGGGTCGGAAATTAAGTTATGAGATGCGAACTGTTAGAAGTATAAACAGGTTACATGTCGGTAAATTGGGACCTTCCGGTATAGGGGGGACTCCGTTGAAATTTCTGGTAGATGTTAACACGAAGACCGTGAATATGTATATATATAAAAAAAAAATTAACTACTCTGTTTTTCTATTGACATGAGATTGTGGTTTTATCCCAGAAATGGGGGATGTTACAACTTCAGCCACAACATTTTCAAGATAAGGTTTCAATCGATGACCATTTACTTTGAAAACATTTCCATTCTTAGGATTTTCTACCTCAAATGCACCATGCTCAAAGATGGATTTAATCACAAATGGACCAATCCATTTTGTCCTCAACTTCCCAGGAAAGAGATGTAATCTATAAAAGTTTGAGCGCGACCAAACGGACAGATCAAAAGGTATGGCCCTTTTGAGCCGATACTCAAGTTCGACCGACCATACATCCTCGTCACCGAGAATCCAATCCATAGCTACCCACAAGAGAACAACCTCGATAAATGTTTGAGCGCGATCCAACGGTCGCATCAAAAGGTATGGCCCTTTTGAGCTGATACTCAAGTTCCAACGACCAGACATCCTCGTCACCGAGTAGCCATTCTAAAGCTACCCTAAGGAAAACAACCTCTGTAAAAGTTTGAGCGTGATCCAATGGTCGGATCAAAAGTTATAGCCCTCTTGAGCTGATACTCAACTACGAGCAACCAGACATCCTCGTCACCGAGTAGCCATTCCATAGCTACCCTAAGGAAAACAACTTCTTTAAACGTTTGAGCGCAATCCAACGGTCGGATCAAAAGGTATGGCCCTTTTGAGACGATATTCAAGTTCGACCGACCAGACATCCTCGTCACCGAGTAGCCAATCCATAGCTACCCGCAAGAAAACAACCTCGATAAAAGTTTGAGCGCGATACAACGGTCGGTTCAAAAGGTATGGCCCTTTTGAGCCGATACTCAAGTTCGACCAACCAGACATCCTCGTGACCGAGTACCCATTCCATAGCTGCCCTAAGGAAAACAGCCTCGATAAAAGTTTGAGGGCGATCCAACGGTCGGATCAAAAGGTATGGCCTTTTTGAGCCGATACTCGAGTTCGACCGACCAGACATCCTCGTGACCGAGTAGCCATTCCATAGCTGCCCTAAGGAAAACAACCTCGATAAAAGTTTGAGCGCGATCCAACGATCGGATCAACAGGTATGGCACTTTTGAGCCGATACTCCAGTTCGACCGACCAGACATCCTCATGACCGAGTAGCCATTCCATAGCTGCCCTATGGAATACAGCCTTTGTAAATGTTTGAGCGCGATACAACAGTGGCATCAAAAGTTATGGCCCTTTTGAGCCGATACTCAAGTTCGACCGACAAGACATCCTCGTCACCGAGTAGCTATTCCATAGCTACCCACTGGAAAACAACTTCTGTAAAAGTTTGAGCGCGATCCAACGGTCTAACCAAAAGTTATGGCCCAGTTGAGCCGATTCTCAACTATGAGCAACCAGACATCCTCGTCACCGAGTAGCCATTCCACAGCTACCCTAAGGAAAATAGCTTCTCTAAAAGTTTGAGCGCGATCCAACGGTCGGATCAAAAGGTATGGCCCTTTTGAGCGGATACTCAAGTTCGACCGACCTGACATCCTCGTCACCGAGTAGCCATTCCATAGCTACCCTAAGGAAAACAACCTCTGTAAAAGTTTGAGCGCGATCCAACGGTCTAACCAAAAGTTATGGCCCTGTTGAGCCGATTTTCAACTACGAGCAACCAGACATCCTCGTCACCGAGTAGCCATTCCACAGCTACCCTCAGGAAAACAGCCTCGATAAAAGTTTGAGTGCGATCCAACGGTCAGATCAAAAGGTATGGCCCTTTTGAACGGATACTCAAGTTCGACCGACCAGACTTCCTCGTCACCCAGTAGCCATTCCATAGCTACCCTAAGGAAAACAACCTCTGTAAAAGTTTGAGCGCGATCCAACGGTCTAACCAAAAGTTATGGCCTTGTTGAGCCGATACTCAATTTCGACCGACCAGACATCCTCGTCACCGAGTAGCCATTCCTTAGCTACCCTAAGGAAACCAACTTCTGTAAAAGTTTGAGCGTGATCCAACGGTCGGATCAAAAGTTATAGCCCTCTTGAGCCGATACTCAACTACGAGCAACCAGATATCCTCGTCACCGAGTAGCCATTACAGATCTACCCTAAGGAAAACAACCTCTGTAAAAGTTTGAGCGCGATCCAACGGTCTGACCAAAAGTTATGGCCCTGTTGAGCCGATACTCAATTTTGACCGACCAGACATCCTCGTCACCGAGTAGCCATTCCTTAGCTATCCTAAGGAAAATAGCCTGTGTAAAAGTTTGAGCGAGATCCAACGGTCTGACCAAAAGTTATGGACCTTTTGAGCCGATACTCAAGTTCGACCGACCAGACATCCTTGTCACCGAGTAGCCATTCCATAGCTACCCTCGGAAAAGCAGCCTCAATAAAAGTTTGAGCGCGATCCAACGGTCGGATCAAAAGGTATGGCCCTTTTGAGCGGATACTCAAGTTCGACCGACCTGACATCCTCGTCACCGAGTAGCCATTCCATAGCTACCCTAAGGAAAACAACCTCTGTAAAAGTTTGAGCGCGATCCAACGGTCTAACCAAAAGTTATGGCCCTGTTGAGCCGATTTTCAACTACGAGCAACCAGACATCCTCGTCACCGAGTAGCCATTCCACAGCTACCCTCAGGAAAACAGCCTCGATAAAAGTTTGAGTGCGATCCAATGGTCGGATGAAAAGGTATGGCCCTTTTGAGCGGATACTCAAGTTCGACTGACCGGACTTCCTCGTCACCCAGTAGCCATTCCATAGCTACCCTATGGAAAACAACCTCTGTAAAAGTTTGAGCGCGATCCAACGGTCTAACCAAAAGTTATGGCCCTGTTGAGCCGATTCTCAACTACGAGCAACCAGACATCCTCGTCACCGAGTAGCCATTGCACAGCTACCCTAAGGAAAACAGCTTCTCTAAAAGTTTGACCGCGATCCAACGGTCGGATCAAAAGGTATGGCCCTTTTGAGCCGATACTCAAGTTCGACCGACCAGACATCCTCGTCACCGAGTAGTCATTCCACAGCTACCCTAAGGAAAACAGCTTCTGTAAAAGTTTGAGCGTGATCCAACGGTCGGATCAAAAGTTATGGCCCTTTTGAGCCGATACTCAAGTTCGACCGACCAGACATCCTCGTCATCGAGTAGCCATTCCACAGCTACCCTAAGGAAAACAACTTCTGTAAAAGTTTGAGCGTGATCCAACGGTCGGATCAAAAGTTAAAGCCCTCTTGAGATGATACTCAACTACGAGCAACCAGACATCCTCGTCACCGAGTAGCCATTCCATAGCTACCCTAAGGAAAACAACCTCTGTAAAAGTTTGAGCGCGATCCAACGGTCTGACCAAAAGTTATGGACCTTTTGAGCCGATACTCAAGTTCGACCGGCCAGACATCCTCGTCACCGAGTAGCCATTCCATAGCTACCCTCAGGAAAACAGACTCGATAAAAGTTTGAGTGCGATCCAACGGTCTGACCAAAAGTTATGGCCCTGTTGAGCCGATACTCAATTTTGACCGACCAGACATCCTCGTCACCGAGTAGCCATTCCTTAGCTATCCTAAGGAAAATAGCCTGTGTAAAAGTTTGAGCGAGATCCAACGGTCTGACCAAAAGTTATGGACCTTTTGAGCCGATACTCAAGTTCGACCGACCAGACATCCTTGTCACCGAGTAGCCATTCCATAGCTACCCTCGGAAAAGCAGCCTCAATAAAAGTTTGAGCGCGATCCAACGGTCGGATCAAAAGGTATGGCCCTTTTGAGCGGATACTCAAGTTCGACCGACCTGACATCCTCGTCACCGAGTAGCCATTCCATAGCTACCCTAAGGAAAACAACCTCTGTAAAAGTTTGAGCGCGATCCAACGGTCTAACCAAAAGTTATGGCCCTGTTGAGCCGATTTTCAACTACGAGCAACCAGACATCCTCGTCACCGAGTAGCCATTCCACAGCTACCCTCAGGAAAACAGCCTCGATAAAAGTTTGAGTGCGATCCAATGGTCGGATGAAAAGGTATGGCCCTTTTGAGCGGATACTCAAGTTCGACTGACCGGACTTCCTCGTCACCCAGTAGCCATTCCATAGCTACCCTATGGAAAACAACCTCTGTAAAAGTTTGAGCGCGATCCAACGGTCTAACCAAAAGTTATGGCCCTGTTGAGCCGATTCTCAACTACGAGCAACCAGACATCCTCGTCACCGAGTAGCCATTGCACAGCTACCCTAAGGAAAACAGCTTCTCTAAAAGTTTGACCGCGATCCAACGGTCGGATCAAAAGGTATGGCCCTTTTGAGCCGATACTCAAGTTCGACCGACCAGACATCCTCGTCACCGAGTAGTCATTCCACAGCTACCCTAAGGAAAACAGCTTCTGTAAAAGTTTGAGCGTGATCCAACGGTCGGATCAAAAGTTATGGCCCTTTTGAGCCGATACTCAAGTTCGACCGACCAGACATCCTCGTCATCGAGTAGCCATTCCACAGCTACCCTAAGGAAAACAACTTCTGTAAAAGTTTGAGCGTGATCCAACGGTCGGATCAAAAGTTAAAGCCCTCTTGAGATGATACTCAACTACGAGCAACCAGACATCCTCGTCACCGAGTAGCCATTCCATAGCTACCCTAAGGAAAACAACCTCTGTAAAAGTTTGAGCGCGATCCAACGGTCTGACCAAAAGTTATGGACCTTTTGAGCCGATACTCAAGTTCGACCGGCCAGACATCCTCGTCACCGAGTAGCCATTCCATAGCTACCCTCAGGAAAACAGACTCGATAAAAGTTTGAGTGCGATCCAACGGTCTGACCAAAAGTTATGGACCTTTTAAGCCTATACTCCAGTTCGACAGACCAGATATCCTCGTCACCGAGTAGCCATTCCATAGCTACCCTCAAGAAAACAGCTTCTATAAAAGTTTGAGCGCGACCAAACGGTCGGATCAAAAGGTATGGCCCTTTTGAGCCGATACTCAAGTTCGACCGACCAGACATCCTCGTCACCGAGTAGCCAATCCATAGCTACCCACAGGAAAACAGCCTCGATAAAAGTTTGAGCGCGATCCAACGGTCGGATCAAAAGGTATGGCCCTTTTGAGCCGATACTCAAGTTCGACCCACCAGACATTCTCGTCACCGAGTAGCCATTCCCTAACTACCCCAAGGAATACAACCTTTGTAAATGTTTGAGCGCGATACAACGGTGGCATCAAAAGTTATGGCCCTTTTGAGCCGATACTCAAGTTCGACCGACCAGACATCCTCGTCACCAAGTAGCTATTCCATAGCTACCCACTGGAAAACAGCCTCGATAAAAGTTTGAGCGCGATCCAACGGTAGGTTCAAAAGGTATGGCCCTTTTGAGCCGATACTGAAGTTCGACCGACCAGACATCATCGTCATCGAGTAGCCATTCCATAGCTACCCTCAGGAAAACCGCCTAGATAAAAGTTTGAGCGCGATCCAACGGTCGGATCAAAAGTTATGGCTCTTTTCAGCCGATACTCAAGTTCGACGAACCAGACATCCTCGTCACCGAGTAGCCGTTCCATAGCTACCATAAGGAAAACAGCCTCGATAAAAGTTTGAGCGCGATCCAACGGTCGGATCAAAAGTTATAGCCCTCTTGAGTCAATGCTCAAGTACGGGCGACCAGACATCGTCGTCACCGAGCAGCTATTCCATAACTACCCCAAGCAAAAATGCGTTTGGAAACCCTTGGCAAAATTGGTGCGCTCTCCAACGGTGGCATCAAAAGTTATGGCCTTTTTGAGCCGATACTCAAGTTTGACGGACCAGACATCCTCGTCACCGAGTAGCCATTCCATAGCTACCCTAAGGAAAACAACTTCTGTAAAAGTTTGAGCGTGATCCAACGGTCGGATCAAAAGGTATGACCCTTTTGAGCTGATACTCAAGTTTGACCGACCAGACATCCTCGTCACCGAGTAGCCATTCCACAGCTACCCACTGGAAAACAGCCTCGATAAAAGTTTGAGCGCGATCCAACGGTAGGTTCAAAAGGTATGGCCCTTTTGAGCCGATACTGAAGTTCGACCGACCAGACATCATCGTCATCGAGTAGCCATTCCATAGCTACCCTCAGCAAAAACCGCCTAGATAAAAGTTTGAGCGCGATCCAACGGTCGGATCAAAAGTTATGGCTCTTTTCAGCCGATACTCAAGTTCGACGCACCAGACATCCTCGTCACCGAGTAGCCGTTCCATAGCTACCATAAGGAAAACAGCCTCGATAAAAGTTTGAGCGCGATCCAATGGTCGGATCAAAAGTTATAGCCCTCTTGAGTCGATGCTCAAGTACGGGCGACCAGACATCGTCGTCACCGAGCAGCTATTCCATAACTACCCCGAGCAAAAATGCGTTTGGAAACCCTTGGCAAAATTTGTGCGCTCTCCAATGGTGGCATCAAAAGTTATGGCCTTTTTGAGCCGATACTCAAGTTTGACGGACCAGACATCCTCGTCACCGAGTAGCCATTCCATAGCTACCCTAAGGAAAACAACTTCTGTAAAAGTTTGAGCGGGATCCAACGGTCGGATCAAAAGGTATGACCCTTTTGAGCCGATACTCAAGTTTGACCGACCAGACATCCTCGTCATCGAGTAGCTATTCCACAGCTACCCTCAGGAAAACAGCCTCGATAAAAGTTTGAGTGCGATCCAACGGTCGGATCAAAAGGTATGGCCCTTTTGAACGGATACTCAAGTTCGACCGACCAGACTTCCTCGTCACCCAGTAGCCATTCCATAACTACCCTAAGGAAAACAACCTCAATAAAAGTTTGAGTGCGATCCAACGGTCTGACAAAAAGTTATGGACCTTTTAAGCCGATACTCAAGTTTGACCGACCAGACATCCTCGTCACCGAGTAGCCATTCCATAGCTACCCTCAGGAAAACAGCCTCGATAAAAGTTTGAGTGCGATCCAACGGTCGGATCAAAAGGTATGGCCCTTTTGAGCGGATACTCAAGTTTGACCGACCAGACTTCCTCGTCACCCAGTAGCCATTCCATAGCTACCCTATGGAAAACAACCTCTGTAAAAGTTTGAGCACGATCCAACGGTCTAACCAAAAGTTATGGCCCTGTTTAGCCGATTCTCAACTTCGAGCAACCAGACATCTCGTCACCGAGTAGCCATTGCACAGCTACCCTAAGGAAAACAGCTTCTCTAAAAGTTTGAGCGCGATCCAACGGTCGGATCAAAAGTTATAGCCCTCTTGAGCTGATACTCAACTACGAGCAACCAGATATCCTCGTCACCGAGTAGCCATTCCATAGCTACCCCAAGGAAAACAACCTCTGTAAAAGTTTGAGCGCGATCCAACGGTCTAACCAAAAGTTATGGACCTTTTGAGCCGATACTCAAGTTCGACCGACCAGACATCCTCGTCACCGAGTAGCCATTCCAGAGCTACCATCAGGAAAACAGCCTCAATAAAAGTTTGAGTGCGATCCAACGGTCTGACCAAAAGTTATGGACCTTTTAAGCCAATACTCAAGTTTGACCGACCAGACATCCTCGTCACCGAGTAGCCATTCCATAGCTACCCTCAGGAAAACAGCCTCGATAAAAGTTTGAGTGCGATCCAACGGTCGGATCAAAAGGTATGGCCCTTTTGAGCGGATACTCAAGTTCGACCGACCAGACTTCCTCGTCACCTAGTAGCCATTCCATAGCTACCCAATGGAAAACAACCTCTGTAAAAGTTTGAGCACGATCCAACGGTCTAACCAAAAGTTATGGCCCTGTTGAGCCGATTCTCAACTACGAGCAACCAGACATCCTCGTCACCGAGTAGCCATTCCACAGCTACCCTAAGGAAAACAGCTTCTCTAAAAGTTTGAGCGCGATCCAACGGTCGGATCAAAAGGTATGGCTTTTTTGACCAGATGGTCAAGTTCGACAGACCAGACATCCTCGTCACCGAGTAGCCATTCCATAACTACTCTAAGGAAACCGCCTCTGTAAAAGTTTCTGCGCGATCAAACGGTCTGACCAAAAGTTATGGCATTCTTGAGCTGATACTCAATTTCGACCGACCAGACATCCTCGTCACCGAGTAGCCATTCCTTAGATACCCTAAGGAAAACAGCCTGTGTAAAAGTTTGAGCGCGATCCAACGGTCTGACCAAAAGTTTTTGACCTTTTGAGCCGATACTCAAGTTCGACCGACCAGACATCCTCGTCACCGAGTAGCCATTCCATAGCTACCCTCAGGAAAACAGACTCGATAAAAGTTTGAGTGCGATCCAACGGTCTGACCAAAAGTTATGGACCTTTTAAGCCGATACTCCAGTTCGACCGACCAGATATCCTCGTCACCGAGTAGCTATTCCATAGTTACCCACTAGAAAACAGCCTCGATAAAAGTTTGAGCGCGATCCAACGGTAGGTTCAAAAGGTATGGCCCTTTTGAGCCGATACTGAAGTTCGACCGACCAGACATCATCATCACCGAGTAGCCAATCCATAGCTACCCACAAGAAAACAGCCTCGATAAAAGTTTGAGCGCCATCCAACGGTCGGATCAAAAGGTATGGTCCTTTTGAGCCGATACTCAAGTTCGACCCACCAGACATTCTCGTCACCGAATAGCCATTCCCTTGGTACCCCAAGGAATACAGCCTTTGTAAATGTTTGAGCGCGATACAACGGTGGCATCAAAAGTTATGGCCCTTTTGAGCCGATACTCAAGTTCGACCGACCAGACATCCTCGTCACCGAGTAGCTATTCCATAGCTACCCACTAGAAAACAGCCTCGATAAAAGTTTGAGCGCGATCCAACTGTAGGTTCAAAAGGTATGGCCCTTTTGAGCCGATACTGAAGTTCGACCGACCAGACATCATCGTCACCGAGTAGCCATTCCATTGCTACCCTATGGAAAACAGCCTGCGTAAAAGTTTGAGGGCGGTACAACGGTCTGATCAAAAGGTATGGCCCTTCTGAGACGATACTCAAGTTCGACCGACAAGACATCCTCGTCCATGAGTAGCCATTCCACAGCTACCATCAGGAAAACAACATCTGTAAAAGTTTGAGCGCGATCCAACGGTCGGATCAAAAGGTATGGCTTTTTGGACCAGATGGTCAAGTTCGACAGACCAGACATCCTCGTCACCGAGTAGCCATTCCATAGCTACTCTAAGGAAAACAGCCTCTGTAAATGTTTCAGCGCGATCCAACGGTCTGATCAAAAGTATGGCTCTTTTGATTCGATACTCAAGTTCGACCGACCACACATCCTAGTCACCGAGTAGCAATTCCATAGCTACCCTAAGGAAAACAACATCTGTAAAAGTTTAAGCGCGATCCAACGGTCGGATCAAAAGTTATGGCCCTTTTGAGCCGACATTCAAGTTCGACAGACCAGACATGCTCGTCACCGAGTAGCCATTCCATAACTACTCTAAGGACAACAGCCTCTGTAAAAGTTTCTGCGCGATCAAACGGTCAGATCAAAAGTATGGCACTTTTGAGCCGATACTCAAGTTCGACCGACCACACATCCTAGTCACCGAGTAGCAATTCCATAGCTACCCTAAGGAAAATAGCCTCTGTAAAAGTTTGAGCGCGATCCAACGGTCGGATCAAAAGGTATGACCCTTTTGAGCCGATACTCAAGTTCGCCACACAAGACATCCTCATCACCGAGTAGCCATTCCATAGCTACCCTAAGGAAAACAGCCTGCGTAAAAGTTTGAGGGCGATACAACGGTCTGATCAAAAGGTATTGCCCTTTTGAGACGATACTCAAGTTCGACCGACAAGACATCCTCGTCACTGAATAGCCATTCCACAGCTACCATCAGGAAAACAACATCTGTAAAAGTTTGAGCGCGATCCACCGGTCGGATCAAAAGGTATGGCTTTTTGGACCAGATGGTCAAGTTCGACAGACCAGACATCCTCGTCACCTAGTAGCCATTCCATAGCTACTCTAAGGAAAACAGCCTCTGTAAATGTTTCAGCGTGATCAAACGGTCTGATCAAAAGTATAGCTCTTTTGAGCCGATACTCAAGTTCGACCGACCAGACATCCTAGTCACCGACTAGCAATTCCATAGCTACCCTAAGGAAAATAGCCTCTGTAAAAGTTTGAGCACGATCAAACGGTCGGATCAAAAGGTATGGCCCTTTTGAGCCGACATTCAAGTTCGACAGACCAGACATGCTCGTCACCGAGTAGCCATTCCATAGCTACCCTAAGGAAAACAACCTCTGTAAAAGTTATAGCGCGATCCAATGGTCGGATTAAAAGGTATGGCCCTTTTGAGCGGATACTCAAGTTCGACAGAACAGACATCCTCGTCACCAAGTAGCCATTCCACAGCTACCATCAGGAAAACAACATCTGTAAAAGTTAGAGCGCAATCCAATGGTCGGATTAAAAGGTATGGCCCTTTTGAGCGGATACTCAAGTTCGACAGAACAGACATCCTCGTCACCAAGTAGCCATTCCACAGCTACCATCAGGAAAACAACATCTGTAAAAGTTAGACCGCGATCCAATGTTCGGATCAAAAGGTATGGCCCTTTTGAGACGATACTCAAGTTCGACCGACAAGACATCCTCATCCCTGACTAGCCATTCCACAGCTACCATCAGGAAAACAACATCTGTAAAAGTTTGAGCGCGATCCAACGGTCGGATCAAAAGGCATGGCTTTTTGGACCAGATAGTCAAGTTCGACAGACCAGACATCCTCGTCACCGAGTAGCCATTCCATAGCTACTCTAAGGAAAACAGCCTCTGTAAATGTTTCAGCGCGATCCAACGGTTTGATCAAAAGTATGGCTCTTTTGATTCGATACTCAAGTTTGACCGACCACATATCCTAGTCACCGAGTAGCAATTCCATAGCTACCCTAAGGAAAATAGCCTCTGTAAAAGTTTGAGTGCGATCCAACGGTCGGATCAAAAGTTATGGCCCTTTTGAGCCGATACTCAAGTTAGACCGACAAGACACCCTCGTCATTGATTAGCCATTCCACAGCTACCATCAGGAAAATAACATCTGTAAAAGTTTGAGCGCGATCCACCGGTCGGATCAAAAGGTATGGCTTTTTGGACCAGATGGTCAAGTTCGACAGACCAGACATCCTCGTCACCGAGTAGCCATTCCATAGCTAGTCTAAGGAAAACAGCCTCTGTAAAAGTTTCTGCGCGATCAAACGGTCTGATCAAAAGTATGGCTCTTTTGAGCCGATACTCAAGTTCGACCGACCACACATCGTAGTCACCTAGTAGCAATTCCATAGCTACCCTAAGGAAAACAGCCTCTGTAAAAGTTTGAGCGCGATCCAACGGTCGGATCAAAAGGTATGGCCCTTTTGAGCCGATACTCAAGTTCGCCAGACAAGACATCCTCATCACCGAGTAGCCATTCCATAGCTACCCTAAGGAAAACAGCCTGCGTAAAAGTTTGAGGGCGCTACAACGGTCTGATCAAAAGGTATGGCCCTTTTGAGACGATACTCAAGTTCGACACACCAGATATCCTCTTCATCGAGTAGCCATTCCATAGCTACCCTAAGGAAAATAGCCTCTGTAGAAGTTTGAGAGCGATCCAACGGTCGGATCAAAAGGTATGGCCCTTTTGAGCCGATACTCAAGTTCGCCACACAAGACATCCTCATCACCGAGTAGCCATTCCATAGCTACCCTAAGGAAAACAGCCTGCGTAAAAGTTTGAGGGCGATACAACGGTGTGATCAAAAGCTATGGCCCTTTTGAGATGATACTCAAGTTCGACCGACAAGACATCCTCGTCACTGATTAGCCATTCCACAGCTACCATCAGGAAAACAACATCTGTAAAAGTTTGAGCGAGATCCACCGGTCGGATCAAAAGGTATGGCTTTTTGGACCAGATGGTCAAGTTCGACAGACCAGACATCCTCGTCACCGAGTAGCCATTCCATAGCTACCCTAAGGAAAACAGCCTCTGTAAAAGTTTCTGCGCGATCAAACGGTCTGATCAAAAGTATGGCTCTTTTGAGCCGATACTCAAGTTCGACCGACCACACATCGTAGTCACCTAGTAGCAATTCCATAGCTACCCTAAGGAAAACAACCTCTGTAAAAGTTTGAGCGCGATCCAACGGTCGGATCAAAAGGTACGGCCCTTTTGAGCCGATACTCAAGTTCGACAGACCAGACATCCTCGTCACCGAGTAGCCATTCCACAGCTACCATCAAGAAAACAACATCTGTAAAAGTTAGAGCGCGATCCAATGTTCGGATCAAAAGGTATGGCCCTTTTGAGCCGATACTCAAGTTCGACACACCAGATATCCTCTTCATCGAGTAGCCATTCCATAGCTACCCTAAGGAAAATAGCCTCTGTAGAAGTTTGAGAGCGATCCAACGGTCGGATCAAAAGGTATGGCCCTTTTGAGCCGATACTCAAGTTCGCCACACAAGACATCCTCATCACCGAGTAGCCATTCCATAGCTACCCTAAGGAAAACAGCCTGCGTAAAAGTTTGAGGGCGATACAACGGTGTGATCAAAAGCTATGGCCCTTTTGAGATGATACTCAAGTTCGACCGACAAGACATCCTCGTCACTGATTAGCCATTCCACAGCTACCATCAGGAAAACAACATCTGTAAAAGTTTGAGCGCGATCCACCGGTCGGATCAAAAGGTATGGCTTTTTGGACCAGATGGTCAAGTTCGACAGACCAGACATCCTCGTCACCGAGTAGCCATTCCATAGCTACTCTAAGGAAAACAGCCTCTGTAAATGTTTCAGCGCGATCCAACGGTCTGATCAAAAGTATGGCTCTTTTGAGCCGATACTCAAGTTCGACCGACCACACATCCTAGTCACCGAGTAGCAATTCCATAGCTACCTAAGGAAAATAGCCTCTGTAAAAGTTTGAGCGCGATCCAACGGTCGGATCAAAAGGTATGGCCCTTTTGAGCCGACACTCAAGTTCGACAGACCAGACATACTCGTCAACGAGTAGCCATTCCATAGCTACCATAAGGAAAACAACCTGCGTAAAAGTTTGAGGGCGATACAACGGTCGGATCAAAAGGTATGGCCCTTTTGAGACGATACTCAAGTTCGACCAACAAGACATCCTCGTCCCTGATTAGCCATTCCACAGCTACCATCAGGAAAACAACATATGTAAAAGTTTGAGCGCGATCCAACGGTCGGATCAAAAGGTATGGCTTTTTGGACCAGATGGTCAAGTTCGACAGACCAGACATCCTCGCCACCGAGTAGCCATTCCATAGTTACTCTAAGGAAAACAGCCTCTGTAAATGTTTCAGCGCGATCCAACGGTCTGATCAAAAGTATGGCTCTTTTGAGCCGATACTCAAGTTCGACCGACCACACATCCTAGTCACCGAGTAGCAATTCCATAGCTACCTAAGGAAAATAGCCTCTGTAAAAGTTTGAGCGCGATCCAACGGTCGGATCAAAAGGTATGGCCCTTTTGAGCCGACACTCAAGTTCGACAGACCAGACATACTCGTCAACGAGTAGCCATTCCATAGCTACCATAAGGAAAACAACCTGCGTAAAAGTTTGAGGGCGATACAACGGTCGGATCAAAAGGTATGGCCCTTTTGAGACGATACTCAAGTTCGACCAACAAGACATCCTCGTCCCTGATTAGCCATTCCACAGCTACCATCAGGAAAACAACATATGTAAAAGTTTGAGCGCGATCCAACGGTCGGATCAAAAGGTATGGCTTTTTGGACCAGATGGTCAAGTTCGACAGACCAGACATCCTCGCCACCGAGTAGCCATTCCATAGTTACTCTAAGGAAAACAGCCTCTGTAAATGTTTCAGCGCGATCCAACGGTCTGATCAAAAGTATGGCTCTTTTGAGCCGATACTCAAGTTCGACAGACCACACATCCTAGTCACCGAGTAGCAATTCCATAGCTACCCTAAGGAAAACAACATCCTCGTCACCGAATAGCCATTCCATAGCTACTCTATAGAAAACAGCCTCTATAAAAGTTAGAGCGCGATCCAGCGGTCGGATCAAAAGATATAGCTTTTTTGACCAGATGGTCAAGTTCGACGGAAGACATCCTCGTCACCGAGTAGCCATTCCATAACTACTCTAAGGAAAACAGCCTCTGTAAAAGTTTGAGCGCGATCCAACGGTCGGATCAAAAGGTATGGCCCTTTTGAGCCGATACTCAAGTTCGACACACCAGACATCCTCATCACCGAGTAGCCATTCCATAGCTATGCTAAGGAAAACAGCCTCAGGAAATTTTTGAGTGCGATCGAACATGGGGATCAAAAGCTATGGCCCTTTTGAGCTGATACTCAAGTTCGACAGACAAGACATCGTCGTCACCGAGTAGCCATTCCACAGCTACCATCAGGAAAACAACATCTGTAAAAATCTTAGTGCGATCCAATGGTGGGATCAAAAGTTATGGCACTTTTGAGCCGATACTCAAGTTTGACAGACCAGACATCCTCATCACCGAGTAGCCATTCCATAGCTTCGCCAAGGAAAACAGCCTCTGTAAAAATTTGAGCGCGATCCAACGGTCAGATCAAAAGGTATAGCCCTTTTGAGCCGATACTCAAGTTCACCACACAAGACATCCTCATCACCGAGTACCATTCCATAGCTACCCTAAGGAAAACAGCCTGCGTAAAAGTTTGAGGGCGATACAACGGTCGGATCAAAAGGTATGGCCCTTTTGAGACGATACTCAAGTTCGACCGACAAGACATCCTCGTCACTGATTAGTCATTCCACAGCTACCATCAGGAAAACAACATCTGTAAAAGTTTGAGCGCGATCCAACGGTCGGATCAAAAGGTATGGCTTTTTGGACCAGATGGTCAAGTTCGACAGACCAGACATCCTCGTCACCGAATTGCCATTCCTTAGCTACTCTAAGGAAAACAGCCTCTGCAAAAGTTAGAGCGCGATCCAGCGGTCGGATCAAAAGGTATGGCTTTTTTGACCAGATGGTCAAGTTCAACAGACCACACATCCTCGTCGCCGAGTAGCCATTCCACAGCTACCATAAGGAAAACAACATCTTTAAATGTTTGAGCGTGATCCAACGGTCGGGTCAAAAGGTATGGCCCTTTTGTGCCGATACTCAAGTTCGACACACCAGATATCCTCGTCATCGAGTAGCCATTCCATAGCTACCCTAAGGAAAACAGCCTCTGTAGAAGTTTGAGCGCGATCCAACGGTCGGATCAAAAGGTATGACCCTTTTGAGCCGATACTCAAGTTCTACCGACAAGACATCCTCGTCTCCGAGTACCCATAACACAGATACCATCAGGAAAACAACATCTGTAAAAGTTTGAGCGCGATGCAACGGTCGGATCAAAAGGTTTGGCCCTTTTGAGTCGATACTCAAGTTCGACACACCAGATATCCTCGTCACCGAGTAGCCATTCCATAGCTACCCTAAGGAAAACAGCCTATGTAAAAGTTTGAGCGCGATCCAATGATCGGATGAAAAGGTATGGCCCTTTTGAGCTGATACTCAAGATCGACCGACCAGACATCCTCGTCAACGAGTACCCATTCCACAGCTACCATCAGGAAAACAACATCTGTAAAAGTTTGAGGTCGATCCAACGGTCGGATCAAAAGGTTTGGCCCTTTTGAGCCGATACTCAAGTGCGACACACCAGATATCCTCGTCACCGAGTAAACATTCCATAGCTACCCTAAGGAAAACAGCCTATGTAAAAGTTTGAGCGCGATCCAATGATCGGATGAAAAGGTATGGCCCTTTTGAGACGATACTAAAGATCGACCGACCAGACATCCTCGTCAACAAGTAGCCATTCCATCGCTACCCTAAGGAAAACATCTTCCGTAAAAGTTTGAGAGCGATCCAACAGTCGGATCAAAAGCTATGGCCCTTTTGAGCCGACACTCAAGTTCGACAGACTAGACATCCTCGTCGCCGAGTAGCCATTCCACAGCTACCATAAGGAAAACAACATCTGTAAAAGTTTGAGGGCGATCCAACGGTTGGATCAAAAGGTATGGGCCTTTTTAGCCGATACTCAAGTTCGACACACCAGATATCCTCGTCACCGAGTAGCAATTCCATAGCAACCCTAAGGAAAACAGCCTACGCAAAAGTTTGAGAGCGATCCAACGGTCGGATCAAAAGGTATGGCCCTTTTAAGCCGATACTCAAGTTCGACAGACCACACATCCTCGTCGCCGAGTAGCCATTCCACAGCTACCATAAGGAAAACAACATCTGTAAATGTTTGAGCGTGATCCACCGGTCGGATCAAAAGGTATGGCCCTTTTGTGCCGATACTCAAGTTCGAGACACCAGATATCCTCGTCATCGAGTAGCCATTCCACAGCTACCATCAGGAAAACAACATCTGTAAAAGTTAGAGCGTGATCCAATGGTCGGATCAAAAGGTACGGCCCTTTTGAGCCGATACTCATGTTCGACACACCAGATATCCTCGTCATCTAGTAGCCATTCCATAGCTACCCTAAGGAAAACAGCCTCTGTAGAAGTTTGAGCGCGATCCAACCGTCGGATCAAAAGGTATGACCCTTTTGAGCCGATACTCAATTTCTACCGACAAGACATCCTCGTCTCCGAGTACCCATTCCACAGATACCATCAGGAAAACAACATCTGTAAAAGTTTGAGCGCGATCCAACGGTCGGATCAAAAGGTTTGGCCCTTTTGAGTCGATACTCAAGTTCGAGACACCAGATATCCTCGTCACCGAGTAGCCATTCCATAGCTACCCTAAGGAAAACAGCCTATGTAAAAGTTTGAGTGCGACCCAAAGATCGGATGAAAAGGTATGGCCCTTTTGAGCTGATACTCAAGATCGACCGACCAGACATCCTCGTCAACGAGTAGCCATTCCATAGCTACCCTAAGGAAAACAGCTTCCGTAAAAGTTTGAGAGCGATCCAACAGTCAGATCAAAAGGTATGGCCCTTTTGAGCCGACACTCAAGTTCGACAGACCAGACATCCTCGTCGCCGAGTAGCCATTCGACAGATATCATAAGGAAAACAACATCTGTAAAACTTTGAGCGCGATCCAACGGTGGGATCAAAAGGTATGGGCCTTTTTGGCCGATACTCATGTTCGACACACCAGAAATCCTCGTCACCGAGTAGCAATTCCATAGCAACCCTAAGGAAAACAGCCTAAGTAAAAGTTTGAAAGCGATCCAACGGTCGGATCAAAAGGTATGGCCCTTTTAAGCCGATACTCAAGTTCGACAAACCAGATATCCTCGTCGCCGAGTACCCATTCCACAACTACCATAAGGAAAACAACATATGTAAATTTTTTAGCGCGATCCAACGGTCGGATCAAAAGGTATGGCCCTTTTGAGCCAATACTCAAGTTCGACACACCAGATATCCTCGTCATCGAGTAGCCATTCCATAGCTACCCTAAGGAAAACAGCCTCTGTAGAAGTTTGAGCGCGATCCAACGGTCAGATCAAAAGGTATGGCCCTTTTAAGCCGATACTAAAGTTTGATCGAGAAGACATCCTCGTCACCGAGTAGCCATTCCGCAGCTACCATCAGGAAAACAATATCTGTAAAAGTTAGAGCGCGATCCAACGGTCGGATCAAAAGGTATGGCTCTTTTGAGCCGATACTCAAGTTCGACACACCATATATCCTCGTCATCGAGTAGCCATGCCATAGCTACCCTAAGCAAAACAACCTCTGTAGAAGTTTGAGCGCGATCCAACGGTCGGATCAAAAGGTATGGCCCTTTTCAGCCGTTACTCAAGTTCGACCGACCACACATCCTCGTCACCGAGTAGCCATTCCATAGCTACTCGAAGGAAAACAACTTATGTAAAAGTTTGAGCGCGATCCAATGATCGGATGAAAAGGTATGGCCCTTTTGAGCCGATACTCAAGTTCGACACACCAGATATCCTCGTCATCGAGTAGCCATGCCATAGCTACCATCAGGAAAACAACATCTGTAAAAGTTAGAGCGTGATCCAATGGTCGGATCAAAAGGTATGGCCCTTTTGAGCCGATACTCAAGTTCGACACACCAGATATCCTCGTCATCGAGTAGCCATGCCATAGCTACCCTAAGGAAAACAACCTCTGTAGAAGTTTGAGCGCGATCCAACGGTCGGATCAAAAGGTATGGCCCTTTTCAGCCGTTACTCAAGTTCGACCGACCACACATCCTCGTCACCGAGTAGCCATTCCATAGCTACTCGAAGGAAAACAACTTATGTAAAAGTTTGAGCGCGATCCAATGATCGGATGAAAAGCTATGGCCCTTTTGAGCCGATACTCAAGATCGACCGACGAGACATCCTCGTCACCGAGTAGCCATTCCATAGCTACCCTAAGGAAAACAGCTTCCGTGAAATTTTGAGAGTGATCCAATGGTCGGATCAAAAGGTATGGCCCTTTTGAGCCGATACTCAAGTTCGACCGAGAAGACATCCTCGTCACCGAGTAGCCATTCCACAACTACCATCAGGAAAACATCTGTAAAAGTTAGAGCGCGATCCAACGGTCGGATCAAAAGGTATGACCCTTTTGAGACGATACTCAAGTTCGACCGACAAGACATCCTCATCACTGATTAGCCATTCCACACCTACCATCAGGAAAACAACATCTGTAAAAGTTTGAGCGCGATCCAACGGTCGGATCAAAAGGTATGGCCTTTTTAAGCCAATTCTCAAGTTCGACACACCAGATATCCTCATCACCGAGTAGCCATTCGATAGCTACCCTAAGGAAAACAACCTCTGTAGAAGTTTGAGCGCGATCCAACGGTCGGATCAAAAGGTATGGACCTTTTGAGCCGATACTCAAGTTCGACCGACAAGACATCCTAGCAACCGAGTAGCCATTCCATAGCTACTCGAAGGAAAACAACATCTGTAAAAGTTTGAGCGCGATCCAACTGTCGGATCAAAAGGTATGGCCCTTTTGAGCCGATACTCAAGTTCGACACACCAGACATCCTCGTCACCGGGTAGCCATTCCATAGCTACGCTAAGGAAAACAGCCTCAGGAAATTTTTGAGAGCGATCCAACATGGGGATCAAAAGCTATGGCCCTTTTGAGCTGATACTCAAGTTCGACCGACAAGACATCCTCGTCACCGAGTAGCCATTCCATAGCTATCCTAAGGAAAACAACCTCTGCAAAAGTTTCAGCGCGAACCAATGGTCGGATCAAAAGGTATGGCCCTTTTAAGCCGATACTCAAGTTCGAACGACCAGACATCCTCGTCACCGAGTAGCCATTCCATAGCTACCCTAAGGAAAACAACAGCTGTAAAAGTTTGAGCGCGATCCAACGGTCGGATCAAAAGGTATGGCCCTTTTGAGCCGATACTCAAGTTCGACACACCAGACATCCTCATCACCGAGTAGCCATTCCATAGCTACGCTAAGGAAAACAGCCTCAGGAAATTTTTGAGTGCGATCGAACATGGGGATCAAAAGCTATGGCCCTTTTGAGCTGATACTCAAGTTCGACAGACAAGACATCGTCGTCACCGAGTAGCCATTCCACAGCTACCATCAGGAAAACAACATCTGTAAAAATCTTAGTGTGATCCAATGGTGGGATCAAAAGTTATGGCCCTTTTGAGCCGATACTCAAGTTTGACAGACCAGACATCCTCATCACCGAGTAGCCATTCCATAGCTTCGCCAAGGAAAACAGCCTCTGTAAAAATTTGAGCGCGATCTAACGGTCGAATGAAAAGGTATTGCTCTTTTGAGCCGATACTCAAGTTTGACCGAACAGACATCCTTGTCACCAAGTAGCAATTCCATAGCTACCCTAAGGAAAACAGCTTGTGTAAAAGTTTGAGGGCGATCCAACGGTCGGATAAAAAGGAATGGCCCTTTTGAGATGATGCGCAAGTACGACCGACCAGACATCCTCGTCACCGAGTAGCTGTTCCGGAGTTACCCTAAAGAAAACAACCTCTGTAAAAGTTTGTGCGCGATGCAACGGTCAGATTAAAAGATATGGCCCTTTTGAGTCGATACGCAAGTTCGACCGACCACATATCCTCGTGACCGAGTAGCCATTCCATAGATACCCTAAGCAAAACAGGCTGTGTAAAAGTTTGAGCGCGATCCAACTGTCTGATCAAAAGGTATGTCCCTTTTGAGCCGAAAATCAAGTTCGACCGACTAGACATCCTCGTTACCGAGTAGCAATTCCATAGCTACTCGAAGGAAAACAACCTATGTAAAAGTTTGAGAGCGATCCAACGGTTTGATCAAAAGGTATGACCCTTTTGAGTCGAAACACAAGTTCGACCGACAAGACATCCTCGTCACCGAGTAGCCATTCCATAGCTACCCTAAGGATAACAGCCTCTACAAAAGTTTGAGCGCGATCCAACTGTCGGATAAAAAGGTATGGCCTTTTATAACCGATACTCAAGTTCGACCGACCAGACATTCTCGTCACCGAGTAGGCATTCCATAGTTACCCTAAGGAAAACAGCCTCTGTAAAAATTTGAGCGCGATCCAACGGTCTGATCAAAAGGTATGGCCCTTTTGAGCCGATACTCAAGTTCGACAGACCAGACATCCTCGTCACCATGTAGCCATTCCATAGCTACCCTAAGGAAAGCAACCTCTGTAAAAGTTTGAGCGCGATCCGATGGTCTGATCAAAAGGTATGGCCCTTTTGAGCCGATACTCAAGTTTTACAGACCAGACATCCTCGTCACCATGTAGCCATTCCATAGCTACCCTAAGGAAAGCAGCCTCTGTAAAAGTTTGAGCGCGATCCAACGGTCGGATCAAAAGGTATGGCTCTTTTGACCCGATGCTCAAGTTCGACAGACCAGACATCCTCGTCACCATGTAGCCATTCCATAGCTACCCTAAGGAAAGCAGCCTCTGTAAAAGTTTGAGCGCGATCCAACGGTCGGATCAAAAGGTATGGCCCTTTTGAGTCGTTACTTAAGTTCGACCGACCAGCAAACCTCGTCACCATGTAGCCATTTCATAGCTACCCTAAGGAAAACAGCCTCCGTAAAACTTTGAGAGCGATCCAACGGTGGGATCAAAAGGTATGGCCATTTTGAGCTGATACTCAAGTTTGACAGACAAGACATCGTCGTCACCGAGTAGCCATTCCACAGCTACCATCAGGAAAACAACATCTGTAAAAATCTTAGTGCGATCCAACGGTGGGATCAAAAGTTATGGCCCTTTTGAGCCGATACTCATGTTCGACAGACCAGACATCCTCATCACCGAGTAGCCATTCCATAGCTTCGCCAAGGAAAACAACCTCTGTAAAAATTTGAGCGCGATCTAACGGTCGGATGAAAAGGTATTGCTCTTTTGATCCAATAGTCAAGTTCGACCGAACATACATCCTCGTCACCGTGTAGCAATTCCATAGCTACCCTAACGAAAACAGCTTCTGTCAAAGTTTGAGCGCGATCAACTGTCGGATAAAAAGGAATGGCCCTTTTGAGACGATGCTCAAGTTCGACCGACCAGACATCCTCGTCACCGAGTAGCCATTCCGGAGGTACCCTAAGGAAAACAACCTCTGTAAAAGTTTGTGCGCGATCCAACGGTCGGATCAAAAGGTATGGCCCTTTTGAGTCGATACGCAAGTTCGACCGACCACATATCCTCGTGACCGAGTAGCCATTCCATAGCTACCCTAAGCAAAACAACCTTTGTACAAGTTTGAGCGCGATCCAACGGTCTGATCAAAAGGTATGTCCCTTTTAAGCCGATACTCAAGTTCGACCGACCAGACATCCTCGTCACCGAGTAGCAATTCCATAGCTACCCAAAGGAAAACAACCTATGTAAAATTTTGAGAGAGATCCAACGGTGTGATCAAAAGGTATGGCCCTTTTAAGCCGATACTCAAGTTCGACCGACCAGACATCCTCGTCACCGAGTAGCAATTCCATAGCTACCCAAAGGAAAACAGCCTATGTAAAATTTTGAGAGAGATCCAACGGTGTGATCAAAAGGTATGGCCCTTTTGAGCCGATACTCAAGTTCGACCGACCAGACATCCTCGTCACCAAGTAGCCATTCCATAGCTACCCTAAGGATAACAGCCTCTACAAGAGTTTTAGCGCGATCCAACGGTCGGATAAAAAGGTATGGCCTTTTTGGGCCGATACTCAAGTTCGACCAACCAGACATCCTCGTCACCGAGTAGGCATTCCATAGCTCCTCTAAGGAAAACAGCCTCTGTAAAAGTTTGAGTGCGATCCAACGGTCTGATCAAAAGGTATGGCCCTTTTGAGCCGATACTCAAGTTTGATCGACAAGACATCCCCGTCACCGAGTAGGCATTCCATAGCTACCCTAAGGATAACAGCCTCTACAAAAGTTTCAGCGCGATCCAACGGTCGAATAAAAAGGTATGGCTTTTTTGAGCCGACTCTCAAGTTAGACGGACCAGACATCCTCGTCACCGAGTAGGCATTCCATAGCTACCCTAAGGAAAATAGCCTCTGTAAAAGTTTGAGCGCGATCCAACAGTCTGATCAAAAGGTATGGCCCTTTTGAGCCGATACTCAAGTTCGACCGACCAGACATCCTCGGCACCGAGTAGCCATTCCATAGCTACCCTAAGGAAAACAGCCTCTGTAAAAGTTTGAGCACGATCGAACGGTCGGATCAAAAGGTATTGCTTTTTTGACCAGATGATTAAGTTCGACCGACCAGACATCCTCGTCACCGAGTAGCCATTCCATAGCTACCCTAAGGAAAACAACCTCTGTAAAAGTTTGAGCACGATCGAACAGTCGGATCAAAAGGTATTGCTCTTTTGACCAGATGATCAAGTTCGACTGACTAGACATCCTCGTCACCGAGTAGTCGTTCCATAGCTACCCCAAGGAATACAGCCTTTGTAAATGTTTGAGCGCGATCCAACGGTCGGATCAAAAGATATGGCGCTTTTGAGCCGATACTCAAGTTCGACCGACAAGACATCCTCGTCACCGAGTAGCCATTCCATAGCTACGCTAAGGAAAACAGCCTCTGTAAAAGTTTGAGCGCGATCCAACGGTCTGATCAAAAGTATGGCTCTTTTGAGCCGATACTCGAGTTCGACCGACCAGACATCCTCGTCAACGAGTAGCCATTCCATAACTACCATAAGGAAAACAGCTTCCGTAAAAGTTTGAGAGCGATCCAACAGTCAGATCAAAAGGTATGGCCCTTTTGAGCCGACACTCAAGTTCGACAGACCAGACATCCTCGTCACCGAGTAGCCATTCCATAGCTACCCTAAGGAAAACAACCTCTGTAAAAGTTTGAGCACGATCGAACGGTCGGATCAAAAGGAATTGCTCTTTTGACCAGATTATCAAGTTCGACCGACCAGACATCCTCGTCACCGAGTAGCCGTTCCATAGCTACTCTAAGGAAAACAGCCTCTGTAAAAGTTTGAGCGCGATCCAACGGTCTGATCAAAAGTATGGCTCTTTTGAGCAGATACTCGAGTTCGACCGACCAGACATCCTCGCCACCGAGTAGCCATTCCACAGCAATCCAAGGAAAACAGCCTCTGTAAAAGTTTGAGCGTGATCCAACTGTCTGATCAAAAGGTATGGACCTTTTGAGCCGATACTCAAATTCGACCGACAAGACATCCTCGCAACTGAGTAGCCATTCCATAGCTACCCTAAGGAAAACATCCTGTGTAAAAGTTTGAGCTCGATCCAACGGTCGGATCAAAAGGTATGGCCTTTTTGAGCCGACACTCAAGTTCGACAGACTAGACATCCTCGTCATCGAGTAGCCATTCCATAGCTACCCTAAGGAAAACAGCTTCCGTAAAAGTTTGAGAGCAATCCAACAGTCGGATCAAAATGTATGGCCCTTTTGAGCCGATACTAAAGTTCGACAGACCAGACATCCTCGTCACCGAGTAGCCATTCCATAGCTACTCTAAGGAAAACAGCCTCTCTAAAAGTTTGACCGTGTAACAACCCGGCTTTCTAAGCCCAAAACAATAGTAATTTTTTTATATATATATATATATATATTTAATACACATGGTGCCGGTAATCAAAGAACTTGAATCCTCACATCATCAAAATACAATCCATACAATCAACAGTTCATTCAAAAGCGAATCTTACACAAACACATAATATTAAGGTTGCATGATTTGGAGTTCATATTAAAAATATATATACATGGACATGAGTTTGCACTCTTATACTTCTAATAGCCATCACAATTTTTAAACAAAAAGGATCTAATAAAAGTTATACATTCAGTACATTGATCCCTACAAAATACATTGTGATTTAGAATGCATCTACTTAATTCCTTGCAAAAGTAGGTTCCCGTGTATCGGGTATCCTAAACATCTCGTTGGTGTGACGTCCCTGCAGCAGTACAAAACATTTAAGAGAAAACAAATACTTAATAATAATAATAATGGTAACTAGCGGCCTAGCAATTAAATAAGCATTAACATTTATAATTTCTTCATGTCAGCCGATACTCAAGTTCGACCGACCAGACATCCTCGTCACCGAGTAGCCATTCCATAGCTAACCCATGGAAAATAGCCTCTGGAAAATTTTGAGCGCGATCCAACGGTTGAATCAAAACTTATGGTCCTTTTGAGCCGATACTCAAGTACGGGTGACCAGACATCCTCGTCACCTAGTAGCCATTCCATATCTACCCCTAGGAAAACAGCTTATGGAAAAAATTTGAGCGCGATCCAACGGTCGGATCAAAAGCAATGGCCCTTTCAAGCCGATACTCAAGTTCGACGGACCAGACATCCTAGTCATCGAGTAGCCATTCCATAGCTACCCCAACAAAAACAGCTTGTGGAAACATTTGAGCTCGATCAAACGGTGGGATCAAAAGTTGTGGCCCTTTTGAGCCTATACTCCAGTTCGACCGACCAGACATCCTCGTCACCGAGTAGTCATTCCATAGCTACCCCAAGGAAAACAACCTCTAGAATATTTTGAGCTCGATCCAACGGTAGGATCAAAAGGTATGGCGCTTTTAAGCCGATACTCAAGTTCGACGGACCAGACACTCTTGTCATCGAGTAGCCATTCCATATCTACCCCAAGTAAAAAAGGTTGTGGAAATATTTGAGCGCGATCCAACGGTGGGATCAAAAGTTATGGCCCTATTGAGCCTATACTCAAGTTCGAACAACCATACATCCTCGTCACCGAGTAGTCATTCCTTAGCTAACCTAAGGAAAACAGCATCTCGAAAATTTTGAGCGCGATCCAACGGTCGGATCAAAAGCAATGGCCCTTTCAAGCCGATACTCAAGTTCGACGGACCAGACATCCTAGTCATCGAGTAGCCATTCCATAGCTACCCCAACAAAAACAGCTTGTGGAAACATTTGAGCTCGATCAAACGGTGGGATCAAAAGTTGTGGCCCTTTTGAGCCTATACTCCAGTTCGACCGACCAGACATCCTCGTCACCGAGTAGTCATTCCATAGCTACCCCAAGGAAAACAACCTCTAGAATATTTTGAGCTCGATCCAACGGTAGGATCAAAAGGTATGGCGCTTTTAAGCCGATACTCAAGTTCGACGGACCAGACACTCTTGTCATCGAGTAGCCATTCCATAGCTACCCCGAGGAAAACAGCTTCTCGAAAAAATTTGAGTGTGATGCAACGGTCGGATCAAAATGATGGCACTTTTGATTCGATACTCAAGTTCGACCGACCAGACATCCTCGTCATCAAGTAGCAATTCCTTAGCTATCCCAATGAAAACAGCATCTTGAAACCCCAGTAAAATTTTGAGCGCGATCCAACGGTCAGATCAAAAGCAATGGCCCTTTTAAGCCGATACTCAAGTTCGACGGACCAGACATTCTCGTCATCGAGTAGCCATTCCATATCTACCCCAAGTAAAAAAGGTTGTGGAAATATTTGAGCGCGATCCAACGGTGGGATCAAAAGTTATGGCCCTATTGAGCCTATACTCAAGTTCGAACAACCATACATCCTCGTCACCGAGTAGTCATTCCTTAGCTAACCTAAGGAAAACAGCATCTCGAAAATTTTGAGCGCGATTCAACGTTCGGATCAAAACTTGTCCCCTTTTGAGCCGATACTCAAGTACGGGCGACCAGACATCCTCGTCACCCAGTAGCCATTCCATAGCTACCCCAAGGAAAATAACTTATGGAAAAAATTTGAGCGCGATCCAACGGTCGGATCAAAAGCAATGGCCCTTTTAAGCCGATACTCAAGTTCGATGGACCAGACATCCTCGTCATCGAGTAGCCATTCCATAGCTACCCCAACGAAAACAGCTTGTGGAAACATTTGAGCGCGTTCAAACGGTGGGATCAAAAGTTATGGCCTTTTTAAGTCGATACTTAAGTTCGACCGACCAGACATCCTCGTCACCGAGTAGCCATTCCATAGCTACCCCAATTAAAACAGCCTCCAGAAACCCCTGTAAAAGTTTGAGTGCGATCCAACGGTCGGATCAAAAGCAATAACCCTTTTAAGCCGATACTCAAGTGCGACAAACCAGACATCCTCATCATCGAGTAGCCATTCCATAGCTACCCCAAGGAAAACAGCTTGTGGAAACATTTGAGCGCGATCCAATGGCAGGATCAAATGTTATGGCCCTTTTGAGCCTATACTAAAGTTTGACCGACCAGACATCCTCGTCACCGAGTAGCCATTCCATAGCTAACCCAAGGAATACAGCGTCTGGAAAATTTTGAGCGTGATTCAAAGTTCGGATCAAAACTTGTCCCCTTTTGAGCCGATGCTCAAGTACGGGCGACCAGACATCCTCGTTACCCAGTAGCCATTCCATAGCTACCCCAAGGAAAACAGCTTCTGGAAAAAATTTGAGCACGATCCAAAGGTCGGATCAAAAGTTATGGCCCTTTTGAGCCGATACTCAAGTACGGGTGACCAGATATTCTCGTCATCGAGTAGCCATTCCATAGCTACCACAAGGAAAACATCTTGTGGAAAACTTTGAGAGCGATCCAACGGGGGATCAAAAGTGATGGCCCTTTAAATTCGATACTCAAGTTCGACCGACCAGACATCCTCGTCACCGAGTAGCCATTCCATAGCTACCCCAATGAAAACAGCCTCTGGAAACCCTTGAAAAATTTTGAGCGCGATCCAACGGTCGGATCAAAAGCAATGGCCCTTTTAAGCCGATACTCAAGTTCGACAGACCAGACATCCTCGTCATCGAGTAGCCATTCCATAGCTACCCCAAGGAAAACAGCTTATGGAAAAATTTGAGCGCGATCCAACAGTGGGATCAAAAGTTATGGCCCTTTTGAGCCTATTCTCAAGTTCGACCGACCAGACATCCTTGTCACCGAGTAGTCATTCCATAGCTACCCCAAGGAAAACAACCTCTAGAAAATTTTGAGCTCGATCCAGCGATAGGATCAAAAGCTATGGCCTTTTTAAGCCGATACTCAAGTTCGACGGGCCAAACACCCTTGTCATCGAGTAGCCATTCCATAGCTACCCCAATGAAAGCAGCTTATGGAAAACTTTGAGCGCGATCCAACGGTGTGATCAAAAGTTATGGCCCTTTTGAGCCTATTCTCAAGTTCGACCGACCAGACATCCTCGTCACCGAGTAGGCATTCCATAACTACCCCAAGGAAAACAGCCTCTAGAAAATTTTGAGCTCGATCCAGCGGTAGGATCAAAAGGTATGGCCTTTTTAAGCCGATACTCAAGTTCGACGGACCAGACACCCTTGTCATCGAGTAGCCATTCCATAGCTACCCCAAGGAAAACAGCTTATGGAAAACTTTGAGCGCAATCCAACGGTGGGATCAAAAGTGATGGCCCTTTTGATTCGATACTCAAGTTCGACCGACCAGACATCCTCGTCACCGAGTAGCCATTCCATAGCTACCCAATTAAAACAACCTCTGGAAACCCTGTAAAAATTTGAACGCGATCTAACAATCGGATCAAAAGCAATGGATCTTTTAAGCCGGTAATCAAGTTCGACGGACCAGACATCCTCGTAATTGAGTAGCCATTCCATAGCTACCCTAAGGAAAACAGCTTGTGGAAAAATTTGAGCGCGATCCAATGGTGGGATCAAAAGTTATGGCCCTTTTGAGCCTATACTCAAGTTCGACCAACTAGACATCCTCGTCACCGAGTAGTCATTCCATAGCTACCCCAAGGAAAACAGCCTCTCAAAAATTTTGAGCTCGATCCAATG
Source organism: Populus trichocarpa (assembly GCF_000002775.5). NCBI lineage: Eukaryota > Viridiplantae > Streptophyta > Magnoliopsida > Malpighiales > Salicaceae > Populus > Populus trichocarpa. The sequence goes on from NC_037303.2 coordinate 7,911,780, forward strand.
GTAGGATAAAAAGGTATGGCCTTTTTGAGCCGATACACAAGTACAGGAAACCAGACACCCTCATCACCTAGTAGCCATTCCATAGCTACCACAAGCAAAACAGCTTGTGGAAAAATTTTAGCGCGATCCAACGGTGGGATCAAAAGTTATGGCCCTTTTGAGCCGATACTCAAGTACGAGCGACCAGACATCCTCGTCACCCAGTAGCCATTCCATAGCTACCCCAAGGAAAACAACTTATGGAAAAAATTTGAGCGCGATTAAACGGTCAGATCAAAAGTTATGGCCCTTTTGAGTCGATACTTAAGTTCGACCGACCAGACATCCTCGTCACCAAGTAGCCATTCCATAGCTACCCAAATGAAAACAGCCTCTGGAAACCCTTGAAAAATTTTAAGTGCGATCCAACGGTCGGATTAAAACAATGGCCCTTTTAAGCCAATACTCAAGTTCGACGGACCAGACATCCTCGTCATCGAGTAGCCATTCCATAGCTACCCCAAGGAAACAGCTTGTGGAAACATTTGAGCGCAATCAAACGGTGGGATCAAAAGTTAAGGCTCTTTTGAGCCTATACTCAAGTTCGACGAACTAGACATCGTCATCATAGAGTAGGCATTCCTTAGCTAACCTAATGAAAACAGCCTCTAGAAAATTATGAACGTGATTCAACGTTCGGATCAAAACTTATGCCCTTTTGAGCCGATACTCAAGTACGGTCGACCAGACATCCTCGTCACCCAATAGCCATTCCATAGCTACCCCAAGGAAAACAGCTTCTGGAAAAATTTGAGCGCGATCCAACGGTCAGATCAAAAGTTATGGCCCTTTTAAGTCGGTAATCAAGTTCGACGGACCAGACATCCTCGTTATCGAGTAGCCATTACATAGCTACCCCAAGTAAAACAGCCTCTGGAAACATTTGAGCGCGATCCAACGGTCAGATCAAAAGTTATGGCCCTTTTGAACCAATACTCAAGTACGAGCGACCAGACATCCTCGTCGCCTAGTAGCCATTCCATAGCTGCCACAAGGAAAACAGCTTGTGGAAAAATTTGAGCGCGATCCAATGATGGGATCAAAAGTTAAGGCCCTTTTGTGCCGATACTCAAGTACGGGCGACCAGACATCCTCGTCATCGAGTAGCCATTCCATAGCTAACCCAAGGAAAACATCCTTTGGAAAATTTTGAGCGCGATCCAATGGTAGGATCAAAAGGTATGGCCCTTTTGAGCCGATACACAAGTATAGGCAAACAGACATCCTGATCACCCAGTAGCCATTCCATAGCTGCCACAAGGAAAACAGCTTGTGGATAACTTTGAGCGCGATCCAATGGTGGGATCAAAAGTGATGGCCCTTTTGAGCCGATACTTAAGTTCGACAGACCAGACATCCTCATCACCTAGTAGCCATTCCATAGCTGCCACAAGGAAAACAACTTGTGGAAAACTTTGAGCGTGATCCAACGGTGGGATCAAAAGTTATGGCCCTTTTGAGCCAATACTCAAGTTCGACCGACCAGACATCCTCGTCACCGATTAGCCATTCCATAGCCAACCCAAGGAAAATAGCCTGTGGAAAATTTTGAGCGCGATCCAACGGTCGAATCAAAACTTATGGTCCTTTTGAGCCGATACTCAAGTACGGGCGACAAGACATCCTCGTCACCCAGTAGCCATACCATAGCTACCCCAAGGAAAACAGCTAATGGAAAACATTTGAGCGCGATCCAACGGTCGTATCAAAAGTTATGGCCCTTTTGACTCGATACTTAAGTTCGACCGACCAGACATCCTCGTCATCGAGTAGCCATTCCATAGCTACCTCAAGTAAAACAGCCTCTGGAAAATTTTGAGCGCGATCCAACAGTCAGATCAAAAGTTATGGCCCTTTTGAGCCGATACTCAAGTATGGGCGACTAGACATCCTTGTCGCCTAGTAGCCATTCCATAGCTACCACAAGGAAAATAGCTTGTGGAAAAAATTTGAGCGCGATCCAACGGTGGGATCAAAAGTTATGGCCTTTTTGTGCCATAATCAAGTACGGACGACCAGACATCCTCGTCACCCAGTAGCCAATCTATAGCGACCCCAAGGAAAACAGCTTATGGAAACAATTTGAGCGCGATCCAATAGTCGGATCAAAAGCTATGGCCCTTTTAAGCTGATACTCAAGTTCGACGGACCAGACATCCTCGTCAACGAGTAGCCATTCCATAGCTACCCCATGTAAAACTGCTTGCGGAAAAGTTTGAGCGCGATCCAACGGTCAGATCAAAAGCAATGGCCCTTTTAAGCCGATACTCAAGTTCGACGGACCAGACATCCTCGTCATCGAGTGGCCATTCCATAGCTACCCCAAGGAAAACAGCTTGTGGAAACATTTGAGCGCGATCCAATGATGGGATCAAAAGTTATGGCCCTTTTGAGTCGATCCTTAAGTTCGACCGGCCAGACATCCTCGTCACCGAGTAGCCATTCCATAGCTAACTTAAGGAAAACATCCTCTGAAAACGTTTGTGCGCGATCCAACGGTGGGATCAAAACTTATGGCTCTTTTGAGCCCATACTCAAGTATGGGCGACAAGACATCCTCCTCACCCAGTAGCCATTCCATAGCTACACCAAGGAAAACAACTTCTAGAAACATTTGAGTGCAATCCAACGGTTATATCAAATGTTATAGCCGTTTTGAGTCGATACTGAAGTTCGACCGACCAAACATCCTCGTCACCGAGTAGCCATTCCATAGCTACCCCAATGAAAACAGCCTCTGAAAACCCCTGCAAAATTTTAAGCGCGATCCAACGATCGGATCAAAAGCTATGGCCCTTTTAAGCCGATACTCAAGTTCGACGGACCAGACATCCTCGTCATCGAGTAGCCATTCCATAGCTACCCCAAGGAAAACATCCTCTGGAAAATTTTGAGCGCGATCCAACGGTAGGAGCAAAAGCTATGGCCCTTTTGAGCGGATACACAAGTACAGGCGACCAGACATCCTCGTCGCCCAGTAGCCATTCCATAGCTACCACAAGCAAAACAGCTTGTGGAAAAATTTGAGCGCGATCCAACGTTGGGATCAAAAGTTATGGCCCATTTGAGCTGATACTCAAGTTCGACCGAACTGCCATCCTCGTCACCGATTAGCCATTCCAAAGCTAACCCAAGGAAAACAGGCTCTGGAAAATTTTGAGCGCGATCCAACGGTCGGATCAAAACTTATGGCCCTTTTCAGATGATACTCAAGTACAGGCGACCAGATATCCTCGTCATCCAGTAGCAATTCCATAGCTACACCAAATATAATAGCTTCTGGAAAAATTTGAGCGCGATCCAACGGTGGGATCAAAAGTTATGGACCTTTTGAGTCGATACTGAAGTTCGACCGACCAGACATCCTCGTCACCGAGTTGCCATTCCATAGCTACCCCAACTAAAACAGCCTATGGAAACCCCTGTAAAATTTTGAGCACGATCCAATGATCGGATCAAAAGTTGTGGCCCTTTTAAGCCGATACTCAAGTTCGATGGACCAGACATCGTCGTCATCGAGTAGCCATTCTATAGCTACCCCAAGGAAAACAGCCTCTGAAAAATTTTGATCGCGATCCAACGGTCGGATGAAAAGTTATGGCCCTTTTGAGCCGATACTCAAGTACGGGCAACCAGACATCCTCGTCACCGAGTAGCCATTCCATAGCTACCACAAGGAAAACTGCTTGTGGAAAAATTTGAGTGCAATCCAACGATGGGATCAAAGGTTATGGCCCTTTTGAGCCCATACTAAAGTACCGACAACCAGACATCCTCGTCACACAGTAGCCATTCCATAGCTACCCAAGGAAAACAGCTTTTGGAAAATTTTGAGCGCGATCCAACGTTCGGATCAAAAGTTATGGCCCTTTTGAGCCGATACTGAAGTCCGGGCGACCAGACATCCTCGTCACCGAGTAGCCATTCCATAGCTACCCCAAGGAAAACATCCTCTAGAAAATTTTGAGCGCGATCCAACGGTAGGAGCAAAAGCTATGGCCCTTTTGAGCGGATACACAAGTACAGGCGACCAGACATCCTCGTCGCCCAGTAGCCATTCCATAGCTACCACAAGCAAAACAGCTTGTGGAAAAATTTGAGCGCGATCCAACGTTGGGATCAAAAGTTATGGCCCATTTGAGCTGATACTCAAGTTCGACCGAACTGCCATCCTCGTCACCGATTAGCCATTCCAAAGCTAACCCAAGGAAAACAGGCTCTGGAAAATTTTGAGCGCGATCCAACGGTCGGATCAAAACTTATGGCCCTTTTCAGATGATACTCAAGTACAGGCGACCAGATATCCTCGTCATCCAGTAGCAATTCCATAGCTACACCAAATATAATAGCTTCTGGAAAAATTTGAGCGCGATCCAACGGTGGGATCAAAAGTTATGGACCTTTTGAGTCGATACTGAAGTTCGACCGACCAGACATCCTCGTCACCGAGTTGCCATTCCATAGCTACCCCAACTAAAACAGCCTATGGAAACCCCTGTAAAATTTTGAGCACGATCCAATGATCGGATCAAAAGTTGTGGCCCTTTTAAGCCGATACTCAAGTTCGATGGACCAGACATCGTCGTCATCGAGTAGCCATTCTATAGCTACCCCAAGGAAAACAGCCTCCGAAAAATTTTGATCGCGATCCAACGGTCGGATGAAAAGTTATGGCCCTTTTGAGCCGATACTCAAGTACGGGCAACCAGACATCCTCGTCACCGAGTAGCCATTCCATAGCTACCACAAGGAAAACTGCTTGTGGAAAAATTTGAGTGCAATCCAACGATGGGATCAAAGGTTATGGCCCTTTTGAGCCCATACTAAAGTACCGACAACCAGACATCCTCGTCACACAGTAGCCATTCCATAGCTACCCAAGGAAAACAGCTTTTGGAAAATTTTGAGCGCGATCCAACGTTCGGATCAAAAGTTATGGCCCTTTTGAGCCGATACTCAAGTCCGGGCGACCAGACATCCTCGTCACCGAGTAGCCATTCCATAGCTACCCCAAGGAAAACAGCTTGTGGAAAAATTTAAGCACGATCCAACGATGGGATCAAAAGTTATGGCCCTTTTGAGCCGATACTCAAGTTCGGCCGACCAGACATCCTCGTCACCCAGTAGCCATTCCATAGCTAACTCAAAGAAAACAGCCTCTGGAAAGTTTTGAGCGCGATCCAACGGTCGGATCAAAACTTATGGCCCTTTTAAGACGATACTCAAAGTACAGGCGACCAGACTTCCTCGTCACCTAGTACCATTCCATAGCTACCCCAAGGAAAACTGTAACATCCCCCATTCCGGGATAAAAACGACAATCTCATGTCAATCAAAAAACAGAGTAATTGTAACAACCCGGCTTTTCAAGCCCAAAACAACAATAATTTTTATTTTTTTTTAAACCTGACACACATGGTGCCGGTAATCAGCGAACCTGATCCCTCACATCATCAAAATACAATCCATACAATCAACATTTCATTTAAAAGTGAATCTTATGTAAACACATAATATAATGGTTGCATGATTAGAAGTTCATATTAAAAATATACATGCATAGACATGAGTTTGCATTCCTATCCTACTAATAGCCATTACGAATTTAAACAAAAGGATCTAATAAAAGTTATACATTCAGTACATTGATTCATACAAAATACATTGTGATTTAGAATGCATCTACATGATTCCTTGCAAAAGTAGGTTCCCGTGTATTGGGTTTCCTAGACATCTCGTTGGTGTGACGTCCCTGTTGCAGTACAAAACATTTAAGAGAATGCAATTACTTAATAATAATAATAATGGTAACTAAACGGTATGGCAGTTAAATGAAGCATTAACATTTATAATTTCTTCATGTACTTGGTATAAACAGCTTGTAGTACATATAGATTCACCAATTTTTGCAATCAACCATAATCTTAAACCCGGCTATCCTCTTAAGGCATCATTTGCTGAGGTTAACCGTTCACTCACCCTGGTCATCCACTTCGGATGCCATTAGCCAAAGCTAATCAATCGTTCGTCCCGGTCATCCATTCGGATGCCATTAGCCGAAAAGCTAATCAATCGTTCGTCCCAGTCATCCATTCGGATGCCATTAGCCGAAGCTAATCATTTATTTGTCCTGGCCATCCATTCGGATGCCATTAGCCAAAGCTAATCAGTCGTTCGTCCCGGTCATCCATTCAGAACTTTGTCCCAGCCATCCATTCGGATGCCATTAGCTGAAGCTAATCAGTCGTTCGTCCCGGTCATCCATTCGGATGCCATTAGCCGAAGCTAATCACTCGTTCGTCCCGGTCATCCATTCGGATGCCATTAGCCAAAGCTAATTAACCATTTGTCAACATTTAAGCATTCAACAATCTAATATCGGTTCTAACGCAATATGGTAATATTCATGATAAAGTATTTCATTATTCAACGTATGAAAAAGGAAGGTGCAAGTCACCTACCTGCTCCACCTGTGGGTTGTTCTTGTCTTGACGATGGTCCAATCCCGACCGCACCACCTAAGACATCAATGGTCACAAATCACTACATTTGTATTTTTGAATCACATTCGTCATCACTTATTTCAAGAGTTCATATGTTCATATTCAAGTGTTCCACATTTTACACCATCATACCATGAAATTGTTATTAGCATTTAAGTCATTTCTGCCTAGGAGGCTTATTGTAGAAATCGGCAGCGAGAACTGGTTCGCTGCAGGCTGCCCAATTCGGCAGCGAGAACTGTTTCGCTGCTGGCGCCACAATTTTGGCAGCAAATGCTAACTCGTAGCAGACAACTCAGTTTCGGCAGCGAATCACAATTTCGCTGCAACCAACTCAACTTCGGCAGCAATTTGCTGTAGACAACTCCACTTTGGCAGCGAATTGCAAGTTCGCTGCAGAACATGCCATTCGGCAGCGAATTATTAATTCGCTGCAGACGACACAGTTTCGGTAGCGAATCACAGTTTCGCTGCACAACACACAATTCGGCAACGAATGCTAATTTGCTGCAGAAGACTCAGTTTTAGCACCGAATCACAAATTCGCTGTAGACAACTCAGTTTCGGCGGCGAATGCTAATTCGCTGCAGCCAACACAGTTTCAGCAGCGAATCACAGTTTCGCTACACAACACTCAATTCGACAGCGAATGCTAATTCGCTGCAGCCGACACAGTTTCCCTGCACAACATACAATTCGGCAGCGAATGCTAATTCGCTGTAGCCGACACAGTTTCGGTAGCGAATCACAGTTTTGCTGCACAACACACAATTCGGCAGCGAATGCTAATTCGCTGCAGAAGACTTAGATTCGGCAGCGAATCACAAATTCGCTGCAGACAACTCAGTTTCGGCGGCGAATGCTAATTTGCTGCAGCCAACACAGTTTCGGCAGTGAATCACAGTTTCGCTGCACAACACTCAATTCGGCAGCGAATGTTAATTCGCTGCAGCCGACATAGTTTCGGCAGCGAATCACAGTTTCGCTGCACAACACTCAATTCGGCAGGGAATGCTCATTTGCTGCAACCGACATAGTTTCGGCAGCGAATCACAGTTTCGTTGCACAACACTCAATTCGGCAGCGAATGCTAATTCGCTGCAGCCGACATAGTTTCGGCAGCGAATCACAATTTCGCTTCACAACACACAATTCAGCAGCGAATACTAATTCATGACCCATACCTTTCGAATCTAACTAAATTTGAGGAAGGTTTGACACTATTCTTTCTCTTCTCCTGCTGGTTCTCCTCCTTCTTCTTCCTCTCACGTTTTCCAGCCTCCTTTTCCTTTCCCTTTCCCTCTAGGCAGCTGTCCAATCTTCTCTCAAGGTCTCATCTTTCCCTCACACGTTCGCAAAGCACTCTCTACTGGTTTGGTTTAGGTTTCTGTTGTGAAAGAGGAAGGGAAGAACGACATGCAGCTGCTGTTTGGGAAGAGGATGGATCATCCTCTCTCTCCTCCTTGTATTTATACTCCCCATCAAATGAGGTGGGTTGTTTGGGGGTTGGTTTAGATGTGTTCTTATCCTTGTTTTGGTCTATCTAAAATCGGTTTTACCCCTCCCTCCCAGCTCCTTAAGTTAATTATATTTTTTTTAAAACAAAAACTCGTCGTTGCCGATGCAGAAATCGGCACCGAAAACTGTGTTGCTGCCGATCCAGAAATCAGCAGCCAAAATTGCGTCGTTGCGATCAAGAAATCGGCAACGAAAACTACTTCGCTGCAGATGCCGAAATCGGCAGCGAAAACTACATCGCTGCCGATCCAGAAATCGGCAGCCAAAATTGCTTCGCTGCCGATCAAGAAATCGGCAGCGAAAACTGAGTCATCAATTCTATCTATATATATTTTATTTTTCTTTTGGGTGTTTACATTCTCCCCCCCCCCCCTTAATATGAATTTCGTCCTCGAAATTTAAGAGGTTTCATACTCCATAGCTGGTAGTTCAAATAAATTGGGGTACTTTTTCCTCATCTCAGCCTCCCTCTCCCAAGTTTCCTCTTCTATTTGAGCATTTCGCCATAAGATTCTGACGATGGGGATCTTTTTGCTCCGTAGCTCCCTCACTTCCTAATCTAGTATCCTTATGGGCCTCAATTCCAGTGTTAAGTCTTCCTTGACTTCTACTGGAACCTGGGGTAGAACTTGGGCGGGGTCCACGTCAGCCTTCCTTAACAAGGAGACATGGAACACATCATGGACCTTGGCTAACTGTGGGGGCAAGTCCACTTTGTAGGCTACTAGTCCTACTCGCTGTAAGATTTTGAAGTGTCCGATGAAGCGGGGAGTTAACTTCCCTTTCAATCCAAACCGTAACATGTTCTTCCATGGGGCTACCTTCAGGAACACCTGGTCCCCCGTACTGAACTCGAGAGGTCTTCTCCTCACATCAGCATACTTCTTCTCCTGTGTGGTTTTTGATGCGATCCCTGATAGTTCTCACTTTCTCCGTGGTGACTTGGACCAACTCCGCGCCATATAACTTCTGGTCCCCAATTTCCTCCCAACATAAAGGAGTTCTGCACCTCCTACCATACAAGGCTTCATATAGGGCCATCCCTATTGTGGCTTGGTGACTATTATTATACGTGAACTCCACCAATGCCATGTGTTCCTCCCAGTTTCCTCCAAATTCTAGCACACAGGCCTGCAATAGGTCTTCCAAGACTTGGATGACTCTTTCTAATTGGCCATCCGTTTGAGGGTGAAACGCAGTGCTCATATCCAATCTTGTCCCCAAGGCATGTTGTATGCTCAGCCAAAGTTGAGAGGTGAACCTAGGATTTCGATCTGATACAATGGACACTGGAATCCCATGAAGCCGTACCACCTCATTTATGTAGATCTTGGCAAGCTTGTCCACCGAGTTGGACATCTTTATAGGCAAGAATAGTGCGGATTTCATCAACCGATCTACGATGACCTATATCGCGTCATTTCCTTTCCTCCCTTTGGGAAATCCTGACACGAAATCCATGGTGATCATCTCCCACTTCCATTCTGGAATTTGTAATGGTTGTAATGGTCCCGCAGGCCTTTGGTGTTCAACCTTGACTTGTTGACATATCCCACACTTAGACACATACTCAGCTATTTCCCTTTTCATATTAGGCCACCAATAGAGGTGTTTCAGGTCTCGATACATCTTAGTGCTGCCAGGATGTATGGAGAACTTGGACTCATGTGCTTCTTGTAGAACCATTCGTTTGATTGTTTCGTCATTAGGCACGTACAACCGTTGTCCCATCATCAAGGATCCATCATCCGCTACTCAGAATTTTATTTCTACCCCGGCCTCCACATTCTTCCTAATCTTGGACCCCTCCTTGTCATGGAATTGGGTATGTAGTATATGTTCCCGATACGTTGGTCGCACCAATAGTTGGGCTACTAACCCACCTCTGGCATTTATGTCCAAATCTGCACCCATCTCTTTCAATTCCGCCAATTGCCGCTCCTTTCCCATTGTTAACCTTCCCAAAGTGGCTTTATTTTTGCGACTGAGGGCATCTGCCACCACGTTTGCTTTTCCCAGGTGGTATTCTATGGTGCAATCATAATCTTTAATGAGCTTTATCCACCTTCTTTGTCGCATGTTCAACTCCTTTTGCGATATCAGATACTTCAGGCTCTTATGATCAGTAAAAATTTGGGTTCGAGACCCATACAAATAGTGTCTCCATATCCTCAAGGCAAATACTACAGCAGCCAACTCCAGGTCGTGCACCGGGTAGTTCACCTCATGAGTCTTTAACTGTCTCGATGCATAGGCGATCACCTTCCCATGTTGCATCAGAACACACCCCAATCCCTTCCCCGAAGCATCACTATATACCACAAAACCCTCGGTCCCTGAGGGAAGGGTTAACACTGGAGCAGTGGTGAGCCTCCTTTTCAATTCTTGGAAGCTTTTCTCACATTCTTCCGACCACACCCATTTCTTATTCGTCCTAGTTAGCTGGGTCAAAGGGGTTGCAATCAGGGAAAAACCTTTGATAAACCTCCGATAGTATCCTGCAAGTCCCAGGAAGCTACGTATTTCGGTGTCGGTGACCGAAGTCGGTCTTTCCCATTTCAAGACTGCTTCGACTTTTTGGGGGTCTACAAAAACACCTTCGGCTGAAATGACGTGTCCCAGAAACGTCACTCTCTTCAGCCAAAATTCACATTTACTCAGTTTTGCATATAATTGGTGATCTCTCAAGGTTTGTAAGGTTTGCCTCAAGTGTTCTTCGTGCTCCTCGAAAGAATTCGAGTACACCAGTATATCATCAATGAATACTGTTATAACCCATTTTTGGGTCCCCCCACAAAAATATAAATATATAGCCGGAAGAAATTAGAAAAATAATAAAAGGTGGGAGCGCTCAGAAAAGAATCAGAAAAATTGATGAAGGAGGTTCAGAAATACAAGGAGTGAAATTTTTTACAGGATATACTTGAATGATGAGAGCCCTGTTAGAAAAGAAAAATTAATTTTGAAGAGAAAAGGCCAAAATTGGATGTTTATGGACTCAATTGGATTTTATTGAAGGTTTAATTGAATTTATAGAGGATTTGATTGCAAGAAAAATTGATTTTTAAGTCAATTTAGGCTTTAATTGGAAGAAATTAAAGTTCTGGGGTCGAATTATAATTTTTGAGAGTTGATTTGGTTAAATCAGGGGTTAAATTGAAGAAATTGAAAGTTTGTTGATCAATTGAGGGTCAAATTGCATAAATCAGAGACCAAGGACCGAAGTGAAACACACGGCCAACTATGGGGGGCGGAGACCGAAATACTGTTCCTCTTTCTTCTTCCCCCGAACATGCAGCGGGGAAGAAGGAAAAAGGAGCTTTTGTTTAAATTTTGTCGGGGCCTCTCTCGCCTGGAGCCCACCGACCAACCCGAGGCCCCATGCCGTTGGAGCCGAACCTCGACAGTAGCACCCAATGGCCGACCAGCCGCCGCTTGCCCTGCTCCCATGCGCAACGGTAAGAAGCCCCACTCACTTGGCTCTATAAATAGCACCCAACACAGCAGTAAAGGGGAGGGGAAAAACGGAAAAAAAAAAAAAAACAGAGGAGAGGGGGATTTTGGAGGGATGAGAGAGGGCTCTTTTGAAACTGAAAAGGGAGGGAGAGTTTGAACGAAAGAGAAAGGAGGAGGAAGGAAACACAGGAGGACAAGACAGATAGAAGAGGGGAGAGACAGACAGAGGGGGAGACGATAGAGACAGGAGGCAGGAGGGAAAGGAAAGCACAAAAAAAAATAAACAGAGAAAGACACAGAAGAAGGAACGAAAGCAGGGGAACCTTTGGAAAGTTGAACAAGAGAAAAGTGAATGGAGAGCAGAGAAGGAAAGGATTTCTGAAACAGAGGGAGGAAAAATACAAACGCACCAACACTGCTAGGGATCTTCGTTTTCTTGCTCACCTGCTTCTCCCTCCCGCTGCAGCACCACAACACCACTGGAAAAAAAAGCAGCAACAGCACCTCTGCAAGGAGAAGAAGAACTGAGCCTCACTCCTGGAACCGCTGCCATTCCTCTTCATCAACACTGCCCACCTCCTTCCTCAGCTCATCATCTTCATCCCAACCGGCGCTGCACCATTGGAAGAAAAGGCGGCACTTGCTCTGCACGGGGAAGAAGAAGGAGTAAACAGCTGTTGTCCTCAACCTTCCCAGCCACTATCATCTTCCTCCCACCCGTTGCTGCGCCATTTGAAGAAGGGCAGCGACCTGCACCTCTACTCAGACGAAGATAGCAGCAGCAAGACACTGCCAGACACCAACTCACCAAGGATAGCTCACCATCTTCATCCCAGCCATTCCCTACCACCTGCACCTCCATGAAGCTGCTGTAGAGAGGGAAGAACAGCGTTGACAGAGGAAACAAAGGAAACCAAGAGAAGGAGCAACGCCTCTGCAGAGGGGAAGAGAAAACAGCTGCTGTCCCCGGCTTCCACAGCCACCGACCAACATCCAAGCCACCCCCGGTTGGCCACCATCATCACCACCTCCAGCTGCCACCATTCTCTCAGTCGGCAACAGCACCATGAGAAATGGAAGGAGAAGACAGAAACAGAGGGAAACAGAGTAGAAAAAAAACACAGAGAAGAAAGGAAGAAAGGCCGACCACCCTCCGGTCAGCAACCGCCAGCAGCACCGCCTTCAGAGCCACCACAGGTCAGCCCTCTGACCCTTATCTCTGTTTACTGTTCATCGTCTTGCATGCAGAACATGCACTGTGCACGTTCTGCAAGCAAGGAAATAATTACCCGGTTACTGTGTGCACAGTAACCGGCTAATTAATTAACGGGTTACTGTTCACCTGCACTGTGTGTACAGTGAACTGTAACCAGCCATGTGGTTTTGGGCTGGGCTGAGTCCAGCCCTGTAGAAACCAGGCCCCAATTTATTTCGGGCCGATTTTGGCCCAGTTTCCTTTTGGGCCGGGTCTGGCCCGCTCGAACAAAAATTCTTCAAAAAATTATTTCAAAAAATGTGATTTTCTGTAATTTTATTACTGTATTTTGATCAATATCGGTTTGTATTTTTATACTGTAAAGATACAAATCCGGTATTAAAATAATCGGTTTTTGTCAAGTTTTCAAAAAATGTTTTGTTTTCATGCATACGGCCTAGTCTCTCCAATATATATATATAAATATTATAACATCATATTTTCACACAACAAAGGAAATTTCAAAACAATATATGTATTAGCATGCATTTTGGCTTTAATAACCAGTTTATTCAAGCCATGAGAACTAGGCCAATATTTCAAAAATTCTAAAAAAACCTTTTTGTCTTCTTTTAGTATCTGGGATTATGAATTTATACGTAAAACATATTCCTGATATTAAAAATATAGTTTTTATATAGATGTTAGAACGGTTAGGTTTTACCCGATAAGATAAGGACCTCCTTATTGAGGAGGACTTTTCTTGAACCATAGACGGACCAACAACTAGGAAACACAACGAGACCTTGAATTTTATCAGACAAATAAACAATGCAGCTTACCTTAGGTAGGGCGTATTTGGGGTGCTAATACCTTCCCTTTACGCAACCAGTCCCCGTACCCAATCTCTGAGACCAGTTAGGGTTCCTAGTGACCAAAATACTAGGTGGCGACTCCCATTCCATCTTCCACCAATAAAAGACTAGATTTTCTTATCCCTCATATTGGCCAAATAAAGATAGATAAATAAGGACACACATCACATTTAGATTGAAGTGGAATCTTCGCCGCGACGCGCGGGTGACGCGCGACAAATACCACCATAAACTTATCAAGGTATGGTTGGAAAACCCGATTCATCAAGTCCATGAAGAGGGCTGGGGCGTTCGTCAACCCGAACGGTAGCACCAAAAATTCATAGTGTCCATAACGAGTTCTAAATGCGGTCTTTGCTACATCCGCTTCTTTAATCTTCATCTGATAGTACCCTGATCTTAGATCTATCTTCGAAAATGCCCTTGCTCCTTTTAATTGATCGAACAAATCATCTATCCGAGGTAACGGATACTTGTTTTTCATTGTTATTTTGTTCAACTGTCGATAGTCAATACAAAGTCTATGGGTTCCATCTTTCTTTCTTACAAATAAGACCGATGCTCCCCAAGGAGAATTATTGGGCCGTATGAACCCTTTGTCTAACAATTCTTGTAGTTGAGTCTTTAACTCGTTCAGTTCTGCCGGAGCCATCCGGTACGGTTGTTGGGCTATGGGTGGGACTCCAGGAAAAGTGTCTATGGACACCTCTACCTCTCGCTCCGGGGGTAGTCCCGGTAGTTCTTCGGGAAACACATCTGGGAATTCCTTCACCACAGGAATATCCTTCAGTCGTGGACCTTCTTCATCAGAGTTTAAGATGTATGTGAGGTATCCCATACATCCCTTTCTTAAAAGTTTTTGGGCTGTTACCACCGATATTAAGGCAATCGGTTTGAGAATTCTCTCTCCTTCAAAAATCATTCTCTCACCCTTAGGGGTTTGGAAAGTAACAGTTTTAGCATAACAATCTATTAGAGCCTTGTATTTACTCAACCAATTCATGCCTAGGATTATGTCAAAATCATGCAGCTCTAAGGGAATCAAGTCTACTTCTGTTTCATACCCAGATAGACTAACCCCCACATCCATATACACAATATTTGTTTCAACCATGTTTCCCATTGGAGTTCCAATTAAGAATCCCTTCTCTACTATTTCTACTCCCTTTCTCAGTTTAGTGACAATTCTCTTAGCAATGAATGAGTGGGTGGCACCCGGATCAAACAACACATGCACATTAAAATCATTCAATAGTAGTGTACCTGCCACCACATTCGATGCAGCCCTGACCTCCTCCTGTGTCAGGTGGAAGACCCTCCCCGGGGTCCGATCATTTTGTGCTCTCGGTCTCCCTCGACTGGAGTTTGCTCCTGATTGAGAAGATCTCACTGGCCTATTCACGGTGACTAACTGTTGGTGGCTCTGACTAGGCTGCCTATAGCTTTGTACTTGTCCAGTGTTCCTTTTAGGGCAGTCCCTCTTGAAATGACCTCTTCCACCACAGTAATGACACCCTTGACTCAAATACTGGCAGTTCCTCCACCTATGACCTTCTCCTTTGCACACAAAACATCGCCCGGGGGAAACTGAGCAGTCCTTAGGGTGTTTTTGTCCATATTTTATACAAAAAGGATAGTCAACACCCTTGCGGTCACCGGTCCCAGTTGAAGAGTTTTCCCTCGAGTGCGACTGTCCAACCATCACTCTCCCACTTGACTGTTGGTGGGGCGATAACATCAAACTCCCCTTTTTCCTGTACTGCTCAAACACTCCATTTTTTCCTTTCTTTGGGAGTAGTGGTCTGCCGCTGAAATAGTCCCCATCTCTCTTTTTGCCTATACCCTGATGTCCCCCTTGGCTTTCTCCAATACAAGCCTCCAAAGCTTGGGCAGCCTCAATCAACTCTCTCACAGATTTAAACCATAAGGTGATCAATCCTTGTCTCAAATCCTGTCGCAAACCATCTCTCAACTTCTCAATCATATGTTCCTCTGTCGGCACATAGTGTGGGGCGAACAATGAGAGATCATGGAACCTCCTTTCGTACTCCAATATCGAAATATCACCCTGTCTTAATGCCAAGAACTCTTGTTCTTTCACCTTGCGATGGTACCTGGAATAAAACTGATTCTCAAACTCTGTCTTGAAATCACTCCAAGTTAGTGTCTTGGTTGCATGCCTCAGCTGAACTGTTTCCCACCATGTCATGGCCCTGTCAGACAGTAACTGGGTTGCACAATTTACCCTCAAACCCTCGGGTATGCTTATTTGAATCATGGTCTTTTCTACCTTCCTAATCCATCTTCCAGCTATCTCTGCATCTTGTCCCCCCATATACGCTTCACAGCCCATTTCCCTCATACTCTTGACAAGTCGCACCAGTGGCACCACGTTATCCGTGGCATGCTAGTCATAGGGGCTGCCTGTGGAATCTGCGTGGTGGGAGTTGTTTGTGTCCCCGAACCAGCCATGCCCTCCATCACTGCTTTAACTATTTGTACAAGGAGTCCCACGTCTACATATTGTGGGGGCACACCAGTTGGAATAGTTGATGGTTGTGCTTCTGATCTTTCTTGCTGCTTTGCTGCAACTGGGGGTACTCCCTCTGTCTGGTTAGGCCTCCTGCCTTCCCCCGCTACCGCAGCTTCCCCCTGCAAGGTTTCGGGTGGTATTATCAGAGCATGAAATGTCGTATCATCCAAGGGATCTTCGTCTTGCCAACCTTGGGCACTTTGGTTCCCGCCCCTCCTTTCTAAGGAGGGCGGCTCAGTTTGTGTCCCTTATCGGGTGCGTACCATCCTGAAATTCACCACAGCAACACAATTATCAGTGATCCTCAGGATCCAGACCAGGTGCTCTAACACCAACTGTAACAACCTGGCTTTTTAAGCCCAAAACAACAGTAATTTTTTTTTTTTATACCTGACACACATGGTGCCGGTAATCAGCGAACCTGATCCCTCACATCATCAAAATACAATCCATATAATCAACATTTCATTTAAAAGTGAATCTTACATAAACACATAATATTATGGTTGCATGATTAGAAGTTCATATTAAAAATATACATACATAGACATGAGTTTGCATTCCTATCCTACTAATAGCCATTATGAATTTAAACAAAAGGATCTAATAAAAGTTATACATTCAGTAACATTGATTCATACAAAATACATTGTGATTTAGAATGCATCTACATGATTCCTTGCAAAAGTAGGTTCCCGTGTATTGGGTTTCCTAGACATCTCGTTGGTGTGACGTCCCTGCTGCAGTACAAAACATTTAAGAGAATGCAATTACTTAATAATAATAATAATGGTAACTAAATGGTATGACAGTTAAATGAAGCATTAACATTTATAATTTCTTCATGTACTTGGTATAAACAGCTTGTAGTACATATAGATGCACCAATTTTTGCAATCAACCATAATCTTAAACCCGACTATCCTCTTAAGGCATCATTTGCTGAGGTTAACCGTTCACTCACCCTGGTCATCCACTTCGGATGTCATTAGCCAAAGCTAATCAATCGTTCGTCCCGGTCATCCATTCGGATGCCATTAGCCGAAGCTAATTATTCCTTTTTCCCGGCCATCCATTCGGATGCCATTAGCCGAAGCTAATCATTCTTTCGTCCCGGCCATCCATTCGGATGCCATTAGCCGAAGCTAATCATTCTTTGTCCCGGCCATCCGTTCGGATGCCATTAGCCAAAGCTAATCAATCGTTCATCCCGGTCATCCATTCGGATGCCATTAGCCAAAGCTAATTAACCATTTGTCAACATTTAAGCGTTCAACAATCTAATATCGGTTCTAACGCAATATGGTAATATTCATGATAAAGTATTTCATTATTCAACGTATGAAAAAGGAAGGTGCAAGTCACCTACCTGCTCCACCTGTGGGTTGTTCTTGTCTTGATGATGGTCCAATCCCGACCGCACCACCTAAGATATCAATGGTCACAAATCAGTACATTTGTATTTTTGAATCACATTCGTCATCACACTTATTTCAAGAGTTCATATGTTCACATTCAAGTGTTCCACATTTTACACCATCATACCATGAAATTGTTATTAGCATTTAAGTCATTTCTGCCTAGGAGGCTTATTGTAGAAATCGGCAGCGAGAACTGGTTCGCTGCAGACTGCCCAATTCGGCAGCGAGAACTGTTTCGCTGCAGGCAGCCAATTCGGCAGCTATAACTGTTTCGCTGCCAGCAGCCAGTTCGGCAACGAAAACTATTTCGCTGTTGGTGCCACAATTTCGGCAGCAAATGCTAACTCGTAGCAGACAACTCAGTTTCGGCAGCGAATCACAATTTCGCTGCAGCCAACTCAACTTCGGCAGCGATTTCCTGCAGACAACTCCACTTTGGTAGCGAATCGCAAGTTCGTTGCAGAACACGCCAGTCAGCAGCGAATTGTTAATTCGCTGCAGACGACACAGTTTCGGCAGCGAATCACAGTTTCGCTGCACAACACACAATTCGGCAGTGAATGCTAATTCGCTACAGAAGACTCAGTTTCGACAGCGAATCACAAATACGCTGCAGACAACTCAGTTTCGGCGGCGAATGCTAATTTGCTGCAGCCGACATAGTGTCGGCAGCGAATCACAGTTTCACTGCACAACACTCAATTCAGCGACGAATGCTAATTCGCTGCAGCCGACACAGTTTTGGCAGCGAATCACAGTTTCGCTGCACAACACACAATTCGGCAGCGAATGCTAATTTGCTGCAGAAGACTCAGTTTCGGCAGTGAATCACAAATTTGCTGCAGACAACTCAGTTTCGACAGCGAATGCTAATTCGCTGCAGCCGACACAATTTCGCTGCACAACACACAATTCGGCAGCGAATACTAATTCGCTGCAGAAGACTCAGTTTCGACAGCGAATCACAAATTCACTGCAGACAACTCAGTTTCGGCAGCGAATGCTAATTCGCTGCAGCTGACGCAGTTTCGGCAGCAAATCACAATTTCGCTGCACAACACACATTTTGGCATGAACACACACCACTAATGTTGTAACAACCCCAACATATACACTGTCACTAAGTTCCAGCAGAACACACACATTGAAACCATCAATTTCAGCATATAATCCTTCAACAAAATCCCAGCAGAACACACACATTGAAAACCAACAATTACAGCATATAATCTTTCAATAAATTCCAGCAGAACACACACATTGAAACCATCAATTTCAGCACATAATCCTTCAACAAATCCCAGCAGAACACACACATGCATGCTGGCCAACCCCATAGTTAAAGCCAGCCCTCTACCATGATTTGTTATTTCCATTTTATTCATTTTTCTTTGTTAGATGTTCTGAAATTGGCTTCATTTCATTTCTGTTTCCTTGTCCTCTTAGTTAATTTCAGTTTCCTTCACAGCTAGCTTAGGTCTTAGGTCAATTTTCTTAGGGTTTTCTTCTTCATTTTCGTTTCTGGTCTTGAGGAGGAGAGGAAGGGAGTTTCATGACCCATACCTTTCGAATCTAACTAAGTTTGAGGAAGGTTTGACACTATTCTTTCTCTTCTCCTGCTGGTTCTCCTCCTTCTTCTTCCTCTCACGTTTTCCAGCCTCCTTTTCCTTTCCCTCTAGGCAGCTGTCCAATCTTCTCTCAAGGTCTCATCTTTCCCTCACACGTTCACAAAGCACTCTCTACTGGTTTGGTTTAGGTTTCTGTTGTGAAAGAGGAAGGGAAGAACGACATGCAGCTGCTGTTTGGGAAGAGGATGGATCATCCTCTCTCTCCTCCTTGTATTTATACTCCCCATCAAATGAGGTGGGTTGTTTGGGGGTTGGTTTAGATGTGTTCTTATCCTTGTTTTGGTCTATCTAAAACCGGTTTTACCCCTCCCTCCCAGCTCCTTAAGTTAATTATTTTTTTAAAAAAACAAAAACTGCGTCGCTGCCGATGCAGAAATCGGCACCGAAAACTACTTCACTGTATATGCAGAAATCAGCAGCGAAAACTGCGTCGCTGCCGATCCAGAAATCAGCAGCCAAAACTGCATCGCTGATGATCAAGAAATCGGCAGCGAAAACTGAGTCATCAATTCTATCTATATATATATTTTTTCTTTTGGGTGTTTACAGTAATTAAATTTTTTTTCCGTATATATATATATACATATATATATATATATACACCGAAATTTCGACGGAGTCCCCCCAATGCCAGAAGGTCCCAAGTTATTGACATGGAATCTGTTTACACTTCTAATAGCTCGCATCTCATAACTTAATTCCCGACCCAATCATTATGGGTTTCAATTCCACACTTATATTCACACCTATCAACCACAATATTTATGGATGGATAAAAATAAATAAATATAAATACATAGACATGAAATATGGTTATATGAACTACAGGGTTAAATTCATTCAATCAAGTTTAAACATTAATTATACAAATTAAGTTATACAAACATTTTTATGTTTACAAAATACAAGGGTATACTCCGTAGAACCTAGATTACAAGAAGGGAACATAAGCTAGAGTCTACTCCTATCGTGCATGCGATGATCCAGAAACAAAATACATATTATTGAAAGGTGAATATTACAATAAATGTAACAACACGAATATCTAACAATTTCAACAGGGTAAAATGCATTCATAGTTCATTCGCTTCTTCCTTCTCGTTTTTATTAGAATCTCTTCCTTATTCAACTATTAATAATTGTTCCCTATACCACTTTCAACCTTCATTCCAGACTTTATGAGATCAACCATGATTATTCTTGCTTATCACATTACCGATACCACTTTCACTGGTATCATCATCATCACCCCACAAGAGTCGATGCAAGGTGATCCCCTTACCCGGGATCCTAACATACACTAAATGTATGCTAGTCCATACATGGTGATCCCCTTACCCGGGATCCTAACATACACTAAATGTATGCTAGTCCAATCGTGGCGATCCCCTTACCTGGGATCCTAACATACACTAAATGTATGCTAGTTTACGCCTCAAATCGCACTTCTCATATTTCTTTTGTCATTGATAATTTCATCATTTGGCAATTCACACAACAAGTTTTCACCTTGAATACACATACATTCAGTAATTCACATTTCACATTGGTAATATAAATAAATCATGGAATTAACTAGGAAGTATAAGTGCGATTCACCTACCTGCAATAGAAGCTCTACTCATGCTCCCCTACTGCTGCTGCACCACGCCTGTGGTCCCTCCTGAAATTCACAGGTTTATCTCATAAATTTTCCTCACCCAAGGATATGTTTTATTATAACCATATCAACAACCAATAAGTCTTTCTTTCAGTCATTTCTTAATATTTTACGTTTTTCTCATTTCACCTATTAATATTGTCATTCTTTGTCCAACCTCAGTTATCATTCCTTGTATATTTATTTATTTATTTATTTTAACCGTTTCTGTTTAAATCCCGAACTATCACTGTCTAAACATTGAATTGTTACTGTCTCATTTTTGAACTGTTACTGTCTAGATATTGAACTGTTACTGTCTCGTTTTTGAACTGTTACTGTCTCATTTTTTTTGAACTGTTACTGTATAGATATTGAACTGTTACTGTCTCATTTTTGAACTGTTACTGTCTGGATATTGAACTGTTACTGTCTCATTTTTGAACTGTTACTGTCTCATTTTTTGAACTGTTACTCTCCGACCTCTCCTCAGATTTTTAACTATATCTAGAGTTATAGATCTCTGATTCAAGCGAGATTAGTCTTGTTAGAAAGCTAAGACATGAGGCTACAAGTTCTCTGAAGGAATGAGAACCCAGTTCTACCTCTAAGACAGTCAAAAGTTCTCATTAATGAACCAGACCTACTACCCTATAGGGTCTGTCATGACCCAATCTCGGTTGGTGACCCATAGCTGGAGTTCTATAACTCCAAATTGAGCAAGACCAATTTCATTAGTTAGCCAACATCCAAACCTATAATTTCTATGAGGAACCTGATCCTAATTCCTTCATCCTCCTACCCGAAATCTCTCTGAAAGTCAAGAGACGAAACTGTCCAGATTCGTCAATCTTTCCATTTACATACAACACATGAAGTTCTTTAATTTAGCAACTCATACTTTTTCCTCAATTCAAGTCTAAGAACTCAAATATATAAATTAACATCCAGGCATCAATTCATAATCGACTTGAAATGACTCATAAGAGTAGGTTTAGAATACCTTACCCGGTACGAATCAAGGTTTCGATCATTCCTTTTCTTTCTAATGACAGCCGGCCCTCCCCTCTTCTCTTCTTGTTCAATTTCTCTTGTTAATCCCTTACCCACCAATGTTTATTCTACCTATAACTCTTAATCTTGGATGGGTTTCTGAAATTTTGGTGTTTCTCTCTTGATTTGTAAAAATGAATATAAAAACTCCCTCTTTTCTTTCTTTATGTTATCTGCAGATCTGTTTTTGGTGAGAAGAGGAGTACTTATGCTCTATAATTATTCTTATTTGCATTTAGGCCCTATTTTCTTTAAGTGTATTTGTTTTGCCCCCACTTCTTTTTAGTTTAGTTTATTTTCTTTAATTTAATCCAGCCTTTTTTTTATATTTTTTTTCTCGGGATTTACATTCTCCCCTCCTAATAAAATTTCATCCTCGAAATTCAAGTTACGTACCTATGTCAGAGAATAAGTGCGGAAACTTCTCCTTCATCTCGGATTCTCTTTCTCATGTTTGTTCTTCTATTCGAGAGCTTCTCCATAATACTCTCACTAAGGGAACTCTCTTATTCCTCATCTCGATCTAAGATCTTGACGGACTTAGTTTTCATGGTTAGATCCCCTTCAATCTTTATGGGAACTTGTGGCAATACCCGTGAGGGGTCTATTTTGGCCTTTCGCGGCAATGACACATGGAATACATTGTGAATCTTATCCAAATATACAGGCAATTCTAATCGATATGCAACTGGCCTGATTCTTTCCTTAATCTCAAAAGGGCCAATATATCTTGGGGCTAATTTCCCTTTCACTCCAAATCGAATGATGCCTTTCCAAGGACCCACCTTTAGAAATACCTTATCCCCGACTTGGAATTCCAAGAGCCTTCTTCGGCTATCTGCGTAACTTTTTTGTCTATCCTGGGCTTCCTTCATCCTCTTTTTGATCACCCTCACCTTGTTAGTTGTTAGTTGCACCATTTCAGGTCCCAAAAGCTTCCTTTCTCCTACTTCCTCCCAACAAATTAGGGTACGACATTTCCTCCCATACAATGCTTTATAAGGAGCCATACCAATAGTAGTTTGATGGCTATTATTATAAGTAAACTCCACCAATGGCAGGAGATCCTCCCAATTCCCTCCAAACTCCAACACACAGGACCTCAGGAGATCCTCAAGAGTTTGAATGGTCCTTTCAGATTGACCATCCGTCTGAGGATGAAATGCCGTGCTCAGATTCAACTTTGTCCCCATTGCCCATTGTAAGCTAGGCCACAATCTCGATGTGAACCTTGGATCCTGATCCGATATAATTGAAATTGGCACTCCGTGAAGTCTAATTACTTCATTGACATATAATTTTGCCAGTTTATCCACCGAATCAGTCATTTTCATAGGCAAAAACAAAGCAGATTTTGTTAGTCGATCCACGACCACCTATATGGCATCATTCCCCTTCTTTCCCCTAGGTAGTCCCGTCACAAAATCCATAGAAATATCCTCCCATTTCCATTCCGGAATTGATAATGATTGTAATTCCCCTGCAGGTTTCTGGTGTTCTATCTTTACTTATTGACAGATCCCACAGTTCGACACAAATTCTGCTATTTCCCTCTTCATATTTGGCCACCACTAGTATTCCTTTAAATCTCTATACATCTTTGTACTCCCAGGATGAGTACCAAATCGAGATTCATGAGCTTCTCTTAATATTTCATCTTTCAAAATCTTATCCTCAGGCAAATAAATTCGTCTACCCATAGTTATTAGCCCATCGGATAACATTTGAAATGATGTCTCTATACCCTTGTTTACCCTCTTCTTAATCTCTCTTACTTTCCCATCTGCCTGTTGAGCCACCAAGACCTTGTCTCGAAGCACAGATCGGATATTTAACTGAGCTGACAGTGATCCCTCGGGCCCTACACTTAGCCGCAAGCCCATTTTCCTTAACTCCACTATACTTTCCTGTTCCTTATGCTCCACATCATTCATCACTGTTTTTCCCTTTCTACTTAAGGCATCAGCTACTACATTAGTCTTACCAGGATGGTAGTCAATAACATAATCATAATCTTTTATTAACTCTACCCATCTTCTCTGCCGCATGTTCAACTCCTTCTATGACATCAAATACTTCAAACTTTAATGGTCTGTAAAGATTTGAACTTGTGTCCCATATAAATAATGTCTCCATACTCTTAAGGCAAACACCACCGCTGCAAGTTCTAGGTCATGAACCAGGTAATTCACCTCATGCGACTTTAACTATCTTGATGCATAAGCAATCACACGCCCGTGTTGCATCAATACGCATCCCAGACCCCTTTTTGAGGCATCACTATACACCACAAACCCTTCTATCCCCGATGGAAGGGCTAGCACAAGAGCAGAAGTGAGCCTCTCCTTCAGTTCTCGAAAGCTCGCTTCACATTCTTCCGACCAAACAAACCTGACTTCCTTGCGGGTCAGCTTAGTTAAAGGTGATGCTATGGTGTGAGAACCCCTCAATAAACCTCCGATAATATCCAGCAAGACCCAAGAAACTCCGGATTTTTGTCATGTTGGTAGGCCTTTCCCATTTTAACACGGCCTCAACCTTTCTTGGATCCACAATTATTCCTTCTGCGGATATTACATGGCCTAAAAATACTACTTCCTTGAGCCAGAACTCACACTTATCCAGCTTTGCATATAATTGATTCTCCCTTAAAGTCTGTAGCACAACCCTTAGATGTTGTTCATGCTCCAAGTGAGAGTTTGAATATACCAAAATATCATCAATAAATACAACCATATATTGGTCCAGGTAAGGCCGAAACACCCGATTCATCAAGTCCATAAACATGGTCGGAGCATTGGTTAACCCGAAAGGCATCACTGAAAACTCGTAATGCCCATAACGGGTTCGGAAGGCATCTTTTGTATGTCTTGTTCCTTGATTCTCAACTGGTGGTATCCAGATCTCAGATCTATCTTAGAGAACACTCTAGCACCCTTCAACTGATCAAACAAGTCATCTATTCGTGGGAGTGGGTATCTGTTCTTCACCGTCACTTTATTCAATTGACGATAATCAATACACAAATGAAGGGTGCCATCCTTCTTCTTTACAAGCAATACCAGAGCTCCCTAGGGCGAGTTACTAGGCTGGATGAAGCCTTTATCTAACAATTCCTGAAGCTGAACCTTCAGTTCCGCCAATTCCATAGGTGCCATCCTATAAGGAGACTGGGCTATAGGAGAAACTCCTAGAATAATTTCTATGGAAACTTCAATTTCTCTAACTGGAGGTAATACAGGCAACTCTTATGGGAATACATCTCAAAACTCCCTCACAACAGGAATATTAGCCAAATCTATGCTACCCTTCTCTAGCTCTCTTATATGGGCTAACCAAGCAAAACAACCTTTCCTCAGTAATTTTCTAGCCACCAAGACTGAGATTACACAACTTGGAATTACTTTTCTTTCCCCTTTAAACACCACTCTTTTATCACCTATTCCTTGGATTGTCACCGTTTTGGTGAAACAATCCACTTGTGCCTTATGTTTACTTAGCCAGTCCATGCCCAGAATCATATCAAAATCATATAACTCTAACGGCATAAGATCTACCCTCAACTCTAATCCTCCAATATATAGTTTTACCCCTCTATAAATATCATCAATATGTATATTCTCTCCCAGAGGTGTACTAACCGTCACCCCTACACCCAAGTTACTAGATAACACATGCAAGTAATTCATAATTCTATAAGATACAAAGAAATGACTAGGCCCAAGATCAATTAAAGCATAAACTTGCATTGTATCTAACTATAAAGTACCTGCCACCATATCAGGTACAGCTCCCACATCCTCGTAGGTCATGTGATATACCCGACCCTGAGTCCTCCCCTCCTGATTTCTAGGCCTCCCACGAGTAGCACTCGTCCCTGACTGGGTAGGCCTGATAGGACGATCAACTGTCACTGATTGTTATTGGCTCTGAACCTCAATCCTCTGACCATAGACTCCCTCGGTGGTTCTACGAGGACAATCCTTCTTCCTGTGACTCATGTCCCCACAATAGTAACAGCCTCTGCCTACATGTGGGCACTCTCTCCATCGATGCCCCTCACCTCTACAAATATAACATCTCCCCGGCATCATAGAGCAATCTCTAGGGTGTCGCTGCTCACACCTCTGACAAAATGGATATCCTGGTCCCTTCTGCTCTGTAGACCCTCCAGCAGTTTTGACTCCCTGTCTAGAGTGTCCTCCCCAAGCTCCTTTTCCACTGACCTATCTAGATCCTCCTAAGCTCCCTCCTGGGGTGAAACTCTCACCTATTTTCTGGAACTGTCCTGATGATTGCCCGCTCTTCCCCTTCTTTGGGAGAGGAGGTCTCCCAGTCAAAAACTCAAAATCTCTCCTTTTAGCTCCCATTGCCTGACTCTACTCGACCGCTGGCTTCGGGGTATCCTTTATTACCCTCTCCATACCTTGAGCAGCCCGTACCAATTCCCGCACGGACTGAAACTGCATGGCTATCAATATCATCCTCAATTCTCACCTCAGTCCATCACAAAACCTTTCCACCCTGTGGCGCTCTGTGGGAAGGTAAGTGGAGGCAAAAGCTGCTAAATCCTGAAATCTCATCTCATACTCTAGAACTGTCAAATCTCCCTCCCTCAAATCCAAAAACTCCTGTTCTTTCTCCCTCCTATGCTCCCAAGAATAGTACCTCTCCTCAAACTCTTCATGAAAATCCCTCCATCTTAATACCTCCCCTGATCTCCTCTCTCTAATGGTCTCCCACCAAGAGTGGGCACTTTCAACCAATAGCTGAGTCACACAATCCACCCGTAGCTCCTTGGGCACCTACATCTGATTTATAACTCTTTCCACTTTCCTCAGCCGATGCCCAGCAACCTCAGCATCCTCTTCGCCACGGTAAGTCATACAACTCATCTCTCTCATACCGTTCACCCATTGCACTATGGTGACTACTCCCCCTACTCTAGGAGTCGTATTGGAGGCTCCCGCTACCATTCCTGCTGCTACAGCTCTCACTATATGTTCCATAAAAGCAGGATCTGAAAATGGCTTTGATCCAGCTACCGGCGTCACTGGTGGGGGTATATGATCTCCCCCCTGTCTGTTTGATACCTCGGGCATAGATACATCTGCCTGACGGAACAACGAATCATCTCAAAGTCTCACTGACTCACCCCCTTCTTAGTACACTGATGCTGCAGGTATATGAGAGGAGGTGTCTGCCAAGGGATCCCAGTCTGGATCACTTTCATTACGAAAACTCTGGTCACTTCCCCGAACTGGGGATGGATCAGTCCTGGCTCCTTGCCTTGTTCTCACCATCCTGAAACACATTTCAAAATCATCTAATTATTCTTGTCCCCAGAATAGCAACCTGGGCTCTGATACCAAACTGTAACATCCCCCATTCCGGGATAAAAATGACAATCTCATGCCAATCGAAAAACAGAGTAATTAATTTTTTTTTCGTGTATATATATATATATATATATATATATATATATTCAAGGTCTTCATATTAAAATCTACCAAAATTTTGACGGAGTCCCCCCAATGCCAGAAGGTCCCAAGTTATTGACATGGAATCTATTTACACTTCTAATAGCTCGCATCTCATAACTTAATTCTCGACCCAATCATCCTGGGTTTCAATTCCACACTTATACTCACACCTATCAACCACAATATTTATGATATGTGATTAGTACTTAAAAGTGCATTTTTATCAAGGTTCTATATCATCATTTTGCACTTGAAGTATCAATAACTCCTTAACTAAAGCATGTTTTATACTAACATATCTAATAATATAAGATACCTTTAATTTATGGTAAATGTTCATCTTAAATGCAGGCCTATCATATAAATGAAAGAATTGATTGATGAGTTGAAGTACTGCAATTGAAAGGACAAAGAGATGGGCAAACTTAGAAAAGAGATGATTGGTGTAGTCCAAACTTGAACACTGTTCGGTAATCGGGTGATATCTGGAGCCGCAGATCTTGGATTTAGGTCCATCTTATATGGATGGAAAGCTAAGACATAGGCCTACAACTTTCATGAGGAGTCCAAGATTTAATAAGGCCGTTTTCAAGTCCAAATTGTAGCAACAACGAAGAAGTCCGAATCTGTCCTGCAGCCCAGACATTGTTCAGTGTTCAGCCCATATCTCGAGTTCTAGAAGTCCAAATGATCTCAAATGTTTACCCTGGAAAGATGAGACAATTGCCTAGAACTTTCATGATTGAGGTCTGTTCAAATTATGACGTTATCAATGACGTTTTTGGCAGACAAGAAGATAAGAATTGTCATCAAGTCAAGATGTGGCCACCCATTCATCAATTAGTCAACAAATCAATAGTTCCGAATTTTGGCCTATAAAAGGAGGCATTTGCCATGTATTTAGGCATCTTGGTGTTCAGATCAAGATCATGCTCTTGCTTTCTCTCTTTATATTTTGTAATGCTTAAGTTTTGTTTATATTAATTTCTTGCTTATGCTTTTCATTTCCTTTCCTTGTTTATTTATGTTTCTTTCTTTCATTATGTGTTGCTAAGTTAATTATGTCAAGGTGAAAAGGGTACACTAATGGTGTAAGAATAAGTATAATATAAACTTAACATGGACCTTAATGTTGGATACTAACATGCTTTATATTTGTTATCTTGTTCACTTTTAATACTTTGCTTGTTAAATGGTTAATCTAGATTTATGTTGTATAACACTTGGTACAACAAATACTTGGCACTTTCATAGCCCATATTGTATGGTATAACCGACACCTGAGCTATGAAAGGAACTTGATTTGTTGTTAACATAAGTTATAATCATGAATGCCTGACAACATTTACAAGTATTAGCATTATTCGAATAAGATAACTAATGTAATCATGTTAACAATTTATAATCTGATTGGAACCTCCTTTATGTGTGGTTTCCAATTGAATAATAAGAGTTTATACTATACTTGTTTGAAATACCATTAGTAGATCCTCTAACCTTGACATTTGTTGTTATCATTGTTTAATCCTTACATCAATATCACATCTCAAAGTTCTCATCAACTTCTTCTTCTTCTTCTTCACTATTATTATTATTGTTGTTATTATTGTTGTTGTATTATTGTTATCTATAATTTATACAATTAACCTCCCTGTGGTTCGACCCCGGTCTTGCCGGGTTATTTATTACTTCGACACTCCTACACTTGGGAGAAGACATCAATCTTTTGGTCGTGTCAAGTTTTTGGCGCCGTTGCCAGGGAGGTAAATTCTTGTACAAATTATAGTATTTATTTTATTCTCTCTTTTCACTTTTCTTGTATCTAACTTTGTTTATTTTATTTTTTTTGTTTTGTTTTCTTCTTCTTTTTATTCTCTTTTTACACGTGCATGAGAGTTTGGTCACGTACATTAAGTGGTAGACTTTGTAGGGTATCCTCATCTTTTTCAGAAAATATGGCCGAAGAAGATAACCAATCACTTCATAATGAGAATAATGAGAATATTCGGGTTAGAACACTTAGAGACCACATGAATCCCACAAGAACAAGTGCACCCTCATGCATAGTTTTTCCACCTGATGCATCTCATTTTAATTTTAAGCCAGGCATTATTCAACTTTTACCTTCTTTTCATGGTTTAGATTTAGAAAATCCATACTTGCATTTAAGGGAATTTGAGGAGGTCTGTAACACCTATAATGACTCAAATTGTAGCATGAACACCATTAGGTTAAAGCTTTTTCCTTTTTCACTAAAAGATAAAGCTAAAACTTGGCTACAAAATTTGAGACCTGGATCTATTCGTGCTTGGGATGAAATGCAACAATAATTTTTAAAGAAGTTTTTTCCGTCCCACAAAACAAACTCTTTCAAAAAACAAATCATCACTTTTACTCAAAAACCAGGAGAAACATTTTACCAATGTTGGGATAGGTATCGAGACTTGCTTAATACTTGCCCTCACCATGGTTTTGAAACATGGAGATTGGTGTCACATTTTTATGAAGGGTTAACTCCTAGAGATAGGCAAATGGTTGAATTGATGTGCAATGGAACTTTTGAAGATAAAGACCCTAATGAAGCAATGGAATACCTAGACTTGCTAGCTGAAAATGCGCAAAATTGGGACACTACAGGAACTTATGAGGCACCAAGTAAAACCCAACCTCATACATCTAGTGGGGGTATGTACAACCTTAGGGAAGATCATGACCTCCAAGCCAAGTTTGCATCTTTAGCTAAAAAAGTCGAGGCATTAGAATTAAAAAAGAGTGGTCAATTAAAATCTGTTCAAGACATTGCGTGTCAAATCTGTGAAACCAATGAACATTCAACCAATGACTGTCCAACTTTGCCCTCTTTTAAAGAATGTCTCCATGAACAAGCCCATGCATTAAACAGTTTCCAAAGGCCCAATCATAACCCATACTCGCAAACATACAACCCTGGTTGGAGAAATCACCCAAATTTCAATTGGAAAAGTGATAATAATAATGCACAAACTTCACAGCCACCGTTTCAAGCACACCATAATTTCCAAAATTCTCATGGATATGCACCTCCTTATGCTCCCCCTCCTAGAAGAAATCTTGAGGAAACATTGCATGTATTTATGGAAAAGCAAGAGGCAATTAACACTCAACTTGCTCAAAGCATGACAGATTTTAAAGATACTCTTGCAAAATTGACATCTGCTCTCAGTTTCCAAGAGAAAGGTAAGTTTCCATCTCAACCTCAACAAAATCCAAAGGGGCAATACAATGCGAATGCAAGTAGTTCTGGAAGCCAACACATGGATCAAGCCAAATCAGTCATCACTCTTCGCAGTGGTAAGGTTATTGAAAAACCCATTCTTGAACCTTGTGAGAATGATGATGAGTCAATCTCTGAGGGTAAGGAAGGGGTTGAATCTGATCATTGCAAAGAAAAGACTGATTCCCCGCCAGCACTTCCATTTCCTCATGCCATGACCAAACAAAGGAAAGTCAATCATAACTCTGAAATCTTTGAAACTTTCAAACAGGTAAGGATCAATATACCTTTGCTAGATGCTATTAAACAGGTTCCTTCTTATGCTAAATTTTTGAAAGATCTGTGCACTGTGAAGAGAAAACTGAATGTGAAAAAGAAAGCCTTTTTAGCCGAACAAGTAAGTGCCATTCTTCAGAACAATAATGCTTTGAAATATAAAGACCCTGGTTGTCCTACAATTTCATGCTTTATTGGAGAACATAAAATTGAAAGAGCTTTACTTGATCTTGGGGCTAGTGTGAATTTACTTCCATATTCAGTTTTTCAAAGTCTCAATCTAGGTGAGTTAAAACCAACTTCTGTAACTCTTTTACTTGCCGATAGATCTGTAAAAGTGCCTCGAGGAATAGTTGAAGATGTGTTAGTACAAGTCGATCTAACACAAGTCGATAAATTCATTTACCCTGTAGATTTTATTGTCTTGGACACACAACCTGTTGAAGCATGTAATTCATTTCCTGTTATTTTAGGACGTCCGTTTCTTGCAACTTCTAATGCATTGATTAATTGTAGGAATGGACTCATGAAGCTATCTTTTGGAAACATGACATTGGAGATGAATATTTTCAACATTTGCAAGCAACCTGGAGATGATAATGATTTACAAGAAGTAGATTCTATTGAAGAATTAGTTTATGATCAACTTGAATCTACTTTGAGTAAAATTGAATTGGATGAATCTGAAGATTTGCAAATGATTTATTCTCAGGAAGAAATCACGGATGAAAAAGACACCGAAAATGTTGATGCGGATCTTTTGTCAAAAGTAACAACAGATTCGACATCCGACATCACACCAATCGATGATTACTTTCCTGACAAATCCTTACTTTCTCTGAGTTCAATGCCTCGGTTTGCTAAAAATATCAATTTCCTTGCCTCAGGTGATTTGCCAACTCATTGGAGTACCGAAGACAAAGGTAAGTTTTTGAACGAAGTGAAGAAATTTTATTGGGATGACCCCTACTTATTCGAATATTGTCCTGATCAAATATTTCGAAGATGCATTCCTGACAATGAGGTAAGTAATGTAATTAAACTTTGTCATTCTGAAGCATGTGGGAGTCATTTCTCGTCAAAAAAGACAGCTGCAAAAATTTTACAAAATGGATTTTATTGGCCCACCATGTTTAAGGACACACATGCATTCTGCAAAACTTGTGAAAATTGTCAAAAAGTTGATACTGGTCAAAAAGTTTTGCTTTATAATTCTCGACTCCATTTATGTCCTGGAAAGCTAAGATCAAGATGGAGCGGTCCATTTATTGAGAAACATGTGTATCCTTATGGGGCCTTTGATATTGAGAATCCAAAGAATGACAATGTTTCTAAGGGAAATGGACATCGTTTGAAACCTTACTTTGATAATTTTCCTAGTGAAAATGAATCCATTGGTTTGAATGATCCTATAGATAAAGGTTGATTATTTTGTTTTTCTCACATTGTTTTGTGTTTCTTTTTGGTGTGAATTTTGTTTTGTTAGTCTCTCTCATCCCGGTCAAAAGGCGGATAACGGTACTCCGTGACTTCAGTCGGTTCTTTCAGTTTTCCATAATAACTGATATCTGTATATTTGTGCAATTCTTGGCTCCTTCTCCCTTCTCTAAATCTCTTCTCCAATTCTCATTTGAAAATGGACACCACTCTTGAAAAATTGAAAAAGTACTTTCCCGCTCTGCCTTAGAATGCGATTACAAAAATTTACCGTGCTAGGTGTGCAAGATTGAGGTTGTTAATGAATCATGGAATTCCTGAAGATATCCGTTGGTTGATTGAAGCAAAGGTCCGATTATCAGGTGAGTCCTCCAATTCTTTCATCTCACACATGCCTGGAACAGGTAAAAGCACTTTTGCAAAGAAACGTCGTGCAAAACGACTGAAAGTCTGTCACAGATGTGCCAGATGGACTTGTAATGCAACATGTCGTTCTTTAGGAATGGTATCTATAAACCGTGAAGATAAAATACAATTCATTAAGGATGGCCTGAGTAAGGGGTCTTTAGATCATCTTCTATTAACCCTTGAGACGCATCCTAGTGGAGATGTGCATCGTGCTATTCATGAATTATGGCCCTATTTTCATAAAGAACATGATCGACTTAGTCTTGGGAATCTGACTAAAAAAGACCCTGTTTGCCAGTTTTTAAGAAAACTGGATGGGAAGCCTATCCCCGACCCATAGAGGGCGTTTAAGCCGTTCTTGGACGTAAAACCAAGGGAAGATGTGAGCCACAATCACAACTACCTGTACATACACATGCTTTTTCAAAATAAATAATTAAATAGAGAGAGAGAGAAAGAGTGTGTGAGACTCCAGTTGGTCTACATATAGTGGTATGATTGCATCTTCAATTTCTCATCTATAAAATCTTCTCTTCCTTCCCCTCATTTCTACTCAACCCTTACATTAGACAGATATAGAAGTGTGTAGAAATGGCAGGTCCCTCAAGTTATCACATAAAAAATATTTGTGTTTTCGGTGGATCTAGCCCTGGGAAGGAAATAACATTTTTAGAAGCAGCAAATCATCTTGGTCAGGTACTAGCTGAGAGAAAGATTCATTTAGTGTATGGAGGAGGCAGCCTTGGGTTAATGGGGGGTGTGGCAATAGCTGTATTTTTAGGAGGTAGTCAAGTTTTGGGGGTCGTCCCCGAAGCTTTAACAAAAGGGGACATCATTGGAAGAACAATTGGAGAGGAACTACAGGTCTCCACAATGTTTGATCGAATGAATACAATGTTTAACCATGCTGATGCCTTCATTGCCTTACCAGGTGGTTTGGGCACATTGGAAGAGATCTTTCATATTTCCTCTTGGGCCCAACTTCACATTCACCATAAACCTATAGGTTTGCTCAATGTTAATGGTTTTTATGATAATTTGTTGTCTTTTCTTGATCAAGCTGTGGAACAAGAATTTCTAACATCTTCGGCACGACAAATCATAATCTCTGCTGCTACTGCTGAACAATTGATCGACAAACTACAATCTTTCACCCCTGTAATTGATCCTTCCATGAGTCGCATAAATTGGTCAACTACAGAAAGCCGTAAAAAGCTTAGATTGGATTTGAGCCTTCGTTTGTGAATCCTTGTGTCTTTTGGTTTTATTATTAGCATATTATTTTGTTTTGTTATTTCTTATATTTGTTTAAGTGTGTTTCAGGTTTGTCAGTGTTCATTGTTTCAGGTGATGTCTTCTATACTCTATCTTTCTATCTTATGACATTGAGGACAATGTCTTGTTCTGGTTGGGGGGAGAGGGTAGTAGTTGACATTAAAAAAAAAAAAAAAAAAACTAACTTACTAACTGTTTTTGCTATTTTTAAAACCATTTGACAAAACTGTTATTACTAGGATGGCAGAGTAAGGGGGAATTTTATTGACTCTTGAGACGCATCTTAGTAAACATTTTCTAATGGTTATTTGCAATATTCATAACAAGGCCTATTAGAATACTTCTTGAAATATTCAGGTTTACAAACTCTCGCATTATTATCACTTGATTCTGCTCATATACTCATTTAACAAGTATTCTTAAACCTTCATTTTCACACACACACTGTAACATATGATTGTGGGTTGCATATTGGATTATTACATTATTTATGTTCTTTTGTTAAAGGTAACAACTAAGGGATAGGGATAGTATATAATTTTCAAAAAAAAAAAGAGAAAAAAAAAAAGAAAAAAAGAAAAAAAAATGATGATAATAAAAACGTAGATAAATTTGGTTTCGTAGCCTCCCTAACCTAAGCAATTAAGCCCGAAGGGGTGTTTTAACACCTAATACCCTAAAGTCAACTGACTTGGGAGCTATTGGCCCAAAGCTTGTTACATGGGTTAAGGAGAAAAGCTTAAGGGAATCAAACATTGCACTATCTACGTATCAGTATCTGCAACCCGAGTTACTAAGCTCGTAGGGGTGTCTCAACACCTAATGCCCTAAGACCAACTGGTCTGGGAGTCATTAGCCGAAAGCTCGTTACATGGGTTAAAGATACATTGTGTTTTAAGTATATATATATTTATTGAAAAAAAAGACAAAAAAAAAAGAGAAAAAGAAAAAAAAAAAAGAAGATAATAATCCCAACCCAAGGAAGTTAACCTTAAACATTAGAACAAAATATTGTTTTCTTCCAATAAAAGCCCCATCATCTATGTTTTCATACATTGAGCACATAAAAAGGAAGGTTTAATAATATTTTGTTTAAGAGGTATTGAGCAGATATATAAAATTTAATGAGAGTTTGTTTATCTGGATAGATTAATGGAAGTTGAATGATGAATGCCTTGCTTTGTGGAATTTGCAAATTGTTTCTCTATTTTAACGCTTTGATTACTAGGGACTAGTAATAAGCTGGTTGGGGGGTGTGATTAGTACTTAAAAGTGCATTTTTATCAAGGTTCTATATCATCATTTTGCACTTGAAGTATCAATAACTCCTTAACTAAAGCATGTTTTATACTAACATATCTAATAATATAAGATACCTTTAATTTATGGTAAATGTTCATCTTAAATGCAGGCCTATCACATAAATGAAAGAATTGATTGATGAGTTGAAGTACTGCAATTGAAAGGACAAAGAGATGGGCAAACTTAGAAAAGAGATGATTGGTGTAGTCCAAACTTGAACACTGTTCGGTAATCGGGTGATATCTGGAGCTGCAGATCTTGGATTTAGGTCCATCTTATATGGATGGAAAGCTAAGACATAGGCCTACAACTTTCATGAGGAGTCCAAGATTTAATAAGGCCGTTTTCAAGTCCAAATTGTAGCAACAACGAAGAAGTCCGAATCTGTCCTGCAGCCCAGACACTGTTCAGTGTTCAGCCCATATCTCGAGTTCTAGAAGTCCAAATGATCTCAAATTTTTACCCTGGAAAGATGAGACAATTGCCTAGAACTTTCATGATTGAGGTCTGTTCAAAGTATGACGTTATCAATGACGTTTTTGGCAGACAAGAAGATAAGAATTGTCATCAAGTCAAGATGTGGCCACCCATTCATCAATTAGTCAACAAATCAATAGTTCCGAATTTTGGCCTATAAAAGGAGGCATTTGCCATGTATTTAGGCATCTTGGTGTTCAGATCAAGATCATGCTCTTGCTTTCTCTCTTTATATTTTGTAATGCTTAAGTTTTGTTTATATTAATTTCTTGCTTATGCTTTTCATTTCCTTTCCTTGTTTATTTATGTTTCTTTCTTTCATTATGTGTTGCTAAGTTAATTATGTCAAGGTGAAAAGGGTACACTAATGGTGTAAGAATAAGTATAATATAAACTTAACATGGACCTTAATGTTGGATACTAACATGCTTTATATTTGTTATCTTGTTCACTTTTAATACTTTGCTTGTTAAATGGTTAATCTAGATTTATGTTGTATAACACTTGGTACAACAAATACTTGGCACTTTCATAGCCCATATTGTATGGTATAACCGACACCTGAGCTATGAAAGGAACTTGATTTGTTGTTAACATAAGTTATAATCATGAATGCCTGACAACATTTACAAGTATTAGCATTATTCGAATAAGATAACTAATGTAATCATGTTAACAATTTATAATCTGATTGGAACCTCCTTTATGTGTGGCTTCCAATTGAATAATAAGAGTTTATACTATACTTGTTTGAAATACCATTAGTAGATCCTCTAACCTTGACATTTGTTGTTATCATTGTTTAATCCTTACATCAATATCACATCTCAAAGTTCTCATCAACTTCTTCCTCTTCTTCTTCACTATTATTGTTATTGTTGTTATTATTGTTGTTGTATTATTGTTATCTATAATTTATACAATTAACCTCCCTGTGGTTCGACCCCGGTCTTGCCGGGTTATTTATTACTTCGACACTCCTACACTTGGGAGAAGACATCAATCTTTTGGTCGTGTCAATATGCATTATATAACAAATATCATTATGGATGGATAAAAATAAATAAATATAAATACATAGACATGAAATATGGTTATATGAACTACAGGGTTAAATTCATTCAATCAAGTTTAAACATTAATTATACAAATTAAGTTATACAAACATTTTTATGTTTACAAAATACAAGGGTATAGTCCGTAGAACCTAGATTACAAGAAGGGAACATAAGCTAGAGTCTACTCCTATCGTGCATGCGATGATCCTGAAACAAAAAATATATAATTGAAAGGTGAATATTACAATAATTGTAACAACACGAATATCTAACAATTTCAACAGGGTAAAATGCATTCATAGTTCATTCGCGTCTTCCTTCTCGTTTTTATTAGAATCTGTTCCTTATTCAACTATTAATAATCGTTCCATATACCATTTTCAACCTTCAACCTTCATTCCATGAGATCAACCATGATTATTCTTGCTTATCACATTACCGATACCATTTTCACTGGTATCATCATCATCACCCCGCAAGAGTCGATGCAAGGTGATCCCCTTACCCGGGATCCTAACATACACTAAATGTATGCTAGTCCAATACATGGTGATCCCCTTACCCGGATCCTAACATACACTAAATGTATGCTAGTCCAATCGTGGCGATCCCTTTACCCGGGATCCTAACATACACTAAATGTATGCTAGTTTACGCCTCAAATCGCACTTCTCATATTTCTTTTGTCAGTGATAATTTCATCATTTGGCAACTCACACAACAAGTTTTCACCTTGAATACACATACATTCAGTAATTCACATTTCACATTGGTAATATAAATAAATCATGGAATTAACTAGGAAGTATAGGTGCGATTCACCTACCTGCAATAGAAGCTCTACTCGTGCTCCCCTGCTGCTGCTGCACCACGCCTGTGGTCCCTCCTGAAATTCACAGGTTTATCTCATAAATTTTCCTCACCCAAGGATATGTTTTATTATAACCATATCAACAACCAATAAGTCTTTCTTTCAGTCATTTCTTAATATTTTAAGTTTTTCTCATTTCACCTATTAATATTGTCATTCTTTATCCAACCTCAGTTATCATTCCTTCTATATATATTTATTTATTTATTTTAACCGTTTCTGTTTAAATCCCGAACTGTCACTGTCTAGACATTGAAGTGTTACTGTCTCATTTTTTGAACTG
Source organism: Populus trichocarpa (assembly GCF_000002775.5). Taxonomy (NCBI): domain Eukaryota; kingdom Viridiplantae; phylum Streptophyta; class Magnoliopsida; order Malpighiales; family Salicaceae; genus Populus; species Populus trichocarpa. The sequence continues at coordinate 7,949,763 of NC_037303.2, forward strand.
TTACTGTCTAGATATTGAACTGTTACTGTCTTATTTTTTGAACTGTTACTGTCTCGTTTTTTAACTGTTACTGTCTAGATATTGAACTGTTACTGTCTCATTTTTGAACTGTTACTGTCTCATTTTTGAACAGTTACTGTCTCATTTTTTGAACTGTTACTCTCGGACCTCTCCTCAGATTTTTAACTATATCTAGAGTTATAGATCTCCGATTCAAGCGAGATTAGTCTTGTTGGAAAGCTAAGACATGAGGCTACAAGTTCTCTGAAGGAAGGAGAACCCGGTTCTACCTCTAAGACAGTCAAAATTTCTCATCAATGAACCAGACCTACTACTCTATAGGGTCTATCATGACCCAGTCTCGGTTGGTGACCCATAGCTGGAGTTCTATAACTCCAAATTGAGCAAGACCAATTTCATTAGTTAGCCAACATCCAAACCTATAATTTCTATGAGGAACCGGATCCTAATTCCTTCATCCTCCTACCCGAAATCTCTCTGAAAGTCAAGAGACGAAATTGTCCAGATTCGTCAATCTTTCCATTTACATACAACACATGAAGTTCTTTAATTTAGCAACTCATACTTTTTCCTCAATTCAAGTCTAAGAACTCAAATATATAAATTAGCATCCAGGCATCAATTCATAATCGACTTGAAATGACTCTAAGAGTAGGTTTAGAATACCTTACCCGGTACGAATCAAGGTTTCGATCCTTCCTTTTCTTTCTAATGACAGCCGGCCCTCCCCTCTTCTCTTCTTGTTCAATTTCTCTTGTTAATCCCTTACCCACCAGTGTTTATTGTACCTATAACCCTTAATCTTGGATGGGTTTCTGAAATTTTGGTGTTTCTCTCTTGATTTGTAAAAATGAATATAAAAACTCCATCTTTTCTTTCTTTACGTTATCTGCAGATCTGTTTTCGGTGAGAAGAGGAGTACTTATGCTCTATAATTATTCTTATTTTCATTTAGGCCCCATCTTCTTTAAGTGTATTCGTTTTGCCCCCACTTCCTTTTAGTTTAGTTTATTTCCTTTAATTTAATCCAGCCTTTTTTTTACATTTTTTTCTCGGGATTTACAAAAACAGCGTCTGGAAATTTTGAGCGCGATCCAACGATCGGATCAAAATTTATGGCCCTTTTGAGCCGATACTCAAGTTCGACCGACCAGACATCCTCATCACCAAGTAGCCATTACATAGCTACCCCAAATAAAACAGCCTCTAGAAACCCTTGTAAAATTTTGAGTGCGATCCAACGGTCGATAAAAAGTTATGGCCCTTGTGACCGATACTCAAATTCGACCGACCAGACATTCTCGTCACCGAGTAGCCATTCCAAAGCTAACCTAAGGAAAACAGCCTTTGGAAAATTTTGAGCGCGATCCAACGGTCGGATCAAAACTTATGGCCCTTTTCAAACGATACTCAAGTACGGGCGACCAGACATCCTTGTCACCTAGTAGCCATTCCATAGCTACCCCAAATAAAACAGCCTCTGGAAAATTTTGGGCGCGATCCAACAGTCGGATTAAAAAGGTATGGCCCATTTGAGCCGATACTCAAGTACGGGCGACCAAACATCCTCGTCACCGAGTAGCCATTCCATAGCTACCACAAGGAAAACATCTTGTGGAAAACTTTGAGCGCGATCCAAATGTGGGATCAAAAGTTCTGGCCCGTTTAAGACAATACTCAAGTATCGGCGACCAGACATCCTCGTCACTCAATAGCCCATTCCATAGCTACCCCAAGCAAAACAGCTTCTGGAAATATTTGAGTGCGATCCAAAGGTCGGATCAAAAGTTATGGCCCTTTTGAACCGATACTCAAATTCGACCGACCAGACATCCTCATCACCGAGTAGCCATTCCAAAGCTAACTGAAGGAAAACAGCCTTTGGAAAATTTTGAGCGCGATCCAACGGTTGAATCAAAACTTATGGCCCTTTTCAAACGATACTTAAGTACGGGCGACCAGACATCCTCGTCACCTAGTAGCCATTCCATAGCTACCCCAAATAAAACAGCCTTTGGAAAATTTTGAGCGCGATCCAACGGTCGGATTAAAAAGGTATAGCCCATATGATCTGTTACTCAAGTACGGGTGACTAGATATCCTCATCACCAAGTAGCCATTCCATAGCTACCACAAGGAAAACATCTTGTAGAAAAATTGGAACGCGATCCAAAGGTGAGATCAAAAGTTAAGGCCCTTTTGAGCCGATACTCAAGTACGGGCGACCAGACATCCTCGTCACCGAGTAGCCATTCCATAGCTACCACAAGGAAAACAGCTTGTGGAAAAATTTGAGCGCGATCCAACGATAGGAACAAAAGGTATGACCCTTTTGAGCCGATACACAAGTACAGGCCACCAGACATCCTCGTCGCCCAGTAGCCATTCCATAGCTACCACAAGCAAAACAGCTTGTGGAAAAATTTGAGCGCGATCCAACGGTGGGATCAAAAGTTATGGCCCTTTTGAGCCGATACTCAAGTACGGGCGACCAGATATCCTCGTCACCCAGTAGCCATTCCATAGCTACCCCAAGGAAAACAACTTATGGGAAAAATTTAAGCGCGATCCAACGGTCGGATCAAAAGCTATGGCCCTTTTAATCCGATACTCAAGTTCGACGGACCAGACATCCTCATCATCGAGTAGCCATTCCATAGCTACCCCAAGGAAAACAGCCTCTGGAAAATTTTGAGCGCGATCCAACGATCAGAACAAAAGGTATGGCCCTTTTGAGCCGATACACAAGTACAGGCGACTAAACACCATCGTCGCCCAGTAGCCATTCCATAGCTACCACAAGCAAAACAGTTGTGGAAAAATTTGAGCGCGATCCAACGGTGGGATCAAAAGTTATGGCCCTTTTGGGCCGATACTCAAGTACGGGCGACTAGACATCCTCGTCACCCAGTAGCCATTCCATAGCTACCCCAAGGAAAACAACTTATGGAAAAAATTTGAGCGCGATTGAACGGTGGGATCAAAAGTTATGGCCCTTTTGAGTCGATACTTAAGTTCGACCGACCAGACATCCTCGTCACCGAGTAGCCATTCCATAGCAACACCATTGAAAACAGCCTCTGGAAACCCCTGAAAAATTTTGAGCGTGATCCAACGGTCGGATCAAAAGCAATGGCCCTTTTAAGCCGATACTAAATTTCGACGGACCAGACATCCTCGTCATCGAGTAGCCATTCCATAGCTACCCCAAGGAAAACAGCTTATGGAAACATTTGAGCGTGAGTCAACGTTTGGATCAAAACTTATGCCTTTTTGAGCCTATACTCAAGTTCGACCGACCAGACATCCTTGTCAGCGAGTAGGCATTCCATAGCTAACCCAAGGAAAACAGCCTTTGGAAAATTTTGAGCGTGATTCAACGTTCGGATCAAAACTTATGCCTTTTTGAGCCGATACTCAAGAAAGGTCGACCAGACATCCTCGTCACCCAGTAGCCATGCCATAGCTACCCCAAGGAAAACAGCTTGTGGAAACATTTGAGCGTGAGTCAACGTTTGGATCAAAACTTATGCCTTTTTGAGCCTATACTCAAGTTCGACCGACCAGACATCCTTGTCAGCGAGTAGGCATTCCATAGCTAACCCAAGGAAAACAGCCTTTGGAAAATTTTGAGCGTGATTCAACGTTCGGATCAAAACTTATGCCTTTTTGAGCCGATACTCAAGAAAGGTCGACCAGACATCCTCGTCACCCAGTAGCCATGCCATAGCTACCCCAAGGAAAACAGCTTGTGGAAACATTTGAGCGTGAGTCAACATTTGGATAAAAACTTATGCCTTTTTGAGCCTATACTCAAGTTCGACCGACCAGACATCCTCGTCACCGAGTAGGCATTCCATAGCTAACCCAAGGAAAACAGCCTCTGGAAAATTTTGAGCGTGATTCAACGTTCGGATTAAAACTTATGCCTTTTTGAGCCGATACTCAAGTACGGTCGACCAGACATCCTCGTCACCTAGTAGCCATGCCATAGCTACCCCAAGGAAAACAGCTTCTGGAAAACTTTGAGCGCGATCCAACGGTCGGATCAAAATTTATGGCCTTTTTGAGTCGATACTTAAGTTCGACTGACCCGACATCCCTGTCATCGAATAGCCATTCCATAGCTACCTCAATAAAAACAGCCTCTGGAAACCCCTGTAAACTTTTCAGCGCGATCCAACGGTCGGATCAAAAGCTATGGCCCTTTTAAGCCGATACTCAAGTTCGACGGAACAGACATCCTCGTCATCGAGTAGCCATTACATAGCTACCCCAAGTAAAACAGCCTCTGGACAAGTTTGAGCGCGATCCAACGGTCAGATTAAAAGTTATGGCCCTTTTGAGCCGAAACTCAAGTACGGGCGACCAGACATCCTCGTCACCTAGTAGCCATTCCATAGCTACCCCAAGGAAAACCGCTTCTGGAAAACATGGAGCGCGATCCAACGGTCGGATCAAAATTTATGGCCCTTTTGAGTCAATACTTAAGTTCGACTGACCCGACATCCCTGTCACTGAATAGCCATTCCATAGCTACCCCAATAAAAACAGCCTCTGGAAACCCCTGTAAAATTTTGAGCGCGATCCAACGGTCGGATCAAAAGCTATGGCCCTTTTAAGACGATACTCAAGTTCGACGGACCAGACATCCTCGTCATCGAGTAGCCATTCCACAGCTACCCTGAGTAAAACACCCTCTGGATAAGTTTGAGCGCGATCCAACGGTCAGATTAAAAGTTATGGCCCTTTTGAGCCGATACTCAAGTACGGGCGACCAGACATCCTCGTCACCTAGTAGCCATTCCATAGCTACCCCAAGGAAAACAACTTATGGAAAAAATTTAAGCGCGATCCAACGGTCAGATCAAAAGCTATGACCCTTTTAAGCCGATACTCAAGTTCGACGGACCAGACATCCTCATCATCGAGTAGCCATTCCATAGCTACCCCAAGGAAAACAGCCTCTGGAAAATTTTGAGGGCGATCCAACGGTCGGAACAAAAGGTATGGCCCTTTTGAGCCGATAAACAAGTACAGGCGACCAAACACCCTCGTCGCCCAGTAGCCATTCCATAGCTACCACAAGCAAAACAACTTGTGGAAAAATTTGAGCGCGATCCAACGGTGGGATCAAAAGTTATGGCCCTTTTGAGCCGATACTCAAGTACGAGCGACCAGACATCCTCGTCACCCAGTAGCCATTCCATAGCTACCCCAAGGAAAACAACTTATGGAAAAAATTTGAGCGCGATTAAACGGTCGGATCAAAAGTTATGGCCCTTTTGAGTCAATACTTAAGTTCGACCGACCAGACATCCTCGTCACCAAGTAGCCATTCCATAGCTACCCAAATGAAAACAGCCTCTGGAAACCCCTGAAAAATTTTGAGCACGATCCAACAGTCGGATCAAAAGCGATGGCCTTTTTAAGCCGATACTCAATTTCGACGGACCAGACATCCTCGTCATCGAGTAGCCATTCCATAGCTACCCCAAGGAAAACAGCTTGTGGAAACATTTCAGCGTGATTTAACGTTGAGATAAAAACTTATGCCTTTTTGAGCCTATACTCAAGTTCGACCGACCAGACATCCTCGTCGCCGAGTAGGCATTCCATAGCTAACCCAAGGAAAACAACCTCTGGAAAATTTTGAGCGTGATTCAACGTTCGGATCAAAACTTATGCCTTTTTGAGCTGATACTCAAGTACGGTCGACCAGACATCCTCGTCACCCAGTAGCTATGTTATAGCTACCCCAAGGAAAACAGCTTCTGGAAAACTTTTAGCGTGATCCAACGGTCGGATCAAAATTTATGGCCCTTTTGAGTCAATACTTAAGTTCGACTGACCCGACATCCCCGTCACCGAATAGCCATTCCATAGCTACCCCAATAAAAACAGCCTCTGGAAACCCCTGTAAAATTTTGAGCGAGATCCAACGGTCGGATCAAAAGCGATGGCCCTTTTAAGCCGATACTCAATTTCGACGGACCAGACATCCTCATCATCAAGTAGCCATTCCATAGCTACCCCAAGTAAAACAGCCTCTGGACAAGTTTGAGCACGATCCAACGGTCAGATTAAAAGTTATGGCCCTTTTGAGCCGAAACTCAAGTACGGGCGACCAGACATCCTCGTCACCTAGTAGCCATTCCATAGCTACCCCAAGGAAAACAGCTTCTGGAAAACTTGGAGCGCGATCCAACGGTCGGATCAAAATTTATGGCCCTTTTGAGTCAATACTTAAGTTCGACTAACCCTACATCCCTATCACCGAATAGCCATTCCATAGCTACCCCAATAAAAACAGCCTCTGGAAACCCCTGCAAAATTTTGAGCGCGATCCAACGGTCGGATCAAAAGCTATGGCCCTTTTAAGCCGATACTCAAGTTCGACGGACCAGACATCCTCATCATCGAATAGCCATTCCATAGCTACCCCAAGTAAAACAGCCTCTAGACAAGTTTGAGCGTGATCCAACGATCAGATTAAAAGTTATGGCCCTTTTGAGCCGATACTCAAGTACGGGCGACCAAACATCCTCGTCACCCAGTAGCCATTCCATAACTACCCCAATGAAAACAACTTGTGGAAACATTTCAGCGTGATTCAACGTTCGGATCAAAACTTATGCCTTTTTGAGCCTATATTCAAGTTCGACCGACCAGACATCCTCGTCACCGAGTAGGCATTCCATAGCTAACCCAAGGAAAACAGCCTCTTGAAAATTTTGAGCGTGATTCAACGTTCAGATCAACACTTATGCCTTTTTGTGCCGATACTCAAGTACGGTCGACCAGACATCCTCGTCACCCAGTAGCCATGCCATAGCTACCCCAAGGAAAACAGCTTCTGGAAAACTTTGAGCGTGATCCAACGGTCGGATCAAAATTTATGGCCCTTTTGAGTCGATACTTAAGTTCGGCTGACCCGACATCCCCGTCACAGAATAGCCATTCCATAGCTACCCCAATAAAAACAGCCTCTGGAAACCCCTGTAAAATTTTGAGCGCGATCCAACGGTCGGATCAAAAGCTATGGCCCTTTTAAACCGATACTCAAGTTCGACGGACCAGACATCCTCGTCATCGAGTAGCCATTCCATAGCTACCCCAAGTAAAACAGCCTCTGGACAAGTTTGAGCGTGATCCAACGGTCAGATTAAAAGTTATGGCCCTTTTGAGCCGATACTCAAGTACGGTCGACCAGACATCCTCGTCACCCAGTAGCCATTCTATAGCTACTCCAAGGAAAACAACTTATGGAAAAAATTTAAGCGCGATCCAACGGTCGGATCAAAAGCTATGGCCCTTTTAATCCGATACTCAAGTTCGACGGACCAGACATCCTCATCATCGAGTAGCCATTCCATAGCTACCCCAAGTAAAACTGCCTCTAGACAAGTTTGAGCGCGATCCAACGGTCAGATTAAAAGTTATGGCCCTTTTGAACCGATACTCAAGTACGGGCGACCAAACATCCTCGTCACCCAGTAGCCATTCCATAGCTACCCCAAGTAAAACAGCCTCTGGACAAGTTTGAGCGCGATCCAACTGTCAGATCAAAACTTATGCCTTTTTGAGCCGATACTCAAGTACGGTCGACCAGACATCCTCGTCACCCAGTAGCCATGCCATAGCTACCCCAAGGAAAACAGCTTCTGGAAAACTTTGAGCGTGATCCAATGATCGGATAAAAATTTATGGCCCTTTTGAGTCGATACTTAAGTTCGGCTGACCCGACATCCCCGTCACCGAATAGCCATTCCATAGCTACCCCAATAAAAATAGCCTCTGGAAACCCCTGTAAAATTTTGAGCGCGATCCAACGGTCGGATCAAAAGCTATGGTCCTTTTAAACCGATACTCAAGTTCGACGGACCAGACATCCTCGTCATCGAGTAGCCATTCCATAGCTACCCCAAGTAAAACAGCCTCTGGAAAATTTTGAGCGCGATCCAACAGTCGGATTAAAAAGGTATGGCCCATTTGAGCCGATACTCAAGTATGGGCAACCAGACATCCTCGTCACCGAGTAGGCATTCCATAGCTACCACAAGGAAAACATCTTGTGGAAAAGTTTGAGCGTAATCCAAATGTGGGATCAAAATTTCTGGCCCATTTGAGATAGTACTCAAGTATCGGCGACCAGACATCCTCGTCACTCAATAGCCATTCCATAGCTACCCCAAGTAAAACAGCCTCTGGACAAGTTTGAGCGTGATCCAACGGTCAGATTAAAAGTTATGGCCCTTTTGAGCCGATACTCAAGTACGGGCGACCAGACATCCTCGTCACCCAGTAGCCATTCCATAGCTACCCCAAGGAAAACAACTTATGGAAAAAATTTAAGCGCGATCCAACGGTCGGATCAAAAGCTATGGCCCTTTTAATCCGATACTCAAGTTCGACGGACCAGACATCCTCATTATCGAGTAGCCATTCCATAGCTACCCCAAGGAAAACAGCCTCTGGAAAATTTTGAGCGCGATCCAACAATCGGAACAAAAGGTATGGCCCTTTTGAGCCGATACACAAGTACAGGCGACTAAACACCATCGTCGCCCAGTAGCCATTCCATAGCAACCACAAGCAAAACAGCTTGTGGAAAAATTTGAGCTCGATCCAACGGTGGGATCAAAAGTTATTGCCCTTTTGAGCCGATACTCAAGTACGGGCGACCAGACATCCTCGTCACCCAGTAGCCATTCCATAGCTACCCCAAGGAAAACAACCTTTTGAATATTTTAAGCGCGATCCAACAGTCAGATCAAAACTTTTGTCCCTTTTCAGACGATACTCAAGTACGGGCGACCAGACATCCTCGTCACCTAGTAGCCATTCCATAGCTACCCCAAGGAAAATAGCCTCTGGAAAAATTTGAGCACGATCCAACGGTCGGATCAAAAGTTATGGTCCTTTTGAACCGATACTCAAGTATAGGCGACCAGACATCCTCGTCACCGAGTAGCCATTCCAAAGCTAACCTAAGGAAAACAACCTTTTGAAAATTTTAAGCGCGATCCAACAATCGAATCAAAACTTATGGCCCTTTTAAGACGATACTCAAGTACGGGCGATCAGACATCCTCGTCACCTAGTAGCCATTCCATAGCTACCCCAACTAAAACAGCCTCCGGAAAATTTTGAGCGCGATCCAACAGTCGGATTAAAAAGGTATGGCCCATTTGAGCCGATGCTCAAGTACGGGCAACCAGACATCCTCGTCACCGAGTAGCCATTCCATAGCTACCACAAGGAAAACATCTTGTGGAAAAATTTGAGCGCGATCCAAAGGTGGGATCAAAAGTTCTGGCCTGTTTAAGACAATACTCAAGTATCGGCGACCAGACATCCTCGTCACTCAATAGCCATTCCATAGCTACCGCAAGCAAAACAGCTTCTGGAAAAAATTTGAGCGCGATCCAATGGTCAGATCAAAAGTTATGGCCCTTTTGAACCGATACTCAAGTTCGACCGACCAGACATCCTCGTCACCGAGTAGCCATTCGAAAGCTCACCAAAGGAAAACAACATTTGGAAAATTTTGAGCACGATCCAACGGTTGGATCAAAACTTATGGCCCTTTTCAGACGATACTCAAGTACGGGTGACCAGACATCCTCGTCACCTAGTAGCCATTCCATAGCTACCACAAGGAAAACATCTTGTGGAAAAGTTTGAGCGCCATCCAAAGGTGGGATCACAAGTTCTGGCCCATTTAAGATAATACTCAAGTATCGGCGACCAGACATCCTCGTCACTCAATAGCCATTCCATAGCTACCCCAAGCAAAACAACTTCTGGAAAAAATTTGAGCGCGATCCAATGGTCAGATCAAAAGTTATGGCCATTTTGAACCGATACTCAAGTTCGACCGACCAGACATCCTCGTCACCGAGTAGACATTCGAAAGCTCACCAAAGGAAAACAACATTTAGAAAATTTTAAGCACGATCTAATGGTCGTATCAAAACTTATGGCCCTTTTCAAACGATACTCAGGTACGGGCGACTAGACATCCTCGTCACCTAGTAGCCGTTCCATAGCTACCCCAAATAAAACAGTGCCTGGAAAATTTTTAGCGCGATTTAATGGTCGGATTAAAACGGTTTAGCCCATTTGAGCCGATACTCAAATACGGGCGACTAGACATCCTCGTCACTCAATAGCCATTCCATAGCTACCCTAAGCAAAACAGCTTCTTGAAAAATTTGAGCGCGATCCAACTGTCGGTTCAAAAGTTATGGCCCTTTTGAACCGATACTCAAATACGACCGACTAGACATCTTCGTCACCGAGTAGCCATTCCAAAGCTAACCTATGGAAAACAGCCTTTGGAAAATTTTGAGCGCGATCCAACGATTGGATCAAAAGTTATGGCCCTTTTGAACCGATACTCAAATTTGACCGACCAGACATCCTCGTCACCTAGTAGCCATTCCATAGCTACCCCAAATAAAACAGCCTTTGGAAACATTTGAGCGCGATCCAACGGTCAGATCAAAACTTATGGCCCTTTTCAGACGATACTGAAGTACGGGCGACCAGACATCCTTGTCACTTATTATCCATTCCATAGCTACCCCAAATAAAACAACCTATGGGAAATTTTGAGCGCGATCCAACGGTCGGATGAAAAAGGTATAGCCCTTTTGATCCGATACTCAAGTAAGGGTGATCAGAAATCCTCGTAACCGAGTAGCCATTCCATAGCTACCACAAGGAAAACATCTTGTAGAAATATTTGAGCGTGATCCAAAGGTGGGATCAAAAGTTATGGCCCTTTTAAGCCAATACTCAAGTACCGGCGACCAGACATCCTCGTCACTCAGTAGCCATTCCATAGCTACCCCAAGCAAAATAGCTTCTGGGAAAATTTGAGCGTGATCCAATGGTCCGATCAAAAGTTATGGCCCTTTTGAACCGATACTCAAATTCGACCGACCAGACATCCTTGTCACCGAGTAGCCATTCCAAAGCTCACCTAAGAAAAACATCCTTTGGAAAATTTTGAGCGCGATCCAACGGTCGGATCAAAAGTTATGGCCCTTTTGAGCTGATAATCAAGTACGGGCGACCAGACATCCTCGGCATAGAGTAGCCATTCCATAGCTACCCCAAGCAAAACAGCTTCTGGAAATATTTGAGCGCGATCCAACGGTCGGATCAATAGTTATGGCCCATTTGAACCGATACTCAAGTACGGGCGACCAGACATCCTCGTCACCGAGTAGCCATTCCAAAGCTAACCTAAGGAAAACAGCCTTTGGAAAATTTTGAGCGCGATCCAACGGTCGGATCAAAACTTATGGCCCTTTTAAGCCGATACTCAAGTTCGACGGACCAGACATCCTTGTCATCGAGTAGCCCTTCCATAGCTACCCCAAGGAAAACAACCTCTTGAAAATTTTGAGCGCGGTCCAACGGTCGGATTAAAAGGTTATGGCCCTTTTGAGCTGATACTCAAGTTCGACCGACCAGACATCCTCGTCACCTAGTAGCCATTCCATAACAAACCTAAGGAAAACAGCCTCTGGAAAATTTAAGTGCGATCCAATGGTTGGATCAAAAGCTCTAGCCTTTTTAAGCCGATACTCCAATTCGACGGACCAGACATCCTCGTCATCAAGTAGCCATTCCATAGCTACCCGAATGAAAATAGACTCTGGAAAATTTTGAGTGCGATCCAACAGTCGGAGCAAAAGTTGTGGCCCTTTTAAGCCGATACTCAAGTTCGGGCCACCAGACATCCTCGTCATCGAGTACCCATTGCATGGCTACCACAAGGAAAACAGTTTGTGGAAAAATTTGAGCGCGATACAATGGTGGGATCACAAGTTCTGACCCTTTTAAGCCGATACTCAAGTTCGATCGACCAGACAACCTTGTAACCCAGTAGCCATTCCATAGCTACCCCAAGGTAAACAGCCTCTTGAAATTTTTTAGCGCGATCCAACGGTCGAATCAAAACTTATGGCCCTTTTGAGCCGATACTCATGTTCGTGCAACCAAACATCCTCGTCACCCAGTAGCCATTCATTAATTACCCCAAGGAAAACAACTTCTCGAAAAATTTGAGAGTGATCCAACTGTCGGATCAAAAGTTAGGCCCTTTTGAGTCGATACTCAAGTTCGACCGATCAGACATCCTCATCACCGAGTAGCCATTCCATACCTACCCCAATGAAAACAGCCTCTCGAAAACCCCTGTAAAATTTTGAGCGTGATCCAACGATCGGATCAAAAGTTATGGCCCTTTTAAGCCGATACTCAAGTTTGACGGACGAGACATCCTCTTCATGAAGTAGCCATTCCATAGCTACCCCAAGGAAAACAGCCTCTGGAAAATTTTGAGCACGATCCAACGGTTGGATCAAAAGTTATTTCCCTTTTAAGCCGATACTCAAGTACGGGCGACCGGACATCCTCGTCACCCTGTAGCCATTCCATAGCTACCCCAATGAAAATAGCCTCTAGAAAATTTTGAGTGTTATCCAACAGTCGGAGCAAAAGTTATAGCCCTTTTGAGCCGATACTCATGTACGGGCAACCAAACATCCTCGTCACCCAGTAGCCATTCCATAGCTACCCCAAGGAAAACAGCTTGTGGAAACATTTGAGCGCGATCCAACAGTGGGATCAAAAGTTCTGGCCCTTTTGAGCCGATACTCAACTACGAGTGACTAGACATCCTCGTCATCGAGTTGCCATTCCATCGCTAACCCAATGAAAACAGCCTCTGGAAAATTTTGAGTGCCATCCAACAGTCGGAGCAAAAGTTATGGCCCATTTGAGTCGATACTCAAGTACGGGCGACCAGACATCCTCGTCACCGAGTAGCCATTCCATAGCTACCCCAAGGTAAACAGCTTCTGGAAATATTTGAGCGCCATCAAACGGTCGAATCAAAAGTTATGGCCCTTTTGAGCCGATACTCAAGTACGGGCGACCAGACATCCTCGTCACCCAGTAGCCATTCCATAGCTACCCCAAGGAAAACAGCTTCTAGAAAAATTTGAGCACGATCCAACGGTCGGATCAAAAGTTATGGCCTTTTTGAGTCGAGACTCAAGTTGGACCGATGAGACATCCTCGTCACCGAGTAGCCATTCCATAGCTAACCCAATGAAAATAGCCTCTGGAAACCCCTATAAAAGTTTGAGCGCGATCCAACGGTCGGATCAAAAGCTCTAGCCTTTTTAAGCTGATACTCTAATTCGACGGACCAGACATCCTCGTCATCGAGTAGCCATTCCATAGCTACCCCAATGAAAATAGCCTCTGGAAAATTTTGAGTGCGATCCAACAGTCGGAGCAAAAGTTGTAGCCATTTTGAGCTGATACTCAAGTTCGGGCCACCAGACATCCTCGTCACCGAGTACCCATTCCATAGCTACCACAAGGAAAACAGCTTGTGGAAAAATTTGAGCGCGATACAATGGTGGGATCACAAGTTCTGACCCTTTTAAGCCGATACTCAAGTTCGATCGACCAGACAACCTTGTAACCGAGTAGCCATTCCATAGCTACCCCAAGGTAAACAACCTCTTGAAATTTTTTAGTGCGATCCAACGGTCGAATCAAAACTTATGGCCCTTTTGAGCCGATACTCATGTACGGGCAACCAAACATCCTCGTCACCCAGTAGCCATTCCATAACTACCCCAAGGAAAACAACTTTTCGAAAAATTTGAGAGTGATCCAACTGTCGGATCAAAAGTTATGGCCTTTTTTAGTCGATACTCAAGTTCGACCGATTAGACATCCTCATCACCGAGTAGCCATTCCATACCTACCCCAATGAAATTAGCCTCTGGAAAACCCCTGTAAAATTTTGAGCGTGGTCCAACGATCGGATCAAAAGTTATAGCCCTTTTAAGCCGATACTCAAGTTTGACGGACGAGACATCCTCGTCATGAAGTAGCCATTCCATAGCTACCCCAAGGGAAACAGCCTCTGGAAAATTTTGAGCACGATCCAACTGTTGGATCAAAAGTTATTGCCCTTTTCAGCCGATACTCAAGTACGGGCGACCGGACATCCTCGTCACCCTGTAGCCATTCCATAGCTACCCCAATGAAAATAGCCTCTAGAAAATTTTGAGTGCTATCCAACAGTCGGAGCAAAAGTTATGGACCTTTTGAGCCGATACTCAAGTTTGGGCCACCAGACATCCTCGTCACCGAGTAGCCATTCCTTAGCTACCACAAGGAAAACAGCTTGTGGAAAAATTTGAGCGCGATCCAACGGTGGGATCACAAGTTCTGGCCCTTTTAAGCCGATACTCAAATTCGATCGACCAAACAACCTCGTAACCGAGTAGCCATTCCATAGCTACCCCAAGGTAAACAGCCTCTGGAAATTTTTTAGCGCGATCCAACGGTCGAATCAAAACTTATGGCCCTTTTGTGCCGATACTCATGTACGGGCAACCAAACATCCTCGTCACCCAGTAGCCATTCCATAGCTACCCCAAGGAAAACAACTTCTCGAAACATTTGAGCGCGATCCAACGGTCGGATCAAAAGTTATGGCCCTTTTGAGGCGATACTCAAGTTCGACCGGTCAGACATCCTTATCACCGAGTAGCCATTCCATAGCTACCCCAGTGAAAACAGCCTCTGGAAAACCCCTGTAAAATTTTAAGCGCGATCCAACGGTCGGATCAAAAGTTATGGCCCTTTTAAGCCGTTACTCAAGTTCGACGGACGAGACATCCTCGTCATCAAGTAGCCATTCCATAGCTACCCCAAGGAAAACAGCCTCTGGAAAATTTTGAGCACGATCCAACGGTTGGTTCAAAAGTTATTGTCCTTTGGAGCCGATACTCAAGTACGGGCGACTAGACATCCTCGTCACCGAGTAGCCATTCCATTGCTACCACAAGGAAAATAGCTTGTGGAAAAATTTAAGAGCGATCCAACGGTGGGATCAAAAGTTATGGCCCTTTTCAGCTGATACTCCATACCAGCAACCATACATCCTCGTCCCCTAGTAGTCATTCCATAGCTGCCCCAAGCAAAACAGCTTCTGGAAAAATTTGAGCGCGATCCAACAATTGGATCAAAAGTTATGGCCCTTTTGAGTCGATACTCAAGTTCGACTGATCAGACATCCTCATCACCGAGTAGCCATTCCATAGCTACCCCAATGAAAACAGCCTCTGGAAAACCCCTGTAAAATTTTGAGCGTGATCCAACGATCGGATCAAAAGTTATGGCCCTTTTAAGCTGATACTCAAGTTTGACGGACGAGACATCCTCGTCATGAAGTAGCCATTTCATAGCTACCCCAAGGAAAACAGCCTCTAGAAACTTTTGAGCACGATCCAACGGTTGGATCAAAAGTTATTGCCCTTTTAAGCTGATACTCAAGTACGGGCGACCAGACATCCTCGTCACCGAGTAGCCATTCCATCGCTACCCCAATGAAAATAGCTTGTGGAAAAATTTGAGAGCGATCCAATGGTGGGATCAAAAGTTATGGCCCTTTTCAACTGATACTCCAGTACCAGCAACCATACATCCCCGTCCCCCAGTAGTCATTCCATAGCTGCCCCAAGGAAAACAGCTTCTGGAAAAATTTGAGCGCGATCCAACAGTTGGATCAAAAGTTATAGCCCTTTTGAACCGATGGTCAAGTGCGACAGACCAGATATCCTCGTCACCGAGTAGCCATTCCATTGCTACCCCAATGAAAACAGCCTCTGCAAATCCCTGTAAAATTTTGAGCGCGATCCAACAGTCGGATCAAAAGCTATGGCCCTTTTAAGCCGATACTCAAGTTCAACGAACCAAACATCCTTGTCGTCGAGTAGCCATTCCATAGCTACCCCAAGGAACACAACCTCTGAAATTTTTTTACCACGATCCAACGGTAGGATCAAAAGTTATGGCACTTTTGAGCCAATACTCAAGTACAGGTGACCAGACATCTTCGTCACCTAGTAGCCATTCCATAGCTACCCCAAGGAAAACAGTTTCTGGAAATTTTTAGCGCGATCCAACGGTTAGATCAAAAGTTATGGCCTTTTTAAGTCGATATTCAAGTACGAGCGACAAGACATCCTCGTCACCCAGTAGTCATTCCATAGCTACCCCAAGGAAAACAGCTTCTGGAAAAATTTGAGCGTGATCCAACGGTCGGATCAAAAGTTAAGGCCCTTTTAAACCGTTACTCAAGTACGGGCCACCAGACATCCTCGTCACCCAGTAGCCCTTCCATAGCTACCCCAATGAAAACAGCCTCTGGAAAATTTTGAGTGCGATCCAACAGTCAGAGCAAAAGTTATGGCCCTTTTGAGCTGATACTCAAGTATGGGCGACCAGACATCCTCGTCACCGAGTAGCCTTTCCATAGCTACCTCAAGGAAAACAACCTCTGGGAAATTTTGAGCGCGATCCAACGGTGGGATCAAAAGTTATGGCCCTTTTGTGCTGATACTCAAGTTCGATCGACCAGACATCCTCGTCACTGAGTAGCCATTGCATAGCTAACCCAATGCAAACAGCCACTGGAAACCCCTGTAAAATTTTGATCGCGATCAAACGGTCCGATCAAAAGCGATAGCCTTTTAAGCCGATACTCCAGTTCGACCAACCAGACATCCTCGTCATCGAGTAGCCATTCCATAGCTACCCCAAGGAAAACAGCCTCTGGAAAATTTTTAGCGGGATCTAACGGTCGAATCAAAATGTAAGGCCCTTTTGAGTACGGGCGACAAGACATCCTCATCACCGAGTAGCCATTCCATAGCTACCACAAGGAAAACAGCTTGAGGAAAAATTTGAGCACGATCCAACGGTGGGATAAGAAGTTAAGGCCCTTTTAAGCCGATACTCAAGTACCGGCGACCAGACATCCTCGTCACGCAGTAGCCATTCCATAGCTACCCCAAGCAAAACAGCTTCTGGAAAAATTTGAGCGCGATCCAATGGTCAGATCAAAAGTTATGGCCCTTTTAAACCGATTCTCAAATTCGACCGACCAGACATCCTCGTCACCTAGTAGCCATTCCATAGCTACCCCAAGGAAAACAGCTTCTGGAAAAATTTGAGCGCGTTCCAACAGTCGGATCAAATGTTATGGCATTTTTGAGCCGCTACTCAAGTACCGGCGACCAGACATCTCTGTCACCCAGTAGCCATTCCATAGCTACCCCAAAGAAAACAGCTTGTGGAAACATTTGAGCGTGATCCAACGGTGGGATCAAAAGTTGTGGCCATTTTGAGCCGATACTCAAGTTCGACCGACCAGACATCCTCGTCATCGAGTAGCAATTCCATAGCTACCCCAAGGAAAACAGTCTCTGGAAAAATTTTAGTGGGATCCAACGCTCAGATCAAAATGTGTAGCCCTTTTGAGCCGAAACTCAAGGCTGCCGACCAGACATCCTCGTAACTGAACAACGATTACATAGCTTGCCCAAAGAAAACAGCCTCTAGAAACCCCTGTAAAAATTTGAGGGTGATCCAACGGTCGCATCAAAAGTTATGGCCCTTTTGAGCCGATACTCAAGTTCGACCGACCACACATCCTCGTCACCGAGTAGCCATTCCATATCTACCCCAAGGCAAACAGCCTCTAGAAACCCCTCTAAAAATTTAAGCGTGATCCCACAGTCGGATAAAATGTTATGGCCCTTTTGAACCAATACTCAAGGTTGCCGACTAGACATCCTTCTCACTGAACAGCGATTCCAGAACTTACCCAAGGAAAACAGCCTCAGGAAACCCCTGTAAAAATTTAAGCGCGATCCAACGGTGGGATAAAAAATTATGGCCCTTTTGAGCCGATACTCAAGTTCGACCGACTAGACAACCTCGTCACCTAGTAGGCATTCCATATCTACCCCAGGATAACAGCCTCTAGAAACCCCTGTAAAAATTTGTTAGCGATCCAACGGTCGGATCAAACGTTATGGCCCTTTTGAGCCGATACTCAAGTTTGCCGACCAGACATCCTTGTCACTGAACAGCAATTCCAGAACTTACCCAAGGAAAACAGCCTCTGGAAACCCCTGTAAAAATTTAAGCGCGATCCAACGGTGGGATAAAAAATTATGGCCTTTTTGAGCCGATACTCAAGTTCGACCGACCAGGCATCCTCGTCACCTAGTACTCATTCCATATCTACCATAGGATAACAGCCTCTGGAAACCCTTGTAAAAATTTGATAGCGATCCAACGGTCAGAACAAATGTTATTGCCCTTTTGAGCCGATACTCAAGATTGCCGACCAGACATCCTCGTCACTGAACAGCGTTTCCATAGCTTACCCAACGAAAACCGCATCTGGAAACCCCTATAAAAATTTGAGCGCGATCCAACGGTCGCATCAAAAGTTATGGCTTTTCTGACCCGATAATCAAGGTTGCCGACCAGACAACCTCGTCACTAAACAGCGTTCCATAGCATACCCAACGAAAACAGCCTCTGGAAACCCCTATAAAAATTTAAGCGCGATCCAACGGTCGCATCAAAAGTTATGGCCCTATTGAGCCGATACTCAAGTTGGACCGACCAGACTTCCTCGTCATCGAGTTACCTTTCCATATCTACCCCAAGGAAAACAGCCTCTAGAAACTCCTCTAAAAATTTAAGCGCGATCCCATAGTCAGATAAAATGTTATGGCCCTTTGAACCGATACTCAAGGTTAGCGACCAGACATCCTTTTCACTGAACAACGATTCCACAGCTTACCCACCGAAAACAACCTCTGGAAACCCCTGTAAAAATTTGAGCGCGATACAACGGTGGGATCAAAAGTTATGGCCCTTTGGAGCCTATACTAAAGTTCGACCGACCAGACATTCTCGTCTCCGAGTAGCCATTCCATATCTACCCCAAGGAAAACAGCCTCTAAAAACCCCTCTAAAAATTTAAGTGCGATCCCAGAGTCGGATAAAATGTTATGGCCCTTTTGAACCAATACTCAAGGTTGCCGACCAGACATCCTTCTCACTGAACAACGATTCCAGAACTTACCCAAGGAAAACAGCCTCAGGAAACCCCTGTAAAAATTTAAGCGCGATCCAACGGTGGGATAAAAAATTATGGCCCTTTTGAGCCGATACTCAAGTTCGACCGACTAGACATCCTCGTCACCTAGTAGCCATTCCATATCTACCCCCAGGATAACAGCCTCTGGAAACCCCTGCAAAAATTTGTTAGCGATCCAACGGTCGGATCAAACGTTATGGCCCTTTTAAGCCGATACTCAAGTTTGCCGACCAGACATCCTTGTCACTGAACAGCGATTCCAGAGCTACCCTAAGGAAAACAGCCTCTGTAAACGTTTGAGCGCGATCCAACGGTCGGATCAAATGGTATGGCTCTTTTGACCAGATGATCATGTTCGAGCGACCAGACATCCTTCTCACTGAACAGCGATTCCAGAACTTACCCATGGAAAACAGCCTCAGGAAACCCCTGTAAAAATTTGAGTGCGATCCAATGGTGGGATCAAAAGTTATGGCCCTTTTGAGCCGATACTCAAGTTCGACCGACCAGACATCCTCATCACCTAGTAGCCATTCCATATCTACCATAGGATAACAGCCTCTGGAAACCCTTGTAAAAATTTGATAGGGATCCAACGGTCGGAACAAATGTTATTGCCCTTTTGAGCCGATACTCAAGATTGCCGACCAGACATCCTCGTCAATGAACAGCGTTTCCATAGCTTACCCAAAGAAAATCGCATCTGGAAACCCCTATAAAAATTTGAGCGCGATCCAACGGTCGCATCAAAAGTTATGGCTTTTCTGACCCGATAATCAAGGTTGCCGACCAGACAACCTCGTCACTAAACAGCGTTCCATAGCATACCCAACGAAAACAGCCTCTGGAAACCCCTATAAAAATTTAAGCGCGATCCAACGGTCGCATCAAAAGTTATGGCCCTATTGAGCCGATACTCAAGTTGGACCGACCAGACTTCCTCGTCATCGAGTTACCTTTCCATATCTACCCCAAGGAAAACAGCCTCTAGAAACTCCTCTAAAAATTTAAGCGCGATCCCACAGTCAGATAAAATGTTATGGCCCTTTGAACCGATACTCAAGGTTAGCGACCAGACATCCTTCTCACTGAACAACGATTCCACAGCTTACCCACCGAAAACAACCTCTGGAAACCCCTGTAAAAATTTGAGCGCGATACAATGGTGGGATCAAAAGTTATGGCCCTTTGGAGCCTATACTAAAGTTCGACCGACCAGACATTCTCATCTCCGAGTAGCCATTCCATATCTAACCCAAGGAAAACAGCCTTTAAAAACCCCTCTAAAAATTTAAGCGCGATCCCACGGTCGGATAAAATGTTATGGCCCTTTGAACCGATACTCAAGGTTGGCAACCAGACATCCTTCTCACTGAACAACGATTCCACAGCTTACCCAACGAAAACAGCCTATGGAAACCCCTATAAAAATTTGAGCGCGATACAACGGTGGGATCAAAAGTTATGGCCCTTTTGAGCCGATACTCAAGTTCGACCGACCAGACATCCTCATCTCCGAGTAGCCATTCCATATCTACCCCAGGGAAAACAACCTATGGAAACCCTTGTAAAAATTTGATAGCGATCCAATGGTCGAATCAAATGTTATAGCCCTTTTGAGCCGATACTCAAGGTTGCCGACAAGACATCCTTCTCACAGAATAGCGATTCCATAGCATACCCAACAAAAACAGCCTCAGGAAACCCCTGTAAAAATTTGAGCGCGATCCAACAGTCGGATAAAAAATTATGGCCCTTTTGAGCCGATACTCAAGTTTGACCGAGCACACATACTCATCGCCAAGTAGCCATTCCATAACTACACCAAGGAAAATAGCCTTTGGAAACCACTATAAAAATTTAAGCGCGTTCCAGCCGGCGGATCAAAAGTTATGGCCTTTTTTAGCCGATACTCAAGGTTGGCGACCAGACATCCTCGTCACTAAACATCGATTCCATAGCTTACCCAACGAAAATAGCCTCTAGAAACCCCTGTAAAAATTAAAGTGTGATCCAACGGTCGCATCAAAAGTTATGGCCCTTTTGAGCCGATACTCAAGTTCGACCGACCACACATACTCGTCACCGAGTAGCAATTCCGTAACTACACCACGAAAAATATCCTATGGGAACCACTGTAAAAATTTGAGCGCGATCCAACCGTCGGATCAAAAGTTATGGCCCTTTTTAGCCGATATTCAAGGTTGGCGATCAGACATCCTCGTCACTAAACATCGATTCCATAGCTTGCCCAAAGAAAACAGCCTCTGGAAACCCCTGTAAACATTTGAGCGTGATCCAACGATCGGATAAAAAGTTATGGCCCTTTTGAGCCGATACTCAAGGCTGCCGACCAGACATCCTCGTCACTGAACACCGATTCCATACCTTGCCCATTGAAAACAGCCTCTGGAAACCCCTGTAAACATTTGAGCGCGATCCAATGGTCGGATCAAAAGTTATGTCCCTTTTGAGCCAATACTCAAGGCTGTCGACCAGACATCATCATCACTAAACACTGATTCCATAGCTTGCCCATTGAAAATAGCCTCTGGAAACCCCTTTAAAAATTTGAGCGCGATCCAACGATCGAATCAAAAGTTACGGCCCTTTTTAGCCGATACTCAAGGTTGGCCATCAGACATCCTCATCACTAAACATCGATTCCATAGTTTGCCCCAAGAAAACAGCCTCTAGAAACCCCTGTAAACATTTGAGCGCGATCCAACGGTCAGATCAAAAGTTATGGCCCTTTTGAGCCGATACCCATGGTTGCCGACCAGACATCCTCGTCACTGAACAGCATTTCCATAGCATACCCAACGAAAACAGCGTCTGAAAACCCCTCTAAAAATTTAGGCACGATCCAACGGTCGGATCAAAAGTTATGGCCCTTTTGAGCCCATACTCAAGTTCGACCGACCACATATACTCGTCACCAAGTAGCCATTCCGTAAGTAAATAAAGGAAAATATTAGCGCGATCTAATAGTCGGGTCAAAAGTTATGGCTCTTGTGAGCCGATACTCAATGCTAGCCGACAAGACGTACCCGTCATCGAGTAGCCATTCCATAGCTATCCCAAGGAAAACAGCCTCTAGAAACCCTTGTAAAAATTTGAGAGCGCTACAATAGTCAAATCAAAAGTTATAGCCCTTTTGAGCCAATACTCAAGTTCGACCGACCGCACATCCTCGTCTCCGAGTAGCCATTCCAGAGCTACCCCAACGAAAATAGCATCTGGAAACCCCTATAAAAATTTGAGCGCGATCCAACTATCGGATCAAAAGTTATGGCCCTTTTGAGCCGATACACAAGGCTACCGACCAGACATCCGCGTCACTGAACAACAATTCCATAGCTTGCCCAATGAAAACAGCCTTTGGAACCCCTGTAAACATTTGAGCACAATCCAACGGTCGGATCAAAAGTTATGGCCCTTTTGAGCCAATACTCAAGTTTGACCGACAAGACATCCTCGTCATCGAGTAGCCATTCTATAGCTACCCCAAGGAAAACAACCTCTAGAAACCCCTGTAAAAATTTACGAGTTATCCAACGGTCAGATAAAAAGTTATGGCCCTTTTGAGCCGATAATCAATGCTGGACGACAAGACGTGCCCGTCACCGATTAGCCATTCCATAAATTAAGCAAGGAAAACAGAAGTTGGATATCCGTGTAAAAAGTTGAGCGCGATCCAACGGTTAGATCAAAAGTTCTGAACCTTTTAAGTCGATACTCAAGTTCGACCGACCACACATCCTCGTCTCCGAGTAGCCATTCCATAGGTACCCCAATGAAAACAACTTCTGGAAACACCTGTAAAAATTTGAGCGCGATCCAACGGTGGGATCAAAAGTTATGGTCATTTTGAGCCGATACTCAATTTCATCCAACAAGATATCCTCGTCACAGAGTGGCCATTCCATATCTACCCCAGGGAAAACAACCTCTAGAAACCCCTGTAAAAATTTGAGCGCGATCCAACGGTCGGATCAAAAGTTCTAGCCATTTTGAGCCGATACTCAAGTTCAACCGACCACACATCGTCGTCTCCGAGTAGCCATTCCATAGCTACCCCAAGGAAAACAGCCTCTCGAAACCCCTGTAAAAATTTGAGCACGATCCAACGTTCGTATCAAAAGTTATGGCTCTTTTGAGCCGATACTGAAGGTTGCCGAGCAAACATCCTCGTCACTGAACAACGATTCCATAGCATACCCAACGAAAACAACCTCAGGAAACCCCTCTAAAATTTTGTGCGCGATCCAATGGTCGGATCAAAATTTATAGACCTTATGAGTCAATACTCAAGTTCGACCGAACACATATCCTCATCTCCGAGTAGCTATTCCATAACTACCCCAATGAAAACAGCCTCTGGAAATCCCTGTAAAACTTTGAGCGCGATCCAACGGTGGGATAAAAAGTTATGGTCCTTTTGAGCCGATACTCAAGTTCGACCGACCAGACATCCTCGTCACCGAGTAGCCATTCCATATCTACAACAGGGAAAACAGCCTATGGAAACCCCTGTAAAAATTTGAGAGCGATCCAACGGTCGGATCAAAAGTTATGGCCATTTTGAGCCGATACTCAAGTTCGATCGACCAGACATCCTCGTCTCCGAGTAGCCATTCCATAGCTACCCCAAGGAAAACAGCCTCTGAAAGCCCCTATAAAAATTGAAGCGCGATCCAACGGTCAGATCAAAATTGATAGACCTTTCGAGCCGATACTCAAGTTCGACCGACCACACATCCTTGTCTCGGAGTAACTATTCCATAACTACCCCAATGAAAACAGCCTCTGGAAACCCCTGTAAAAATTTGAGCGCAATCCAACGGTGGGATCAACAGTTATGGCCCTCTTGAGCCGATATTCAAGTTCGACCGACCAGACATCCTCGTCACCGAGTAGCCATTCCATATCTACCCCAGGGAAAACAGCCTCTGGAAACCCCAGTAAAAAATTGAGCGCGATCCAACGGTCAAATCAAAAGTTCTGGCCCTTTTGAGCCGATACTCAAGTTCAACCGACCACACATCCTCGTCTCCGAGTAGCCATTCCATAGCTAACCCAATGAAAACAGCCTCTAGAAACCCCTGTAAAAATTTGATAGTGATCCACCGGTCGGATCAAAAGTTCTCGGCCTTTTGAGCCGATACTCAAGTTCGACCGACCACACATCCTCGTCTCCGAGTAGCCATTCCATAGCTACCCCAATGAAAACAGCCTCTAGAAACCCCTGTAAACATTTGAGCGCGATCCAACGGTCGGATCAAAAGTTATGGCTCTTGTGAGCCGATAATCAATGCTGGCCGACAAGACGTGCCCGTCACTGATATGCCATTCCATAGCTACCCCAAGGAAAACAGCCTCTGGAAACCCTTGTAAAAATTTGACCGCGATCCAACGGAGGGATAAAAAGTTATGGCCCTTTTGAGCCGATACTCAAGTTCGACCGACCAGACATCCTCGTCACCGAGTAGCCATTCCATGTCTACCCCAGGAAAAACAGCCTCTGGAAACCCCAATAAAAAATTGAGCGCGATCCAACGGTCGCATCAAAAAGTTGTGGCCCTTGTGATCCGATACTCAATTTCGACCGACAAAACATCCTCATCACCGAGTTGCCATGCTATAGCTACCCCAAGAAAAACAACCTCTGGAAACCCCTGTAAAAATTTGAGAGCGATCCAACGGTCGGATCAAAAGTTATAGATCTTTTGAGTCGATACTCAAGTTCGACCGACCACACATCCTCTTCTCCGAGTAGCCATTCCATAGCTACCCCGAGAAAAACAGCCTCTGGAAACCCTTGTAAAAATTTTAGCGCGATCCAACGGTCGCATCACAAGTTATGGACCTTTGGAACCGATACTCAAGTTCGATCGACCACCCATCCTCGTCTCCGAGTAGCCATTCCATAGCTACCCCAATGAAAACAGCCTCTGGACTCCTGTAAAAAATTGAGCGCGATCCAACAGTTGCATCAAAAACTTATGGCCCTTTGATTCGAAACTCAAGTTCGACCGACAACACATCCTCGTCACCGAGTAGCAATTCTTTAGATACACCAAGGAAAACAGCCTCTGGAAGCCCCTGTAAAAATTTTAGCGTGACCCAACGGTCGGATCAAAAGTTATGGCCCTAGTGATCCAATACTCAATGTTGGCCGACAAGACGTGTCCGTCACCGATTAGCCATTCCATAACTACCCAAGGAAAACAGCCTCTAGAAACCCTGTAAAAATTTGAGAGCGATGCAACAGTCGAATCAAAGGTTATGGCCATTTTGAGCCGATACTCAAGTTCGACCGACCACACATCCTCGTCTCCGAGTAGCCATTTCATAGCTATGCCAATGAAAACAGCCTCTGGAAATCCCTGTAAAAATTTGAGCGCGATCCAACGGTTGGATCAAAAGTTATAGTCCTTTTAAGCCCATACTCAAGTTCGAGCGACAAGACATCCTTGTCACCGAGTAGCCATTCTATATCTACCCCAAGGAAAACAGCCTCTGGAAACCCCTGTAAACATTTGAGCGCGATCCAACGGTCGGATTAATGGCCCTTGTGAGCCGATAATCAATGCTGGCCGACAAGACGTACCCGTCACCCAGTAGCTATTCCATAGCTACTATAAAACTTTGAGCGCGATCTAACGGTCGGATCAAAAGTTATAGCCCTTTTGAGCCGATACGCAAGTTCGACCAACCACACATCCTCGTGTCCGAGTAGCCATTTCATAGCTCCACCAAGGAAAACAACCTTTAGAAACCCCTGTAAAACTTTTAGCGCGATCCAACGGTCAGATAAAAAGTTATGGCCCTTGTGAGCCGATACTCAATGATGGCCGATGAGACATACCCGTCACCGGTGGCCATTCCATAACATACCCAAGGAAAACAGCCTCTAGAAATCCCTGTAAAATGTTGAGCGCGATCCAACGGTCGGATCCAAAGTTTTGGACCTTTTGAGCCGATACTCAAGTTCGATCGACAAGACATCCTCGTCAATGAGTAGCCAATCCATATCTACCCCATGGAAAAGAACCTCTAGATACTGCTGTAAAAATTTAAGCGCAATTACACGATCGGATAAAATGTTATGGCCCTTTTGAGCCGATACTCAAGGTTGCCGACCAGACATCCTTCTTGCAGAACAGTGATTCCATAGCTTACCCAAGGAAAAAATTCTCTGGAAACCACTATAAAAATTTAAGCGCGATCCAACGGTCGTATCAAAAGTTATGGCCCTTTTGAGCCGATACTCAATGCTGGCCGACAAGACGTACCCGTCACCGAGTAGCCATTCCATAGCTACCCCAAGGAAAACAGCCTCTGGAAACCCCTGTAAATATTTTAGAGCGATCCAACGGCCGGATCAAAGTTATGGCCCTTTTGAGCCGATACTCAAGTTCGACCGACCACACATACTCGTCATCGAGTAGCCATTGCGTAACTACACCAAGGAAAATAGCCTCTTGAAACCACTATAAAAATATGAGTGTGATCCAACGGTCGGATAAAAAGTTATGGCCCTTTTGAGCCGATACTCAAGGTTGGCGACCAGACATCCTCGTCACTAAACATCAATTCCATAGCTTACCCAACGAATACATCCTCTGGAAACCCGTGTAAAAATTTGAGCGCGATCCAACGGTCGGATCAAAAGTTATGGCCCTTGTGAGTCGATACTCAATGCTGGCCGACAAGACGTACCCGTCATCGAGTAGCCATTCCATAGCTACTACAAGGAAAACAGCCTTTGGAAACCCCTGTAAACATTTGAGAGTGATCCAACGGTCGGATCAAACGTCATGGTCCTTTTGAGCCGTTACTAAAGGTTGCCGACCAGATGTCCTCGCCACTTAAAAGCGATTCAATAACTTACCCAAAGAAAACAGCCTCTAGAAACCCCTATAAAAATTTGAGCGCGATCCAACGGTCGGATCAAAAGTTATGGACTTTTTGAGCCGATGCTCAAGGTTGGCGACCAGACATCCTCGTCACTAAACATCAATTCCATAGCTTACCCAACGAATACATCCTCTGGAAACCCGTGTAAAAATTTGAGCGCGATCCAACGACCGGATCAAAAGTTATGGCCCTTGTGAGTCGACACTCAATGCTGGCCGACAAGACGTACCCGTCACCGAGTAGTCATTCCATAGCTACCACAAGGAAAACAGCCTTTGGAAACCCCTGTAAAGATTTGAGAGTGATCCAACGGTCGGATCAAACGTCATGGTCCTTTTGAGCCGTTACTAAAGGTTGCCGACCAGATGTCCTTGCCACTTAAAAGCGATTCAATAACTTACCCAAAGAAAACAGCCTCTAGAAACACCTTTAAACATTTGATAGCAATCCAACGGTCGGATCAAAAGTTATGGACCTTTTGAGCCGATACTCAAGTTCGACCGACCACACATCGTCGTCTCTGAGTAGCCATTCCATAGCTACCCCAATGAAAACAGCCTTTGGAAACCCCTGTCCTGTAAAATTTGAGCGCGATCCAACGGTCGAATCAAAAGTTATGGCCCTTTTAAGCCGATACTCAAGTTCGGTCGAGCGACAGGACATCCTCGTCACCAAGTAGCCATTCTAAATCTACCCCAAGGAAGACAGCCTCTGGAAAACCCTCTAAATCCAACGGTCGGATCAAAAGTTATGGCCCTTGTGAGCCGATAATCAATTCTGGCTACCAAGACATACCCGTCACCCAGTAGCCATTCCATAGCTACCCCAAGGAAAACAACCTCTCGAAACCCCTGTAAAAATTTGAGCGCGATCCAACGATCGGATCAAAAGTTATGGCCCTTTTGAGCCGATACTCAAGTTCGACTGACTACACATCCTCGTCTTCGAGTATCCATTCCATAACTACCCCAATGAAAACAGCCTCTGGAAACCCCTGTAAAAATTTGAGAGCGATCCAACGGTTGGATCAAAAGTTATGGCCCTTTGGAGCCGATACTCAAGTTCGACCGACTAGATATCCTCGTCATCGAGTAGCCATTCCATATCTACCACACGGAAAACAGCATCTGGAAACCCCTGTAAAAATTTAAACGCGATCCAACGGTCGGATCAAAAGTTATGGCCCTTTTGAGCCGAACTCCATGCTGGCCGAGAAAACGTACCCGTCACCGAGTAGCCATTCCATAGCTACCCCAAAGAAAACAGCCTCTAGAAACACCTTTAAACATTTGATAGCAATCCAACGGTCGGATCAAAAGTTATGGACCTTTTGAGCCGATACTCAAGTTTGACCGACCACACATCGTCGTCTCTGAGTAGCCATTCCATAGCTACCACAATGAAAACAACCTTTGGAAACCCCTGTAAAAATTTGAGCGCGATCCAACGGTCGAATCAAAAGTTATGGCCCTTTTAAGCCGATACTCAAGTTCGGTCGAGCGACAGGACATCCTCGTCACCAAGTAGCCATTCTAAATCTACCCCAAGGAAGACAGCCTCTGGAAAACCCTCTAAATCCAACGGTCGGATCAAAAGTTATGGCCCTTGTGAGCCGATAATCAATTCTGGCTACCAAGACATACCCGTCACCCAGTAGCCATTCCATAGCTACCCCAAGGAAAACAACCTCTCGAAACCCCTGTAAAAATTTGAGCGCGATCCAACGATCGGATCAAAAGTTATGGCCCTTTTGAGCCGATACTCAAGTTCGACTGACTACACATCCTCGTCTTCGAGTATCCATTCCATAACTACCCCAATGAAAACAGCATCTGGAAACCCCTGTAAAAATTTGAGAGCGATCCAACGGTCGGATCAAAAGTTATGGCCCTTTGGAGCCGATACTCAAGTTCGACCGACTAGATATCCTTGTCACCGAGTAGCCATTCCATATCTACCACACGGAAAACAGCATCTGGAAACCCCTGTAAAAATTTAAACGCGATCCAACGGTCGGATCAAAAGTTATGGCCCTTTTGAGCCGATACTCAAGTTCGACCGACTAGATATCTGCGTCACCGAGTAGCCATTCCATATCTACCCCAAAGAAAACAGCCTCTAGAAACACCTTTAAACATTTGATAGCAATCCAACGGTCGGATCAAAAGTTATGGACCTTTTGAGCCGATACTCAAGTTCGACCGACCACACATCGTCGTCTCTGAGTAGCCATTCCATAGCTACCACAATGAAAACAGCCTCTGGAAACCCCTGTAAAAATTTGAGCGCGATCCAGTGGTTGGATCAAATGTTATGGCCCTTTTGAGCCGATACTGAAGTTCGGTCAAGCGACAGGACATCCTCGTCACCAAGTAGCCATTCTATATCTACCCAAAGGAAAACACCCTCCGGAAACTCCTCTAAACATTTTAGCGGGATCCAACGGTCGGATCAAATGTTATGGCCCTTTTGAGCCGATACTCCATGCTGGCCAACAAGACGTACCCGTCACAGTGTAGCCATTCCATAGCTACCCCAAAGAAAACAGCATCTGGAAACCCCTGTTAACATTTGAGAGCGATCCAACGGTCGGATCAAAAGTTATGGCCCTTTTGAGCCGATACTCAAGGTTGGCGACTAGACATCCTCGTCCCTAAACATCAATTCCATAGCTTACCCAACGAAAACATCCTCTGGTAAC
Organism: Populus trichocarpa; assembly: GCF_000002775.5. Taxonomy (NCBI): domain Eukaryota; kingdom Viridiplantae; phylum Streptophyta; class Magnoliopsida; order Malpighiales; family Salicaceae; genus Populus; species Populus trichocarpa. The sequence goes on from NC_037303.2 coordinate 7,979,417, forward strand.
CCGTGTAAAACTTTGAGCGCAATCCAACGGTCGGATCAAAAGTTATGACCCTTGTGAGCCGATACTCATTGCTGGCCGACAAGACGTAACCGTCACCGAGTAGCCATTGCATAGCTACCCCAATGAAAACAGCCTCTAGAAACCCCTGTAAACATTTGAGAGCGATCCAACGGTCGGATCAAACGTTATAGCCCTTTTGAGCCGATACTAAAGGGTGCCGACCAGATGTCCGCGCCACTGAAAAGGGATTCAATAACTTACCTAAAGAAAACAGCCTCTGGAAACCCCTATAAAAATTTGAGCGCGATCCAACGGTCGGATCAAAATTTATTGACCTTTTGAGCCGATACTCAAGTTCGACCGACCACACATACTCGTAACCGAGTAGCCATTGCGTAACTACACTAAGGAAAATAGCCTCTAGAAACCACTGTTAAAATTTGAGCATGATCCAACGGTCGGATCAAAAGTTATGGGCCTGTTGAGCCGATACTCAAGGTTGGCGACCAGCCATCCTCGTCACTAAACATCGATTCCATAGCTTACCCAACGAAGACATCCTATGGAAACCCATGTAAAAATTTGAGAGCGATCCAATGGTCGGATCAAAAGTTATGGCCCTTGTGAGCCGATACTCAATGCTCGCCGACAAGACGTACCCGTCACTAAGTAGCCCTTCCATAGCTACCCCATGAAAAACAGCCTCTGGAAACCCCTGTACACATTTGAGAGCGATCCAACAGTCAGATCAAACGTTATGGCCCTTTTCAGCCGATACTAAAGGTTGCCGACCACATGTTCTTGCGACTGAAAAGTGATTCAATAACTTACCCAAAGAAAACAGCCTCTGGAAACCCCTATAAAAATTTGAGCGCGATCCATCGGTCGGATCAAATATTATGGCCCTTTTAAGCGGATCCTCCATGCTGGCCGACAAGACGTTCCCGTCACCGAATAGCCATTCTAGAGTTACCCCAAAGAAAACAGCCTCTGGAAACCCCTATAAACATTTGAGAGCGATCCAACGGTCGGATCAAACGTTATGGCCCTTTTTAGCCGATACTAAAGGTTGTCGACCACATGGCCGCGCCACTAAAAAGCGATTCAATAACTTACCCAAAGAAAACAGCCTCTGGAAACCCCTATAAAAATTTGAGCGCGATCCAACGGTCGGATCAAAAGTTATGGACCTTTTGAGCCGATACTCAAGTTCGACCGACCACACATACTCGTCACCGAGTAGCCATTGCGTAACTACACCAAGGAAAATAGCCTCTGGAAACCACTGTAAAAATTTGAGCGCGATCCAACGTTCGGATCAAAAGTTATGGCGCTTTTGAGCCGATAGTCAAGGATGGCGAGCAGACATCCTCGTCACTAAACATCGATTCCATAGCTTACCCAATGAAAACATCCTCTGGAAACCCGTGTAAAAATTTAAGCGCGATCCATCGGTCGGATCAAAAGTTATGGCCCTTTTGAGCCAAAACTCCATGCTGGCCGAGAAGACGTACCTGTCACCGATTAGCCATTCCATAGCTACCCCAAAGAAAACAGCCTTTGGAAACCCCTGTAAACATTTGAGAGCGATCCAACGGTCGGATCAAACGTTATGGCCAAGGTTGTCAAAAACGCTTTTTTAACACGACACGGAATATACAATATAAACTCGAATCGTAAAATCGTAAAATCAGAAAGTAAAATATTTTAACTAATTATATATTGACAATTACAGTTAAGTAGTAAATAATAATATAACACAATTAAAATAAAAGTGAAATAAAGTGAACTATAGCACTTTCATCAGGAAAAAAAGACACAGGATTGGATATATCCAACTGAAATCAAGTTATCCATGCAAAGAGTTTAAAAAAAATCAAATTTACCAACAAATAGAAACATAGATCAATAGAAGAGTCTATTGTACAAAGAAAATACCAGTTTTTGCTCATCAGCTCAAATGACCTTCTTAGTTTCTTCATTTAAATACATGTTGGCAGTAGAGTGTTAGAAGATAAATGGGTGAGGGGTATTAGTATATGCTGATTTCCTATCTTAACTTCTTATACAGCATACACTTAGTTGGATACCTTATGCAAGTCACAAACACTAGTTCGGCAAGTTCCATAATCAGCAATGGAGAACATGAATTAAGCATTCTACTGAATCCCATAAGAGGGGCAAATTGTAACGAACAAGCTACACAAAAAGAGATCACCTAAAATCAGCATGAAAGGTAAGAATTCTTGATGGATGCAAATTTGTGAAAAATCTAATTGATGGCCCTATACATATTAGCAGATTGCAGTTTATTATTCAGTTAGGTCAGAACCTAAAACAAAGAAATATATCAACAGGCATTCTACAGTCACGCATCTCACCTCTAAGAGAATATATCATGCTCTTTCTTTGCTCACAAAACAAATTTGACATTCCATTTACCATTCATGTCAGCATTGAGGGTCCAATTATTTTTCCTAATCTGCAGATAAGGCACCTGAATAGGAAAAATAAATAAAAAATAAATAAAAAGTGGAAAAAGGAAGACAACTCAAGTCGAAAGCAGTTGCTTTTGACTATGTATAACACAATGCACAGGCTTTCAGATGTTTTAACCATAAAGTTATGGGAAATGTACCTTGGTAATCACTTCATACCCAATTCTGAATCTAACATCTTGTTCTCTATGGAAATTATAGATGCTCCAAGATACTTCCGCAACTGCTTTTAAATTCCTCTGTCATGGTAAGGGAAGGAAGATATTAGTTGCATATGGTAGCTAGGACAACAGCTTACAATTTACTTCTTGTATCTAGCTCCGTGAACCTAAACAAAAACAAAATTAAAAATTAAAGCCCTAAATTTGCATTTTAAAGAATTCCCATAAATAATATCAAGAAATCAATCCCAGTTACCTGCAAGTGGGTGCTGGGATCAATGGCAAACCTCTCATTGGCATGAATTTTGAGGGCTTTGGAATCTACTTCATATCTTAGAGATGTCTCCATTGTTGTATCTCTAATAATCTAAAAAACCCACTGAAAGCCAAGTAAATTGCAAGAACCTGGTTCTGGTGGCTGCGCCTCCATCGCAGTGGTGAAGACTTGAGTGTAGAGAGAAAAAAAGGGTCTTTTGAGAGAAAGAAAGACAATGGAAGGTGTTGCTGGTGGATTCGGGGAAAGGGGGATTTTTGAGAGACAAACGAGATGGAGAGGACTGAGATTCTGAGAAGAGTGAATAGATTTTGTTAATTTTTTCGAAGTCAGTAAACCGAGTTTGACAGATTTTAACCAAGTTTGACTGAGTTTGACCGAGTTTACTGATTTTCGAGTTTGCTACCCGATTTCACACTATATCTCTGAGTTGACTCGTAAAATCGGGTGATTTTACGAGTCAACTCGCGAGTTTGACAACCATGGTTATGGCCCTTTTTAGCCGATACTAAAGGTTGTCGACCACATGGCCGCGCCACTGAAAAGCGATTCAATAACTTACCCAAAGAAAACAGCCTCTGGAAACCCCTATAAAAATTTGAGCGCGATCCAACGGTCGGATCAAAAGTTATGGACCTTTTGAGCCGATACTCAAGTTCGACCGACCACACATACTCGTCACCGAGTAGCCATTGCGTAACTACACCAAGGAAAATAGCCTCTGGAAACCACTGTAAAAATATGAGCGCGATCCAACGGTCGGATAAAAGTTATGGCCCTTTTGAGCCGATACTCAAGGTTGGCGAGCAGACATCCTCGTCACTAAACATCGATTCCATAGCTTACCCAACGAAAACATCCTCTGGAAACCCGCGTAAAAATTTGAACGCGATCAAACAGTCGGATCAAATGTTATGGCCCTTTTGAGCCAAAACTCCATGCTGGCCGAGAAGACGTACCCGTCACCGATTAGCCATTCCATAGCTACCCCAAGGAAAACAGCCTTTGGAAACCCCTGTAAACATTTGAGAGCGATCCAACGGTCGGATCAAACGTTATGGCCCTTTTCAGCCGATACTAAAGGCTGCCGACCAGACATCCTCGTCACTAAACATTGATTCCATAGCTTACCTAACGCAAACAGCCTTTAGAAACCCCTATAAAAATTTAAGCGCGATCCAACGGTCGGATAAACAATTATGGCCCTTGTGAGCCGATACTCAATGTAGGACGAGAAGACGTACCCGACACTAAGTAGCCATTCCATAGCTACCCCAAGAAAAACAGCCTTTGGAAACCCCTATAAAAATTTTAGCACGATCCAACAGTCGGATCAAATGTTATGGCCCTTGTGAGCCGATACTCAATGCTGGCCGACAAGACATACCCGTCACCGAGTAGCCATTCCATAGCTACCCCAAGGAAAATAGCCTTTGGAAACCCCTGTAAACATTTGAGAGCGATCCAACGGTCGGATCAAATGTTATGGTCCTTTTGATTCGATACTAAAGGTTGCCGACCAGATGTCCTCACCATTGAAAAACGATTCAATAACTTACCCAACGAAAACAGCCTCTAGAAACCCCTCTAAAAATTTGAGCGCGATCCAACGGTCGGATCAAAAGTTATGGACCTTTTGAGCCGACACTCAGGGCTTGATGACCAGACCTCCTCATCACGGAGTAGCAATTCCATTGCTACCCTAAGGAAAACACCCTCTGGAAACCCCTATAAAACTTTTGAGCGCGATCCATTGGTAGGATCAAAAGTTATGGCCCTTTTGATATTATACTAATGTATGGCAAACCAGATATCCTCGTCACCGAGTAGCGATTCCATAGCTACCCCAAGGAAAACAGCCTCTGGAACTTCCTGTAAACATTGAGGGTGATCCAACGATCGAATCAAAAGTTATGACCCTTTAAACTGATACTCAAGTATCGCCGACCAGACCTCCTCGTAATCGAGTAGCGATTCCATAGCTACCCCAAAGAAAACAGCCTCTGGAAACCCCTGTAAAAATTTGAGCACGATCCAACAGTCGAATCAAACGTTATGGCCCCTTTTAAGCTGATACTCAACATTGGCTGACCAGACCTCCTCGTCACCAAGTAGGGATTCCATAGCTACCCCGAGGAAAATATCCTCAGGTAACTATTGTAAAAGTTTGAGCGCAATATAGCGGTCGCATCAAAAGTTATGGCCCTTTTAAGCCAATACTCAAGTATGGCCAACCACACATGCTCGTCACCGAGTAGCAATTCCATAGCTGCCCGAAGGAAAACAGCCTCTGGAACCTCCTGTAAAAATTTAAGGGCGATCCAAGAGTCGGATCAATTACTATGGCCCTTTTAAGCCAATACTCAAGTATCGTTGACCAGACCTCCTTGTCACCGAGTAGCGATTCCATAGCTAACCCTAGGAAAACAGTCTCTAGAAACCCCTGTAAAACTGTGAGCGCGATCCAACGATCAGATCAAAAGTTATGTTCCTTTTGAGTCGATACTCAAGTATGGCCGACCAGACCTCCTCCTCACGGAGAAGCAATTCCATAACTACCCCGAGGAAAACAACCTCTAAAAACTCTTGAAAACATTTGAGCGCAATGCCACGATCGCATCAAAAGTTATGGCCTTTTTTAGCCTATACTCAAGGCTAGCCACCCAGACCTCCTGGTCACCGAGTAGGGATTCCATAGCTCTCCCAATGAAACAGCCTCTGGAAAACCCTGTAAAATTTTGAGGTCGTTCCAACAGTCGGATCAAAATTTATGGACCTTTTGAGCCGATACTCAAGGTTGGCCGACTAGACCTCCTCGTCACGGAGTAGCGATTCCATAGCTACCCCAAGAAAAACAGCCTCTAGAAACCCCTGTAAAAATTTGAGTGCGATCCAACGGTCAGATCAAAAGCTCCTTTTAAGTCGATACTCAAGTATGGCCGACCAGATATCATTGTCACCGAGTAGCGATTCCATAGCTACCCCAAGGAAAACAGCCTTTGAAACTTCCTGCAAAAATTTGAGGGCGATTAGACGATCGAATCAAAAGTTATGACACTTTTAAGTCGATACTCAAGTATCGCCGACCAGACCTCCTTGTCATCGAGTAACGATTCCATAGCTAGCCCAAGGAAAACAGCCTCTAGAAACCCCTGTAAAAATTTGAGCGCGATCCAACAGTCAGATCAAAAGTTATATCTCTTTTAAGCCTATGCTAAAGGCTGGCCGACTAGACGCCTCGTCGTTGAATATTGATTCTATAGTTTACCCAAGGAAAACAGCCTCTGGAAACCGTTACAAAAATTTAAACGCGATCCAACGATCGGATTAAAGGTTATGTCCCTTTTGAGTCGATACTCAAGTGTGGCCGACCAAACTTCTTCCTCACGGAGAAGCGATTCCTTAGCTACCCCGAGGAAAACAACCTCTAGAAACTCTTGAAATAAATTGAGTGCGATCCAACGATCGAATCAAAAGTTATGGCCTTTTTGAGTCGATACTCAACGCTGGCCGACCAGACCTCCTATATTGTTTGGGTGACCATTCTTGAAAACTGCCAATACAAAAATTGATTGTGGTAAGAATACTTTGTCTATGGAGGTAGGAGATGAAAAAATTGAATTTAATTTTCATGATGCAATGACATATCCTTATAGCAATGTTTATTCTATCACATGTTATGACCAAGTTGATAAGTGTGTGCAGCAAGTTTGTGATTTTGATAGTGAGGATGGATTAAGCGTAGCTTTGAGCTATAACTATGATTTTACCAAGATAGAAGAGATGGAGAGGCATATATGTGTTCCTCAAAACATGCATGACTCAGCATTGGATTTGCAAGCTTTGCAAATTGTCCTCCATGATGCAGGAGTCATTTACCTCATCACGGACAGTGAATGGGTGGCGCCTATCCTTTTGGTGCCTAAAAAGATTGGAATTATGTTGGAAGAAATACAAAATGATGCTTACGAGAATGCAAGGATTTATAAAGAAAAGACTAAGAGTCTTCATGACCGAATGATTACAAGAAAAGAGTTTAATGTTGGAGACAAAGTCCTTCTTTATCATTCGCGTTTGAAACTTTTCCCTAGAAAGTTGTGCTCTCGTTGGATTGGACCCTTTGTTGTTTCTAATGTTTTTCCTTATGGTGCAGTTAAAATTACAAGTTTAGAAACCAACAAAGTACTCAAGGTCAATGGGCATCGCTTGAAACCTTTCTATGAAGATTGGACGACAGAACTCACCGCTTCTGTGGAGTTAGCTGAACCAATCTATGAAGAATGAGCATGCAACATGTCGAGCCAATGACATAAAACAAAAGCGCTTACTGGGAGGCAACCCAGCACAAAAAAAAACAAATTTGCTTTCTTTTTTCCTTATCTTTTATTTTTTGCATTTTACTTTATTTTTTGTCATTCTCCTATATTCCTTTTCTTTTATTTCAACATTGAGGACAATGTTGTGTTTTAAGTGTGGGGGTATTGGGAGAATGTTGGTTTTCTAATTTTGGTTTTCTTTGTTATTTTTCAAAATAAAAAAAAAATTATGTTTGATCTTTTGAACTCCCATTGATTTTTGAGAATATGAGTATTATGTATGAGAATTAGTTGAGATAGATGAAGATATAAATCAAATGAATGAGTGTGCATACAAGTTTTAATGTTTAATTGGTTTAGGAATTGACTTTGAGAATATGCCATGTTGACTTTATAGTGTTATACCAATGCAAGCTTTTGAGCCTTCAACATTATATTCTTTGATTGTGCCTTCTTTCAATGATATGTATCTCTAGAACTTGCTTCATATCTTGTTGAGATTACATTCACATTACATATATACATGAAGATGATAAAGGCATTAGAAATTTTAACCACTTGAGCCAAAAAGCCAACCTAAAGCAAATTATCCTTAGTAAACCCCTTTTGAGCTTGTTTATCTTTTCTTTGCTTTATCCATGTATAAGCCTTAACTTTATATATGTTTTTTCCTTTTCCCTTGGCCAAGGATTAGTAGAGCATATACTAGTGATATTTCATGGAATTATGGTTGGAAATTATGTGAAAAGAAAGAAGAAGAAGTGATGCTTGATGAAAAGATGGGCAAAGTTGCCAAAGGTAAAAAAAAAAAAAAAAAAAAAAAAAAAGTGTTCCTTTATGTTCTTAAGATTTTACGTTGAAAAAGCTTGAAATCAAAAGAAGTTAAGCATTGGTGATTAAAGATGGAAAATTTATGTGCTTTGATGGAATATCTTGTTTGAAATATTATTTTTCAGAATGCTCTACTTTCTTTGGTTTGAACCTTTTCTTTTACTCTCTTTTACCTCACCTTAACCTTAGCCCCATTACAATAAGAAAATAAGACCTTTTGATTCATGCATTGTTTGTAATATGTTAGTAATGGAGATGAGATTGAAGAGCAAGCTTATGGTAGAACATATTCATTGATTGAATTTGAGAGATTTAAACACATAAGCCTTAAACGCGTGAGTGTTGGAGTGTATATCAATGAGAGGACCTATCACTTTGGCATGGCATAGATTTCATTTAAATCCCAACGATTAATTGAATTTTGAAGTTTGCATGTAAATAAATTCATGAAAATTTATACTCTTTATCCTTCTTAATTGTGTTCTTGTTTATAATGCATATATTCTTAGATATTGATGGGAGATTAGAAGATTAGTCATAGTGATTTAATTTAATTTAACTTCAATTTGATTTTACCTATCCTTTCTCAAGGACGAGCAAGAGCTAAGTGTGGGGGTATTTGTTGCAACCATATTATTCGATAGTTTCACCCACATTTAACTAGTGTTTTGCCTATGTTTTATATATAAAATGCCTTGATATTCTTTGTTTTATGTTTTGAAGGCACTTTTGGATGAAAGATGCAAAAAGGAGTAAATTGGAGATAATTGGCAGATTTGACCTTCAGTCGATGTTTTGTGCAGAGCGTGAGCTCTAGAGGTTGAAATGAAGTGATTCCAGTGGCATTAAAAAGCTACATCCATACCTTTCTGGAAATCTAAGGCAATAAAATAAAATAAGAAAGAGCATGGAAATCGCAGCCTTCAAAGTCAAATTTTGCAATCTGCTAGTGTTGACCTTCGGCCATTCAAACTTGAATATCTGGAGCTACAGAAGTCCAATTGATGCAAACTCAATTGTTTTGGATTCATGCCTCAAAGATATATAAACGCTCCAAATTTAAGCCAAAAAAAATGTCATATGAGAGAGATATGATTTCTCAAAGATGACATCTGAATTCTACCAGCAAACAGGTTTCGTGAAGAAACGAGTCCAAATTACGTTCCGAAGCATCTAAACCGATATCCAAGTTTTTATTTCAGCAATTTAGCTCCTCTAAGTCAAAGCTTGAAGATTTCATGCAAGGCTATTTCTCCTTTTTTAGAAAAATAGTTATTGAAGTACTTAAATGTAAACAGTCTACTTAATAGAGGACTATTTTGTAAAATAGAGACCTAGGGTTTCCTAGGATATAAAAAGAATGAGAGAAGAGAAAGGGGCAGCCAGCCAAGAAGAGAAAAACGCCCCCTTCCTCTAAGAAACCCTAAATTATGCATTCTTCCTTCTTTTTGATTAGTTGTTCAACAAACATGCAAGGTTAAACACTTTTTCTTGGTTGCAAGGACACGGAAACCTTCAGATTTCAAGAACTGTGAGATTTATTTTACCTTTTCTTTTCAGTTTATATGATGAATATGTTTGTTCTCCTATGCTTATTTTCCTATGATTGTTTATTTTAATTGCTAGAGCGGACTCTAAGTTATTATTGTAGACAATCTATTGCTAAGTTTGATATCAAAACCGGAGTTGTGGTATATGAACTTGTGAAGCAACTGAGTTTGATAATTGTGGCGGATCTACGTTATTAATCTTAGGGAGAACATTCAATCAAATCAAACATAGACTGCGGACAGTTATGTTTTCTTGATTAATCAACTTATCTAGTTCTTAAGGCTGCCATTGAATTAAATTACTAGTGCGGACACTGTGGTTGTTTGATGGTTAGGGCTAGTTATACGGCGGATCCGTTAACTAACCAATGTTAAGAAGAGATAAATATTCAGAATATAAATTGATGTTTTGTTTCCATGATCAGTTCTGATTTCTATAGGTGGATGTGTGCTTGTGACCAAGGTTTGTTCTCTTGATAATTTTCTGATTTTATTAAATTTCGTTTGATAGTTTTCTGTTTTCTTTTGCTTTAGCCTAGATAACGTCCAAACCCCCCCCCCAAATTGCATATCATCTAGCATAAAAATCTGACTTGAATCTTCCTCGTGGGATCGACCCCTTGCTTGCTCTATACTATCTTGTGTGTTGTGTTTGAAGCTAGGGTAATTAATTTGTGCGACCGCGACATCGCAACAACCCCTGTAAAAATTTGAGTCCGATCGTCGGATCAAAAGCTATGGCCCTTTTAAGCCTATTATAAAGGGTGGACAACTAGACGCCTCGTCGCTGAATATCGATTCTATAGTTTACCCAAGGAAAACAGCCTCTGGAAACCCCTACAAAAATTTAAACGCGATCCAACGGTCGGGTCAAAAGTTATGTCCCTTTCGAGTCGATACTCAAGTGTGGCCGACCAGACTTCTTCCTCACGGAGAAGCGATTCCTTAGCTACCCCGAGGAAAACAACCTCTAGAATCTCTTGAAACAATTTGAGCGCGGTCCAACGATCGAATCAAAAGTTATGGCATTTTTTAGCCGATACTCAACTTTGGCTGACCAGACCTCCTCGTCATCAAGTAGCGATTCCATAGCTACATGGCCGACCACACATCCTCGTCAACGAGTAGCGATTCCATAGCTACCCCTTAGGAAAACAGCCTCTGAAATTCCTGTAAAAATTTGAGGGCAATCCAACGATCGAATCAAAAGTTATGACCCTTTTAAGCCGATACTCAAGTATCGCCGACCAGACCTCCTCATCATCGAGTAGCGATTTCATAGCTACCCCAAGGAAAACAGCCTCTAGAAACCCCTGTAAAAATTTGAGTCTGATCCAACGGTTGGATCAAAAGCTATGGCCCTTTTAAGCCTATGCTAAAGGGTGGCCAACCAGACGCCTCGTCGCTGAATATCGATTCTATAGTTTACCCAAGGAAAACAACCTCTGGAAACCCCTATAAAAATTTAAACACGATCCAACGGTCGGATCAAAAGTTATGTCCCTTTTGAGTCGATACTCAAGTGTGGCCGAACAGACTTCTTCCTCACGGAGAAGCGATTCCTTAGCTACCCCAAGGAAAACAACCTCTAGAAACTCTTGAAAAAAATTGAGTGCGATCCAATGGTCGAATTAAAAGTTATGGCATTTTTTAGCTGATAATCAACGCTGGCCGACCAAACCTCCTCGTCACCGAGTAGCGATTCCATAGCTACCCCAAGGAAAACAGCATCTGGAAACCCCTGTAAATATTTGAGGGTGCTCCAACAGTCGGATCAAAAGCTCCTTTTAAGCCGATACTCAAGTATGACCGACCAAATATCGTTGTCACCGAGTAGCGATTCCATAGCTACCCCAAGGAAAACAGCCTCTGAAATTCCTGTAAAAATTTGAGGGCGATCCAACGATCGAATCAAAAGTTATGACCCTTTTAAGCCGATACTCAAGTATCGCCGACCAGACCTCCTCATCATCGAGTAGCGATTTCATAGCTACCCCAAGGAAAACAGCCTCTAGAAACCCCTGTAAAAATTTGAGTCTGATCCAACGGTCGGATCAAAAGCTATGGCCCTTTTAAGCCTATGCTAAAGGGTGGCCGACCAGACGCCTCGTCGCTGAATATCGATTCTATAGTTTACCCAAGGAAAACAACCTCTGGAAACCCCTATAAAAATTTAAACACGATCCAACGATCGGATCAAAAGTTATGTCCCTTTTGAGTCGATACTCAAGTGTGGCCGAACAGACTTCTTCCTCACGGAGAAGCGATTCCTTAGCTACCCCAAGGAAAACAACCTCTAGAAACTCTTGAAAAAAATTAAGCGCGATCCAACGGTCGAATTAAAAGTTATGACATTTTTTAGCTGATAATCAACGCTGGCCGACCAAACCTCCTCGTCACCGAGTAGCGATTCCATATCTACCCCGAGGAAAACATCCTCAGGAAACTATTGTAAAATTTTTAGCGCGATCCAGCGGTCGCATCAAAAGTTATGGCCCTTTTGAGCCGATACTCAAGTATGGCCGACCACACATCCTCGTCACCGAGTAGCGATTAGGTTGTGGAAGAGATCACTCAATACAAAACGAATAACTACTAAAGAAACATATTGTAAGCCCATAACAAAATTTTGGTATCAATTAACTCCAATAAAAGTTTATTGAAAAGGACACCAACACTAATAAAAGTTTATTGATGTCGTATGTAACTTTGCTTCTTATCCTCACTCCATTGAACATTCAGACCATGTAGCTTACATACAACATACCTATGCTCCACCAAATCATAAGCCTGCCGGAAATTCTCACTTCAAATCACTGCAAAAGGATGTGCATTTACAATTGCCAATATTGGCAATAGAATGATCTATACTCTTGTCATGTTAAATATAAATTTTCTTGAAACAAACAGAGGTTAATGTTTCTATCATCAAATGAAACTACTTGCTGAAGTTCTGACCTTGTAAACCTCACTAAATCCTCCTTTCCCAAGAAGGTTTAAAAGGGCATATTGGTGATTTAAAATCTAAAAATTTTTAAAACATGAATCATCCTCATCTCGTATCCTTTTCAAATCACGTATAAGCCGTCGCTTTTCCAGTTCATAGCGGTCTCTCTCACGCAAAATTGTCTCTTCCTCCTGCAGAGAATCAACAACTCAATAACAAGGGACGCATGTATAAACGAGCACTTGCAACTTTTTCAATACTTGCAAAATGCAGCATGGAGATAAAGAATGAATTACAGGCTTGATGCTCACTAGACGAGATTTAGAAATCTCATCCTGGATGAGGAAATCTTCTTGTGCTCCTGAATCTGCATCTGTACCATCACCTTTGCCTTCATAGCAACAGAAACTAATGTTAATACTCAGAAAGTATCTTAATAAATCAAAGATAGCAGATAGACATTGTAAAAGCACGAGGAATAATTCTTTTCTTTTTATTTACTCATTTTTCAGTGATAAGTAATATTATTTTTTCTGGGGTTCGAGGCCAGGACACATCAGTGCAGCATGAATCTATCACCTCTAGTGCAACGGGTGGCAATAATAAACGATAATAAACTATTTTCTTCCAAACAGTCACCCACCTGAGTTAGCAACGAATATACAGAAACTTTTGGGGCAATATATTACCATACACCCATCAGCATACAGGCATCCATGACAGCAAGCAAGAGGCCTATCAGAAAGCAGATCATAAATATGGCAGTAACTTGGAAGGCCACAAAAGCTTCAGATAGTTTCTCATAGCCATATGCCAATAATTTAGAGTATAGACAGCACCAATGCCTTGTGACTGAAGATCACCAAAGATCCTTTCTTGGTATATAAATTAACCAAAGTTTGAAATGTGCCAAAAACATGCACAAAGAGTAGAAAGAAGTTACTGCCAAATATTACAAGAATATGTTTTACCAGATTGTTGCTTCTTCAATGATTTCCGCTGCTGCTCAGTAGCCTCCTTGGTTTCTAATAACTGTCTCATCAAATTAAATCATGAAAGAAAACATTATGACCATCTATATAGGCATAGCTGGCTGTAAGTCACCAGTAACAACAACATGATAGACTTTGTTGGAGCGTGAAGGACGAACAGTAGAGTCCTTAATAATGTGCCCTTGCTGCTTGCAGTAATTACATAATATGAGGATAGTTAGGGGCAATATAGCCATATTTCTTGCAACTACAGCACCGTGTAGTGCTCGTGTCACGACCCTTCCCCTTGCCATAAGCAGCATAGGCAACTGAGACAGTATTAGAAACAATACGTGACTGCTCCATAATATTTTGAGTATTGAGGCGTTGTTCCCCACACAAGAGTTCTTCAAAGTAGGTATACAAGGAAACTTAAATCTGTACATGCTAATCACCCAGGTTGATTTTAATTAATAAGCTATACATGGTAAGCTAAATCTACTTTCCTATTTATGAGAGTATATATAGCCTAGATTAATAGCTATTAACAAGGCATAATTTATGGCTTTCTATTGACAATAAGTTCTCTGATTCTTTGCACAAATGCATTGAAGTAAAAACATAATCTCACTTAAGTAAGGATACATAAATCATAATCTCACATTAAAAACAGTAAGTACAACAGAAGATATTTAAGCATAAAATTCAGTACCATAGTACCTCGTCACCTGCCTCAATTATTTCTCATAACATGATGGTTCCGGTTTCTTGGTCTAAAACAAAAAATCACCCAACAACGAGTGAAGGAAAGAAAAAACCTAGAAATCCACAATAAGCTTCCTTGAATCGACAAGGAAAGTAGAAGTGTTGATATCCACAAGAGCAGGGAAACACGCCAAATTGCAAGAAAACCACCCAACAACATTAGAAAGAAACCAAATCAATACTTTCCCACCAACAATAAACAAATAAATCAAACTATTTGCATTGAAAATATTAATCATCGAAGACCAATTGCACATCAGAGTTTTATTTTATTTTATTTTTTTCAAAAAAGATTGAACTTTTCCAAAGGATCAATGACATTGCCCACACAAAATTCATGAAAAAAATCTTCAAGCATTCAGACAATCTATAACGAGAACACTAATTATCTAAAACAATAAAAAATCAAACAAAAATAAAGAAAGAATCAAATCATACATTTAAAACCCAAAAAACATATAAAAAAATAATAACGATAAGATTTCAAGATTTCACACGAAATTGAATTATTCATGAAAACAATCTAAAAACCACAACGACCCATGTCATTGACCCCATGTAACATAAAGAAACTAGTGTATAAATGAGATACACATTTGTGAAACATGCCATAAGATCATCAATGAAACGAGTCTCGTATTTAAGAGTTTCAGCTCTCCACGGGAGCAAAGAAACAAGTGAGGTCAACATTCTTTGGAATTCCTCTTCAATTTACTTTTTTTTTCGATTCACTAATATTCAAAAACAATTCCTAATAATTAAATGATCTCAATAAGAATATAACGTCTGAATAAATGCTAAGATAATTGTTGCGCTGCTATGAACACACTTGACGTTGAGGTACAATGTCTTGTGAATACGTTTTCATCTATTTATAATAAATACATTTCTTGATATGATTTTGGTGAACTTCCATGACTGAAATGTAATCATGTGGCTTTGTTGTTGCTAAATATATAGCAACATATTGTCCACCTGTTTTTTGATTCAATATATTGTTGCCGATCAAATAATTAAGAACTGACTAAACATTTGAAAATTGAGTAATGTGAGAGACAAGTAGCTAAAATGGAAAATCTAGAGTTTTTACACCTGGAATCTTCTCACATTTCACCATTCCAGAGTCCATCCAATGTCTTGTATGCACCATAAGTCCCATGCACAAAAGTAGTTCCTGTAACAAGCCTCTCCTGCATGTTTAAATTATAAGGTCAATCATTTTGAAGGAAGTAAATTACTTTTTATAGCTCATGAATGATTTAGTTGCGTGCAATTACTTGATAAATTTGGAGAGCCAATTATGACCCCAAGATTCATCAAGTAGGTAATTAAAAATGAGCCTTAGTGCATTAACGTAAACAGACCACTTGCATGACCAGACCCATAAAATCTTGCAGGCCAATTCAAGCAAATTTTTATATAACCGTAGTAAACTATTACTTACTCAGAACTACAATTATCAGATATATATAGTAGGTGCAGTGCAACTCGAGACAAAAAATGTTTTGGATTGAGCAAGTGCACAGAAACATTCACATGCATAAAACATTGAGAGAGAACCTTGTCACTTGCCTGCTCAATTTCAAAAAGCTTGGAAAATAAGTCTTAGGGAATAGACCAATTCGTTCCAATTTCACGATCGAAAGGTGGTATTGGAACCTCTCCATATCTCTGCGTTTGAAGAGCCTCAGAAAACCAACTCAATGCTAACTATGCGACAAGTCGAAGAAGTCATGCAGGATGGGAGCATTCTTCTTTTCCTGGTTGGACGTGAGTCCAAACAATTAAATTGTAAAGTCCCTGAAAGTGTTAAATCTTTACTCCAAGAATTTGAAGACCTAATGCCAGAAGACCTTCCCCAACAGTTGCCACCATTACGGGACATTCAACATGCCATCGATTTTGTTCCAGGTTCGTCTCTTCCTAATTTGCCTCATTATAGAATGAGCCCAACTGAGCATGTTGAACTCCAAAGGCAGGTACAAGAATTATTGATGAGGGGATTCATCCGTGAAAGTTTGAGCCCCTGTGTTGTGCCTGCATTACTCACCCCAAAAAAAATAGTAGTTGGTGAATGTGTATCGACAGCCGAGCGGTGAACGAAATCACAGTAAAATACCGGTTTCCAATTCCACGCTTGGATGACATGTTGGATCAATTGGGTGGTGCCATGATCTTCACTAAAATTGATTTGCGGAGTGGGTGCTACCAAATCCGAGTAAGGCCTGGGGACGAGTGGAAAACCGATTTCAAGACAAAAGAAGGACTGTATGAGTGATTGGGCATGCCATTCGGCCTCACTAATGCTGCAAGCACGTTTATGTGTGTCACGACACAAGCACTTCGACTATTCCTTTGTAAGTTCATTGTAGTATATTTTGACGATATACTCATCTTTAGCAAGTCTGTTGCGGTACATTTAGAACACCTACGCCAGGTTTTGGAGATGCTAAAAAAAAAAACATCTCTACATCAACAAAGGTAAATGCTCCTTCCTCGAAGAAAAGACCAATTTTTTAGGGTTCATTGTATCGCACAAAGGCGTTGAAGTTGACTCCTTAAAGGTCTAAGCAATCCGTGAATGGCCTGGAAATCGCACAAAAGCGGGTTTAGATTTTTCTGCTCACATGAAGTCCATCCATGAAGAAGTTTGTCAGAAAATTGCCCTACAAACAGAGGCTTATGCTCAACGTGCCAATTTAAGGAAATGAGATAAACAATTCGAGGTTGGTGACCATGTGCTGATTCGATCATGTTCAGAACGTTTCCCTCCTGGTAGCTACAACAAACTTCATGCTCGTCGTGCAAGACCCTTTAAAGTTCTGAAAAAGTTGGGACCTAATGCTTATGTTATTGATTTACCTCCTACTTATGTTATTAGTCCGGTTTTCAATATTTAAGTTTTGACTTCATTCACTGGTCAAAATGACTCTCCAGCCACTGTGGACGACACCCCAATCTGCGTTCCATCGACTCCTCATCCACCTGATACTATACTTATCGTGCTAGATCACCAGTTTGTCTCTACTCGTAGGGGTGGTTATTATAAATTTCTGGTTTAGTGGGCGCACAAGCACAAGCACAAGCACAAGCCTCTTTCGAATTTTGTTTGGCTCCAAGAAGATGAGTTACACCGTCTCGCTCCTGATATATATATCACGACTACCTCCAGCAATACTTGCTAGAGGCAAGTTCTTTGGGAGGGTGGCACTGATGCATTTGCCAGAACTACATGACCAGCCATATAATCAGTTGACTAAGCATATTTGCGTCCATTTCTTATTTCCTTTCATTATCAATAACTGCCCACTACCTCTATTATTATGGATTGCGTCTATTTCTTTTTTCCTTTATTTGTCAATAACTGCCCACTTTCTCTTGATTTATGAACAAGTGGTGGAACGTAGGTGTTGCTTTATGTAACAGATAGTTAGTCGTTTAATCTTTCAATTTCAGTTATTTGTAATTCGTCTATTTAAAGCCTAGTTAGTTTTATGAAGTTTTTGTTCATTATTTGGAGAGATTCCAAGTGAGCTTTCAGATATTAGTGAGATTCTAATTTTCTGAGGGTTACATTATTTGTGTCTATAGTGTCATCATTCTCATAAGCTAGAAAATAAGTGGTAGCCTCCTTGAGGGCATATTAGGGTGACCATGGTCTCTCACTATAAACCCTGGAAAAAAAAAATCAAGGCTGGTTAAATTAAGGAAAAGAAAAAAATGATACACTTAAAGAAAATGGGGCTTAAATGCAAATAAGAATAATTATAGAGCATAAATACTCCTCTTCTCACAAAAAAATCTGCAACAATCGTAAGGAATGAAAAGAGGGAGTTTTTGTATCCATTTTTACAAATCAAAAGAGAAACACCAAAATTTCAAGAACCCATCCCAGATTAAGGGTTATAGGTAGAATAAACACTGGTGGGCAAGGGATTAACAAGAAAATTTGAACAAAAAGAGAAGAGGGGAGGGTCGGCTATCATTTGAAAGAAAAGGAGGGAGTTGAAGGTCGAAACCTTGATTTTTACCGAGTAAGGTGTTCTAAACATCGTTTTATGAGTCGTTTCAAAGTCGATTATGAATTGATGTCTGTATGTTGACTAACTAAGAAAATTGGTCTTACTCAATTTGGAGTTATAGAACTCCAGCTATAGGTCACCAACCAAGATTGGGTCATGACAGACCCTGTAGGACAATAGGTATGGTTTGTTAATAAGCAATTTTTATTGTCTTAGAGGTAGAACTAGGTTCTCCTTTCTTCAGAGAACTTGTAGCCTCGTGTCTTAGCTTTCCAACGAGACTAATTTCGCTTGAAATGGAGTTCTATAACTCTAGATGTAGTTAAAAATCTAAGGAGAGATCGAACAGTAACTGTTCAATATCAAGACAGTAACAGTTGGACAGTAACAATCCAATGTTTGTTAATGAGCAATTTTGACTGTCTTAGAGGCAGAACTGGTTTCTCCTTCCTTTAGAGAACTTGTAGCCTCGTGTCTTAGCTTTCCAACGAGACCAATCTCGCTTGATGTTGCTACCCAATTTTTGACCCATGTTTTGATAAATTTTCAGAAAAAATCCAAAAATAGCGAAAAACAATGAAAATCCAAAAAATACGTTTTTTAATATATTTGCATCATTTTTAGCATTTTTAGCACGTCTTAAGAGAATTTAAATTTTCAAACATTTTTAGAACGCGTTCGACTTTTAACGTGTTATTTTTAAAATCACTGATTTTCTCATTCGAGTTGATATTGATAAGAAAAAGATCCAAAAAAATAAGAAAAATCAAATTTACAAAAAAAGAAAGAAGTTGAGGGACCAAGTTTTGGGACCTAGCAACATTTTTGCTTATAAATAGGAGTTTCCAACACATACAAAAGGGAGGGCAATTTTGAAACATTAGAAAAAAAAACAAAAAAAAAACCCTAACCCTAAACCCATCTCTTTCAAACCCCCCCCTTTCCTCTCATCTTCTCCAAGCCGTCGCTCCCTCCCTTGGAAAAGAAAACCCTCACCACAACACCCATCCACAGGTCGTTCTCCGTCTTCAAGCCGCAGCCCCCCCTCCAACCTCTGCTCCTGGTTCCTTCTTCCACAGCCATCCCCACCTTCACCACAGCAGCCAGCCACTTTCTTCTCTCGACTGCACACAGACCAGCCTCTCCCTCAACAGTAACGGCTAGAACAACAGCCCGAAGCCAGCCCCGTCCGCTTCCACCGTGACCCGACACCGCCACATATGCCCGCCTTCTTCATCCCGCAATGACGGCCCACTCCCCGTGTAGCAGCGCCTTCTTCCTCCAGCAGCAAGCCCAACCGCCACGGCAACCAACAGGAGCGAAGATCATCAACGTCGCTGCCCCCTCTACAACCGCCAGACCTGCCACCCGAAGCAGAGGAGAAGAAGATGAAACCCATGACAAACTGACCCGCAGTGAAATAGATCCGAAGGAGAAGGGAAAGAAGACTATGAACCGATCTGGACCAAAAAAGAAAGAAAAATTAAAATCAACTGCTTGTTGTGTTTTCGGTTGTTTTGCAGGTCACCGCCGGCGTAGGGAGACAGAGAAGAGGAAGATGTTCCCGATCCACTAGTTTTGTCACCTTCATCAGCGGCGGCGCGTGAACCCACGCCAGTGGCGGTGGCGCGTGGAACAACGCGCCGCCACTGTTCCAACACTATTCCCGAGGATTTATTTATGTTTTTTGTAATTTTCAGACATTGCTATGTATATTTAGATTACTGTTTGATTTTATTTTGAAATTTTAATATTTTGTAACATGCAAATGTGGGTGAATTAGAAAAACATAGTAAAAAAAGGGATGTGTATGTGTTTGTATTTTTTTTATGTATGTTATTGAATTATAAAAAAAAGAAAAAAGAAAAAATATAGTGAAAGTAAATGTGTCGTTTTTTTTATGGATGTTTTTTTATGATAAAATTGTAAAGAATAAAGAAGAATTTAATATTTTGATTTGCTCACGGTCAAGAATTATGAATTTACACGTAAGTTGTATTTCTAATATCCGATGAAAAGACAATTTTTAAAACTTCTTTAACATATCAAAGCCACGAAGCAGCTTACCTCAGGTAGGGTGCGTTAGGGGTGCTAATACCTTTCCTAACCACAACCAGTCCATTACCCGTGAATCTCTAACAAGATCAGTACATTTGGGTTTCCTAGTAACCCTCAATTAAATACTAGGTGGCGACTCCCAACGAATCAAAGCAAGCAAACGAAAATCACCAAATGATGTCGCGCGGGTGACGTGCGACACTTGAAATGGAGTTCTATAACTCTAGATATAGTTAAAAATCTGAGGAAAGGTCTGACAATAACAGTTCAATATCAAGACAGTAATAGTTCAATTTTTGTTGATGAGCAATTTTGACTATCTTAGAGGCAGAATTGGGTTCTTCTTCCTCAGAGAACTTGTAGCCTCGTGTCTTAGCTTTCCAACGAGACCAATCTCGCTTGAAACAGAGTTCTATGACTCTAGATATAGTTAAAAATCTGAGGAAAAGTCGGACAGTAACAATTTGAGGTTTAAATAGTAACAGTTCAAATATTAAGAAATGACTGAAACAAAGACTTATTGGTTCTTGATATGGTTATTATAAAACATATCCTTGAGTGAGGAAAATTTATGAGATAAACCTGTGATTTGCAGGAGGGACCACAGGCGTGGTGCAACAGCAGCAGCAGGGGAGTACAAGTAAAGCTTCTATTGCAGGTAGGTTAATCGCACTTATACTTTCTAGTTAAATTCCATGATTTAATATATTACCGATGTGAAATGTGAATTACTGAATATATGTGTATTCAAGGTGAAAGGTTGTTGTGTGAATTGCCAAGTGATGAAATTATCGCTGACAAAGAAAATATGAGAAGTGTGATTTGGGGCGTGAACTAGATACATTTAGTGTATGTTAGGGTCTCAAGTAAGGGGATTGCCATGTTTGGACTAGCATACATTTAGTGTATGTTAGGATCTCGGATAAGGGATCAAGCATGTATTGGCTAGAGCATATATTTAGTGTATGTTAGGATCCCGAGTAAGGGGTTCAACCATGTATCGACTAGCATACATTTAGTGTATGTTAGGATCCCAGATAAGGGGATCACCATGTATTGGCTAGTATATGTATGTTAGGATCCCAGGTAAGGGGATCACCATGCATCAAATCCTACGGGGTGATGATGATACCAGTGAAATTGGTATTGGTAATGTGTTAAGCATAAATAATCATGATTGATCTTATAAAATCTGGAAATGGAGGTTGATAATGGGAGGGGAAACGGTTTTTAATAATTGAACAAGAAAGAAATTCTAATGAAAGCCAGAAGGGAGAAGTAAACAAAATATGAATGGATGTTACCTTTTTTAAATTGTTAGATATTTGTGTTGTTATATTAATTGTAATATTCATGTTTCAATAATATGTATCTTGTTTCAGGACCATCGCATGCACGACAGGAGTTGATCCTAGCTTATGTTCACTTCTTGTAATCTAGGTTCTAGGGAGTATACCCTTGTATTTTGTAAACATGAAAATGTTTGTATAACTTAATTTGTATAATTAATTTTTAAATTTGATTAAATGAACTTAACTCTGTAGTTCATATATAACCACGTTCCATGTATGCGTATTTGTATTTTTATCCATCCATAATGATAATTGTTATATAATGTATATCATAAATATTGTGGTTGATATGTATGAAGATGTTTGTGGGATTGAGACCCAGGATGATCGGGTCGGGATTGAGTTAGGAGATGCGGGTTACTAGAAGTGTAAATAGGTTAAATGTCGATAATTTAGGACCTCCCAGTATAGGAGAGACTCCGTCGAAATTTTGGTAGACTTTAATACGAACACCATGAATAGATATAGAAAAAAAAAATTAACTACTCTGTTTTTTTTTGTTGATATGAGATTATTGTTTTTATCCCGAAATGGGGGATGTTACACTCACCCTCTTAGCCAAAACTCTAGGCACTTATTTCATGATTGCACAAAGAGTCAGGTGTGATAACATGATGACTCTACTAAGGAATTAAGGTTAAATCCCATGTTTTTCTTGTTAATATTATGTATATATATCATGTGCCTTTTCTGTACCATTTCTTAGTCTTTAGCATGTATTTGAAGTGTTGCCCCCTTTGCACACACCTACAATCCACATTAAAAGAAATTTTGAGTTGAACACACCTTGGACCCTTATCATAAGATTAAAAAGAGGAAGGTGACACTAGAAGGTGTTAAAGCTCGCACAACCAATTCTCAACTAAATGGGAAATTTGCTTCATATATAGGACTACAAAGGGAAACCTGGTAGCCTAAGTAAAGTTTCAAGTAACTTATTATGGGTGAACTTGAGCCCACAATAAGAGCCTATTATTGATGAAGAAGTTAGATTAGCTAGATTACCCATTCACATGAAACTAAAACCTATCATTAGGTTATCCCTTTAGGACATGGGGCATACAACCATGTTTTTGTTTTCTTCTTTTATGCAGTGTTAAAGTTGACAAAGACCATTTTTTATGTTTTCAAATAGGATAATGCCAGCTTCTAACAAGGCTAAAGTGTTAACGGTCCTTTGTGGATTTCCTAGTTGAAATGAGACACTACAACATCGTGAGGAGAATTGTCTAAACTTGGAAAATGCATTAACTTCAACACTTAATGTTACTAGGAAGACCAATGAAGTCACCAATCTAAGAGCTGTTTTGAGAGGTTAAGCATGAAAGACAAAATTTTATTTAGTGAATTAGGACGTTATAGCTAATCTGTTAAGGGTCCTTGTACAAGATGATGCTATCAAAACCATGGTTTTGTATTGGAAAATAAATTTGTGGTAATTTACATAGACCTAACTCCTATAATGGAGAAATATCAAGCCTTGCTAGAATTTCCAAAGTGACTATACTAAAACTATACATATATTCAAGTGATGAAACACCTCATCTCCTAGAAGTTCAATTAGGCTTGCAAGCTACTAAGTTGAAGGCTAACATTAGAGATAAAGTTAAGGGATGGGTTTGGTCACAATGGAAACCAATATTTTACACGCACGCGCACACATACACATACTCAAACTTAAAGTGCATGAGGATACTTGCTTTAAACATTTTTGGTTTGAACTTATTCTCAACTTTGAAACAAACAATGCCTTTTTTTTAATTTGAAACTCAAGTTGTTAATTCCATATTATTAGTTATTTCAAAAACCATTCAAAGCTTTAAACTACATCATAACAAATGAGACTGGTATGCTCAGATATTATACTCAGCTCTTACATATCTTGATCGTAAGCCATTTACAGCCCATAATGCTAGTATTTTCCCTATATAGGATATAAGAGAGGAATAACATCAATGACTTTCATTGTCATCAATGGACTGACATGACCTTTGAGAAATAAAAGACCACGTATCGTGAGTTGTAAATATTGGGTTAAAATTTCAGGTTAATCATAAAGTTCAAGAATATCTTGCAACACAGTCCAGTAAATGCAATATAAATTTTGTTATTTGTTGTCTTTTTTTATCTTGTAGACTTTCTATTTGATAAAGATTATTTTCCTAATAATACAAGGATATTTAACAGCTAATTTTGAGAGATTTCTTAATTATACAAGGACTCTTAATGGCATAAATAAAGGTTTCATTGTGTGGTAGGGATTATTTAATAAAATCCTAGCTACAAAAGAAAACCTTATAGGCAGCAATAAAGGGAAATCAACCTTATTATTATTTGTTTATTTTTTGCAAGGATTTTCTAACATAGTTTATTATGGGCAGCTACTTAAGAGAAACAAATCAGTAATTAAATTCAAAAGTTTTCATGCTTGGAGAGGACATTATTTGTTATTTGTTGTCTTTTGTCTATTTGAAGAAGATTCTTGTTATAATAGGAATCCAAAGTGTTATGTAGTTTTTGATTTAGGTTATTGATTTTTTTTATTTTTAATTTAGTCCTTACATTTTTTGTTTATTAAGATTTAAAGTTGATAATTTATTTTAATTTGCCTTTTATTTAGTTATCTTAGTATCAAAAAATACTCCAACATCAAGTTGGTACTCGATTTTATAAGATATTGTTAAATTCTTTATTTTTCTAAAGATTGAGAGTCAAGTAAAAGGATCCCTCCACACACCTGTATGATGACAAAGTGATGATATACATATTTAATGGTCATACTTCTAATAAATGACAGACTTATGGAACTACCATAATTTCTAGACATGAATCTCGGTGCACTAGATTACAAGATGGACAATTTCTTCTAGAAGACACGGGAATTCTGTATTTTATGGGAAGAAGTTTCTGATCCAGTTACATTTCTCTAGTAGTTGCAATATAACAGTAAAGACTCATTTGAAAATCTATGCTAGAGACGCTCCCTAATCTAGGTAGTTTTTTATAGGCAAAGTTAAGGGACCCTAAAACAAAAGCTCGTTAAGTGCATTGTTTGCTTGGATAGCAATACAAGAGATAAATTTGACTATTGACACTCATAAAAAAGAGAATAATCCTTCAGTCCAGAAATTTAAAATACTCATCACTCAATAATATATTATATAGTAGACAAACAACAAATGAATTAGATTATATATAAAAAATTTAGTAAATCACAATGAAAAACAAACTTACCAACACAATTAACTTTCGAACTGAAAGGGGCTCGGTGTATGGGGTTGCGCTATCCAAGTTTTGGATAAGGAAATCCTTACAGACCAAACACACACTCTCTTACCAATCCCGTAAAATACGCTTTTCAAGCACATAATAGCCAAGCCCCTCCCACTTTTCCCTAATGAATGCAGCAAGTCAACAAGTTGACCTACAAAATTTAAGATATTAATGATAATGTTTCCTTGTCGAGAAAAGAACACATAAGATAATCAGGAAACCCTCGTCTTTGAAGAAACCCAACTGCCATTATTACCCCAGTCCAAGTGAACCCTCAAACTTGGAACAAAAATAAGCAAACAAAAACAATATTACCAATGGGATACATGATATTCCTTAAAGTAGAACACCACCAGAAAAAAAAAAAAAAAAAAACAAATTAAACCAAACCATAAAGTTGAGCGACAAAAAAAAAATCCAGAAATGCTCTTAAACTACAGATAAAATAAAAGATTGGTAGCCATAGTGGATAACCAAAATCCACAAAGTAATGGCATAACTATACCTTTTCTAACTGGCAGCAGGGATCATGATTACTAGAGGCCTCCTGACAAGATTTATGAAGATCATGCTCTCGTGCAGTGACTTTTACACGTAAAGATGTGAGCTCCACCTAAATCGAGTTGAAAAGAAGAAGGATTAGAAATGTATTGTCAAAACATGTTGTGCTTCGAGGAAGTCATCCCACAAATTGTAGCGACAAAAACAAAAGCAATAATAAAATCTAACAAATTGCAGGAATTTTACAAACATGAACAATTTAAAACCAAATCACCGAACTGATACCTCTAAAGATGAGCAATCATCATTTTAGAAGTACTTTTGGGCCAGCTATCCTATGTAATGAATATATGTCATTCTAGACAAATTCAATTCAAGCATAACAAAAAATAATATTCATAACTATTTTCATGATATCATTTACAAGTCACTACAATCGCTTCTCATGGTTATGACAATAAACATTAAATGAATAGTAAGGGTTATTAAATACAATGATGGGTTTGTTTTGAGGGAAAAAAAGAAGAAGAAATATGAGTAACATATTTCCCTTTTTTTATTATGTAACAGGCATCATGTTACATAATATCCTGTTTTTATTTCTACCTCCTCATTTCTGCAAAAAAATAAACACATATAACATGGCGACAACATATTCATACCTTCATTTTCACAGTAACATATTTCCCTCCAGATTTGCTTCATGACGTCCACCACAGAAAGATTCTGACAACACCAGCATACATCTGCATTGATGTTAAAGTATCATAATAAACTAATCTGAACTCTTGCTTGAGCCAAATTTGAAGAAAAAAGACGTTGTAAATCATCATTTTCCTTTTGCAGCCTTCTGTCACTAGTAGCTTTGCTAGAAAATGGGTTGTCTGACCTTGTTTTTTGATAAAGGATGTTCAGCTGCTTTTCACGCTCCAGTATACTACAAGTTGCCAAAACCGTTTATGAAAGAAAGACACTGCACAAAGCAAAAGTCCTTCTACCAAATAAAAGTGTTATTTTGGCATAGAAAGAACCATCAAGATAAGAAAAGAAAATACAGCTCTTGAGATTTGAGAAAAGTCTCCAATTGAAAATCCCAAGCACTATAATTTTTGCTAATGAATATGACACAAACATTATTTGACTTCTCCATAAGGACTAAGACCGTATTGAGAGAGAAAAAAATGGCTGAGAGTTATTAGAAAACTATGACTGAGGGCTTTGATACCATGACAGAATGGTTAGAATTCAAAATGAATTAATTTTCAGCAGGTCACCATTACATATAGGGCCAGCTACTGGTTTATACAAGGAAACTAATTATACAGGGAAACCAGGCTAGCTGTTAGTTATAGAAGGAAACCAGAGTGATAACTAGAGTGATCTTAGGAAGCTATACATGGTAAGCTAAATCTCCTTTCCTATTTATGAGAGTATATATAGCCAGTATGGTAAGCTAATTATGGATTCTATTGGTAGTTAAGGCATCATAAACATGTATAAGGATCATCATGTAAAATAACATATAAGATTTTTATCGTAACTATACATAATTTTGCAGACCAAACCATCAATTTGTGGACACATCCAAATCTCGACAGATCACGGTTTAGGTAAATACTTAGGAGAATAAGAAGAATAATCAGCGATATAAGCATGCAGACCATTGCAGGAGTCATATCAACATCATTAACAATTTAGCTCATGTAAATTTTTTAAAAAGTATATACATTTATAGACAAGCCCTCAGGCATAAACAATGCTCCACGAGTATCCAAGAACATGTCGGTCAAATAATTTAAGTTACTTACAAATATCACATCAAGGAAAACGGCGAATATGTAGGTACTTTATAGCCTTGCTTTTATAGTTGAGACTAATCAACCACAATTATGAAATTGAAACTTTTTCTCACAACTATCCATCCATGGATTCCAAAAGCAATCAATAAAGAGAGTCACACCAAAAACTTTCAACCCAAATTTGCAGAATAAGCTAATGAAAACATCAGCAATCAACTAACAAAACATGTAGAGATATAACCTTCTAGAACCACATAGCACAAGTAATTACTGAGTTTTCAATCGTGTGTAGACCAACATATAAATTATTAACAACAAAACTCAAATCAAAGTTTTTGTTGTATCAATAGTATTTCAGTTAGAACAAGCTCGATGGACAACTAACCTGTGCAAATCCTAGGGGAAAATTAGGAGAAAACTTCAACTTCTTTATTAAAGGTACCACATGAGAACCATGTGGATAAGTTACACAAGGATACTTTATCCTTACCTGTTCAGTGGGATAAAAGTGGCTTGTCCTCATTTCAAAGCATTAAGGTGCCTAATTATCTAAGTTGATATGTTATCATACCCAACCACCACATGAAATAAGTTGCTCGAAATACATACTGATATGAAGTACTTCATTCAAACGATAAAGTGACCATGGCAGAAGGTCAAGAGACTGCTAGTGATTATGCCAGATCGTCTAGCAAATTGGGAACACAACTCTAAGAGAGAAAATATTTAACATAATAGAATAGACTAGGTAAATTACCTGCGTGATGTCACGAGTTGTGTTACAAGAATGATGCAAGAAGCCAAGTGAGGAATACCTGAACTAATCCAAGAAGCCAAGCAGACAAAGAACCTAGTAAAAATGGGAAAAGAAAAATCAATAGTGTTCAAGTCAAAATGTGAAACCATATGGAGAAGCTTTCTATTAAGTTGTCTTAACAATTGAAAAGGCTAGAGCACAAAACATTCAGATCGATAATCATGGTTGCTATCTGATATTACAGTAGTGATAAAAAGTGATGTAACAAAATACCATGAGGAATCTACAACGAAAGTAGAAGAGTTGATATCCACAAGAGTAAGCAAACAAGTAAAATTACAAAAAAAATCAAATTTCACTCGACAAGCATCTAGTATTAAGACTAAAAAATATGCCCCAAATCCTACACTAGGTCAAATGAAAGCAGGTATAAAATCCCTTACAAATTAATTTAAGTAGCAAAATATCCAAATAATTCTTAAATAATAATGTTTTAATTACTTATTTGCAAATTCTCCATCTACTACTAGACTGTGTTTTATTATTATCGACCATGTTAGTTGTATGCATTAGTTTATTGACAGTAGAGGACAAAAACCTTATGTGAGGCCCTTTCAGCTGAAATTATAGCTTAGCTTAGATAGTAATATGTGGAAAATTTTAGTTGAGGAGATACCTTACATTTTAGCATAGCACACGTTAAATCATAGCATCATCCTGAAAGCAAAGCACATGTTAAATAAAAGCATTCAACGTTCTTTATCCCCAAACAATAATTAGCATTTTTCTCTTTGCTAGAGTTTGATACCTTGGCTTGGATATGTCCTGAAATTCTCTCTAGCAGGTCTTTCACATCAAGCTTAAGCTCAGTCTGCTTTTTTATCGCTTATGTTTGTCGTTGAAGTAAAAATAAGTAAATCATAATCTCACGTTAAAAACAATAAGTAAAACAGAAGATATTCAAGCATTAAAATCCAGTACCATAGTACCTCGTCACTTGCCTCATGTTGATCTAGGCCTTCTTGGTTAATTTAATTCATGTTCAATAAAAGCTTGTAAGTGATCATTCAGATATTATAAAAAGATTCAAATCTATCAGTTTGACTTTTCAATATTGTTTTGGTCATAACTAGAGCTATAAAAAAAATTTTATTGTGATTCCAGTTGCAATGGAAAATGAACATCCATAAATTTCCATTGATGTATGAAAAACCTTTTAATTCATTAATACGAGAGAAAACCATGTATTTGAAGTTAGACTTTGATTTTTCTAATAGATTACAAAAAGGATTTTAGTCTTATTTAAATTAATTAGACTATTGTTTTATTTATCTTCTAGTTGTTATTAGGCCTTTAAAGATATTAGAGCCTTTATTTAAATTTATGTTCATTGAATTATTATTATTTATTAGGTTTATCCATTTTTATTAGGGATATCCTATTAGACTTAGAGTTTTTTTAGTATAAATACTATTTTGTATAGAGATTTGTTTTTTAAAAAAAAACTTATTTTTAAGAAGAAAAAAAATCAGCATTCTTGTTATCTTTTGTATGGTTGAGTGATTATTATACTAAATTTTTTATTGAACTTGCAAATTCTTTATAGTTAATCAATTTTGTTGTGATTTAATATTACTTGTTTGTATTTTTATAAACGTAAAGTGATGATGATCATTATGTATAACTCTAATTTTTTAAGAGAAATTCTTGATGGGTTAAGTTACAATCCATTTAAGTCAAATTCTAGAAGGTGTCAAAAATGTATAATTTTGATTCTTTAAGATAGGTTCTCAAGTTACAATCCATTTAAATCAAATTCTGGAAGGTGTCTGCATCAATTTAAGTTACAAACGTATTTTAAAAGGAGTCTGCATCAATTTAAGTTACAAACGTATTTTAAAAGGAGTCTGCATCAACAACCAAACAGTAATATTTGTAACCGACAAGAAAAACAACAATTGTCATGCTTTCAAACAATCACTCAATAGATACAAGTTAACGCAAATTTAGCTGGATAAAGTATAAAACAATTGAAATAAGTTACTGGGTAAAAATTAATTGCAAACAAATACACGAACTTGATTGCAAAAAGGTAAGGAAAAACACACACATGAGGATTCAATTGCACATCTTACAATAATCTGAGTACCAAATTGACGTAAAACTCTCTCTTTTTTACTCCTAAAAGGTTCATCAGAAGGAAGTCACGAGTGGCTTAAGTTGATAGTAGCAAATCTAACGCCCACGAATTCCTATTCGGAGAACATCAGGAGAGAAAATATGGTTGGTATTAGCAGCAACATTTCCCTCTCTACAGTTTCGACATACCCACTTGAAAATAGAATTTTGTTGTTGATGAGAAAGAAACCCACATGCAATTTTATGGTCTTTAAGAGTTGCTTTCAAATGGGCAGAACTGGAATCCATTGTAAGTTGAGTGGAGTTGAGGACAACCCCACAGGAAAGAACTTATCATTGAGCTCAACAAACAGGATGGAAGAGTATAATATTGCCATGAAAAGGATGATGAGGAACCCATACGAGTATCATCATGATCTTGGTTAGTTAGTTTCCCTTTTACCTCCATTTTCCTAATTATTTCTTGCTCTTGATCTTCATCTTTCATTTCCATCTAAGATTTTGGTACTGTGTTTGTTCATCCGTTTCTGTGTGTCAGTGTTTTGTGTTCCTTTTATACTTTCAGTTTGTTTTTCTCTGATGGATTGCAAGTAAGGAGAATGTGCAGGTTGGCGGATATGTTTTTCTGGGTTCTTCTTGCTTTTGCCATACAATGAAATTTCCATAATACTAAATACTTTAAGTTGTGTTGTTGAATTCAATTCTGAAGTAATCCAATAACAACCCATTCTGTGGTTTTTAATTTTTTGAAATGGTCAATGACTATATAATTTAGGCAGCATCTGAATCTGGATGGCATCCTTCTATCCTTAATTTATTTAATTCTATGTTGTCAGTTCATACGTAAGTATGAAGCTTAACACAGAAAAGGTTGTTACTTTTTCCATGAATTCTTTACTCTCTATCTTTTAATGGAGTTGACCATGTTCCCGGTAATGCTTCCACTGTCACCCTCTAATTTCGGATACAAGTTATTGAGAATCACAAATCAATTGTTGTATAGACACACTTTAGGGAAAAGCTTTCAAATTTCCAATAGAAAAAATAATCCTGATCTGTTTCACTTCTGAGAAAGATGACTTATCATTGCTATTATATTACCTTTCAGCTGAATGAAAGCACTTTATATATGTCTAGAATCTCTAGATCTTATGGAAAAGGGTTGGGATCGACCCAGCCATTTGTTTAAAAGAAGACTTTTGATACAAAATTTGTATCAGTTTTATTTATTACAGCCCGACATGCATGGGTCTAAAGGTATAAGGATTAAAATAAAAGGGTTCAAGTTTTGAAATTGCGTTAACCCTTTGACTAACTTGGAAATAGAAAAGTCTGAAGCCACACTGTACAAGTATTCTTTTGAATGGCTACAGAAATCATTGATAAAGATGCGTGTGAGTGTGAACTGTAGACACCCATATCAACTAGTTTGTAAATGAGGTTTGGTTTTGTTGATAGAGCTACTACTATCATCAACACAAGTCTAAAATCTAAACGATTGCAAAGAAGTTATGTATCTTGCAGTATAGGTTCCACCATTAGCATTCCACTTTTGGCTCCCCTGCACCCCAACTTTTTATGCTAAATGCATTCCAGTTTTCTTACCGTGTGTGTTGTGTTCCTTAATTCAGTCGATAACTGACATGCTATATTCAGGTATGAACTACACATTGATAACTGATAATGTGATTGTGGGATCCCAACCTCAGAAACCTGAAGATATAGAACATCTAAGACATGAGGAGAATGTGGCCTACATTCTAAACTTGCAGCAGGACAAGGACATCGAGTATTGGGGTATTGACTTGCAGTCTATTAAACAGAGATGTCAACAACTTGGAATCCGTCATATGAGAAGGCCTGTAAGAAAGTGCTACTCATTGTAAATTGAAACATGTAGAAGACTCCAATTTCCAAAATGAGTTATTATATGTTTCAACCATTTTTCATGTGTTCATGCCTGCGTTTTATTTTTTTACCAGTGTTTTCTTGGTGCTAACTGGATGAATTTGCAAATATAATTCTTTCTTCAGGCTACAGATTTCGATCCAGATTCCTTGAGAAGTGCATTACCCAAAGCTGTTTCATCGTTGGAATGGGCTACTTCTGAGGGAAAAGGCAGAGTGTACCTACATTGCACAGCTGGACTGGGAAGAGCCCCTGCTGTTGCTATAGCTTACATGTTCTGGTTTTGTTGCATGAATGTTAGTTCTCAACTCTTCTACTATTTATTTTTGTCAAAAATTATTATTTTAAATTTCAGACTTATATTGATATGATTTCTTACAAAACTGTGGGCTATATTTAGTATGGATATCATGATATTATCGGACTTCTAAAGTGATTGTTTTGATACAATTTCTTGATTGATTGATTCGCAAACTGGAACATACTTTTCTGATTGTCATTTTTGCTACTGGTATGGGACAGCTTAATACAGCTTATGATACACTAACTTCGAAGAGACCTTGTGGACCCAGTAAGAGATCGATACAAGCAGCTACTTATGATCTAGCCAAGAATGATCCATGGAAGGAGCCCTTTGAGAGTCTACCAGAATATGCTTTTGAAGATATAGCAGATTGGGAGAGGCACTTGATTCAAGATCGTGTCCGTTCCCTCCGTGGAACATAAGCATTTAAGGTAAGCATTTTGTTGTATTGCAAAGCATTCTAGTTCAAGATTCTGAGGCTGTGATCTGAGAAAGTAAGGGATCTCTCCTGGAGGTTATTTTGTCTGATCATTACTAGATGGATTAGCAGCGCATCTCGCTATTCAGCATAACCATAAAAATGTGAAAACAAAATAATTATATTTTAATCTGGTGAAATTACTAATACCTGCATTGACCACGTGTGAAACGCAAGCAAACCTGATGAAATAAATAGGAGACACAGATTCATCTAGCCCTGACACCCTCTAGTGCCCTCGAAGTCTGAAGGGCGAACTATCATCCTGCACAAAAGTCAGTTATTTGCATGCATGGTAGGACTAATTTCAGTTATCCTTCTAGCCATTGCCAAAACAAAGCATGCATAATTTATATAATTATACTCCCCCTTAGTTTATCATATGAAAGTCGAACCTTGCTGATGTACATTCTGACTGGTTGAATCATGTTAACCCAGGATAATTTCATTTGATAAAGCAGCTACGAGGAGAAACTCAAATCAATCAACCGCAAAGGGCTGGTTTCATGGGACGAGGGAACTTGCAGGGCAGGCAAATGGTAGCTCATGGCTAGAGATGACCTTGGAACCTGTGCACTTTGTTAAAATAAATGAAAAAAAGTGAGGCAGAGGAACTCCGATTAGCACAGTTTAATAGCAGTAATGGAAGCTTTACCTGTATCAAATGTACAATAATGGTACTTATGTACCTAATATTGGGAAACTCCGTGAATTAGTGCAGGTGTAATAATAATCTTGGAGGATTTATCAAACATCAATCTTCAGTATCCCTCCCCGACAATGTTACTTCATTGTTAACTGGGAGTAGGGACACACTCTTGTTTAGGTATTGGTCACTGTTCATAAAAAAGAATCGATGTTCGAGCTTTACAGTGGATAGCTAGCGAACCAGAAAACCGCCCTGAACAATGTCTACGGCTATCTCTGTATATGGCCTGGGCTCAGGGGTGTTGGGTAGAAATCTTTTTTTATTTTATTTTTTTGCGCCATGATGACAGATAATGTGGTTCTTGGTCACCCCAATTGGCGCTAGATGGGAGGAAATGATAAGAGGTGAAGTTCACAACAGCTCTTACAAAGATTGAAATCCTATTTCAGAGGTCCGATCTTGTGTCTTGAGCTAAGTTGATAGAATCAAATTTATTCACGACTGTGTAACCACCACACAGCAGTACTTTTTTTCCACTGATACAATTGCCTGTGATCTGCACAGATCAACCAACTGCAACTCAACTTAGCGTTTAGTAAAATTGCAATGTTTTGCTGGTGAATTGTGTTCTAAAGAAGTCGAGTTACCATGCCTTGAACCGAGTAAAGTTGGAGCAGTATTAGCACAAGGAAACATCATCGTATATGCATTTGACATGGTGGGACATGCTCTACCAGCCATTAACTATCAGCCTATAAAATTATAACCCCAAAGAGGAAATGAT
The DNA here is from genome assembly GCF_000002775.5 of Populus trichocarpa. Classification (NCBI taxonomy): domain Eukaryota; kingdom Viridiplantae; phylum Streptophyta; class Magnoliopsida; order Malpighiales; family Salicaceae; genus Populus; species Populus trichocarpa. Next base: position 8,013,754 of record NC_037303.2, read on the forward strand.
ACAAAGGAATTATTTATCTTTGTTTCCTTTGTTCAATAACTGTACATGAAATCATTCTTCAAAAACCTAAAAAAAGTTTAGACGGCCTGGAGCTTTGCAAGTTGAGCTTGCCGCTGTCCTAAATGGAATGCTGTAAAAATCCAAAGTAAACAGATCTGCAGCACAAAGACGATTAACAAAACCTTGCATTATTCTTGGTTGAAAAACATAATCATAACAAATGAAATGGCATTTTCAGAGCATTACTTGATGTAGTGCAGAACTACGTTGAGGTTCTCAGGAATTAACAAGGTTGGATCAATAACCACCATAATAATTAATCTATAAAATTTGATGATTATATACGTACAGGCAGAGCATAAAGAGACACAGTTGATGTCCTCCCATGAAGAGTGCTGAATAGTAGTTTGTACATTCCTGCAGCTGTAGCATCTCCGAGCCGTTGAACAATGACATCTATGCAAACCTGTGGTAAGACATAGCACTGGTTGACATAATGCAGTAGAAGATATGCAAGTAATTCTTCAAAATCTAATGGTAATATCAAACAAGAAATGCGTGAAATCCATGTTATTTGCATCAATTGCAAAGGTAAGTCTACTCATGCATGCCTAAAAGAGTCTCAAGGGATTTCATAAAAATGACATCAGACATGAAACGAAATTTCTGCCAAAAGGGGAGAAAAGATTGGAGATCAATATGTAAGCAACAACATTACTGCTTGTTAACAAAATCTGGTATTAATAGCCCAATTCAATCAGGGATACATAAAACTTATTAGTGCAGAAACATCTACTAACCTTAGCTTTGTATTTCTCTTCTTGAGTGACCACAGTAAACAGAAGTTCTCTTCCAGGCCTGGTCACTACATAAGTAACCACCTGCAAGTAAGAGTAAAACCAAACCGTGAGGCCTCAAAATGAATGGGACATACTTCCTCAACCATATCAAGTGTTCTCAACAATTTATGAGGAAAGTGCATTCACCCAAATAATACTCTAGATAATTGGATACATAAGCATTATTATATTCAAATAGAATAACCGGGAAAGGAAGAAAGAAAGAAATACAACCCACAATGCTGTTTCACTGCAGGCAAGGGACCAATGGTGACAAACCTTCCGTACAGTCTCACAGATGGCAACTGCTACCCAAGTTGGCCAAACAGCAATAGCAACCAAATTTGAGAAGGCAGCAACCGGAGCAGAGCATATTGCTGCAGTAACCCCAGCTAAAGTAAGGATGCGTCCCTGTGTTTGATTTGATAAGCGAAAGCACAACAAATTATAAACAGGAACTCTAATAATGTGAAATGCAATGAACACTGCAGTTTTGTCCCCAGAGATGCACAAACACAGAAAATATTACATGAAGAAATTTATCAAGCAGAATTAAGGAAAGTAATTGCAGATCCCAATGAACAGACAGCAATAACCACCAGAACCTGACATAATGAATTTCTCTGCTACAGATCATGCAATTTGTTAAAGATTCAAGATTGAATTAGTGTAAAAGAATATCATTTCTAAAAACATTTTGGTACCAGAATTCTTCTACAAAGCTTCCTTCTTTACATTTTTTACGTGGACAAATTTCAGATTCAAGATTGAATTAGTGTAAAGGAATATCATTTCTAAAAACATTTTGGTACAGGAATTCTTCTACAAAGCTTCCTTCTTTACATTTTTTACGTGGACAAATTTCAGATTCAATTGCATAAAAGTACCATGCATATTCTTTATATCCACCACATCCAAACAAACCATGAGATTATTTTATTTTATTTTCAGAAATTACCCTCTCTGAGGCTTGGGAATACAAAGATTAAAATTGCTTCAGGGGAAACTCAGTAACAACTAATCAGACCAAGACGCCAGTTAAATTTGATCATAATTCTGCAACTGATTTCCTTAATACTGAAACTCCAGTAAGTATTATCTATTTTCTTGGTTTTACAACCAGTCAGAACATCAAAACATTGAAGAAATATATTTGGTTATTAGCTTACTGTTAAAGTAAGTTGTCCAGCAAGGATAAAAACAGCAGTGAAGCTATTTATCTGGGCAAACAATTTTCTTCTTCCAAGAGAGCTTGAAACAGTCATGGCAATTACTGTTACTTTCTACAAAAGAAAACAAGGATTCATTAGTGAGAGGAAATACGCATAATTCATATATAGATGAGGATAAATCATATCTAGAGCAATGGCAACAAATCAAATCATTTTATATCAATAGTCAAGCCTAAACAGTTTAAGCTCCCTAAATTTGAATTTACTTGTAGTGGAATCCCAGCTCCAATAATTACTTATTCTGGTTCATGTTACTTGTACATATTCTTTGCGGGTATATAAATGTTTAAGAAATAAGTTTCAGATATCAAAAAATCAAATTAGCCAGCATATGACAGCAAAATTGGCAGATATTCCGGCTATCATAGTGGTAGTCACTTGGCATGACGTCATACAGTAAACCTGAGATTAAAATCCCAGTCATACCCAAGATCGGAAGGGTTAAGAGTGGAAGAGAGCGACGCTTAGTTATGTTGCTAAGTTTTAAGCCATAAGGATTACAAAATAAATAAATAAAAAGCCGAAAAAAAGTGATAATGTGAGATCCACTGAGTTATAAGATAAGGATAAGCGTCTTGCTATCTCTGACCAACTGAGAAACAGAGTGCATGTATAAAAAACATGGTCCGATCCCTTTTTTACTTTCAATCCACTCTTCCTCTTCCCTCTTGCTTTTCTCATGGTTAATAACAACAAAATCAACAAAAAGCAAGATAAACTATAGATAGTTCTCTAAATTAGTTTACTTCCTATTCAGTCAAATCATAAAATCTGGTTTGGAAAGGGTGATTTAGAAATTCAGAGTACATGAACAGGAGCAGAGTTCCATTTTACCTGAAAATAGAAGAATGACGAAATAACTGCACTCAGCCACAGGAATAGAGACACATTCAACAAATAAGTTGAAGATAATACAAGCCGAAACCCATCTAAGATGGCCCAAAGCTGAGGCCTCATCCTGGATGAAGGAGACTTTGGAGAAGAGACTTTGAAAGCTGGTGATGATCGTCCATCAGCCTCACTATGCTGATCAGCATCAACTTTTCTAAAAAGCAAAAGCATCCCAATAAGCTACATGAAAGCACCTGAAAAGCTCTTTCACTCTTCCAGAGATGCAAAATAATATGACCAACATGAATACATTTTTTTTTCTTGACAGGTGAGTAGCATGTGGTCTAAGAAGCTAAAAAAGTACTAGTGGATCATCCAGACTGTTCAAATGTTTTGACTAGAAGTGATAGCAAAGAAAAGGGTAAAAGAAATGTATCAGATACAAACAACAAGAATTTGCATTCACTCTGAAAGAACAGTTTGTACAAAACTAGGACATTGATTATCCATGAACTAAGAGACAGTAATACGTCATCACTACTAACAGACAGTAACAAGTCATCACTACTAATGGCTGACCTTATGGGAGATAATTCATGAGGAAGATGGGATACATCCTTGTTGATCCCTTTTGATGACTGTGCAGCTAGTTCCATCAACAAAGCAGCAAATAGAAGTAAAACTGCAATTGCATTGAACCAACCAATCATTTAAAACCAAATTCAAACAAACAGAAACTAACCAAGCCATTGATGTAGCAATCTCATTTTCCGAAGCATACATACAAGGACCCAACCAAGCCATTGATGTAGCAAACAACGATCCAAATAGCTGACCAAGTGTAGCACCAGCACCAATGAACCCAAACAATCTTGAACCTGACTGAATACAACCGAAATGTCAAATGCAGAATATAAAACCATGATGATTTTAAGGTCTCCACGTTGCAGCATACTAACCTCACTATCCATCACATCAATAACCCTAGCCCAAGTCGATGATATGGTAATAAGATTAAGCAGCGCAACCTTCAAAAAAAAAGAAAAAAAATTCCGACCATAGAAGAAACTCAAAAAGTCAAATCACAAGGCAATCAGTCAACATTTAATTTAAGAAATAACTAAAACCAATAGAAGCTTTCAAACTCATCATACCCAGAGAAACAATCCAATTCTGACAGAAATATAAAACCATCCATGATCATCCCAACTTCCAGAATATGTACTACTGGTTCTGTCAACATCAACCTTCAAACCCTCTTTCAATTCAGTTGATATAGCAACAGTACCCTAATCATTAAAAAAAAAAGACAATTTACTCAGAAATTAAGACAAAAAAACTGTTGGTAATTAAAAATAAAAATAAAAAATACCTTTGACTTGAAGAGCGAAAACTCAGCAGAAGCAGAGGAAGAGAAATGCCATAGAAAGAAGAAGAGAACAAGAGAAACACTAAAAAACCTGTGTATCAAAAACAAAGCCTGGTGGTGGTGGTGGGCATGAAATCTCAAGAATTAATGATTGAAAATTAAAACCCATTTCAGTGATTTTATTATTACAATCACAATAATAATGAAAAAAAAAAGGAAAATGGTAACCAACCTTGGATTTAGAGAAATTAGGGAAAGAGAAAAGGAGAGTTGATAAAGGAGCAGCAATCAAGGTGAGGAATAAGGATCCGATAAAGAGAGCTGGAAGCTTCGATAAACCTAGAGAGATTGCACCTTCATCCCGCAATGGTAACACTACAAAATATGCACTCAAAATCTGCAACGAGAAACACTAAAATTAATTTATGAATTCTTGATATTAATTTAAAGAACAAAACAAAAGAAGAACAAGATTTAATTATTATCATTACGAAGAAAAAGCAGGAAGAGGAGTGAAGGAGAGGTGAGGTTTCGTGAGGGTAGATGGACACGAAGGTGGAGAGGATCGCATCTAATTGAGGCCTCCACCTATCCATTACCATGTTCAGTACTGACATTTTCTTCTTCCTTTTCATTCACTTCCAAACCTTCTCTTCTTTTTCTTCTTCTTTTTTCTCCTCTTTCCTACATTTTTCTTTTCCTTTGTTCCCGCAGCATATATTAATTACATTATGCCCCTCTACTCTTAGAGGTTGCATATCATCTCCTCAAAGAAATCATTTAGTTAGTCCCTATTATATTCCATCATTATCAATTGAGTTTCAAATCTTTTGGCTTTTTATCAATGTTGTTCAACTTAGAATATTGTCTTGTATTATTGTATATACTTACAGCTTGTTGGAACCATGTAAATTCAAAGGGTTAAATTATTTTTTATGTTTGAGAATTCTTTTAAATGAATATTTCAAATGGAATTTAATTTATAAAAAAATACAAAAATAAATTAGGAAAACTCTCTCATTTATTATATTATTGTAATTTCTCTTGAAATTAACTTTTAAAACAATATTCTAAAAATATTTATATGTTAACACAAACATTATTTTTGCTTAGTCTCTAATACACTTCTTTCTTTTCTTTCAAAAACCTTTAGGAGCACGATATCCTTTTTTTCTTCTCTACTTCGCATCAATTCTCATCAACATATTTTTATTCCTCATAAGGTATGTTATTAATGTTTCCTTTTATTTTTTTTTATTTCTTTTCTGTTTTTGCCCGAATCTTTCCTTTTTTTCTCTTTTTTTCTTTTTGCTTTGTTCAGCCAATTATACATGGATGACAGGTTTTTTATAATATGTCTAGAAAAGATTTTGATCAAAAAAAAAATTTAACACATGTATATTTTTTTAATTTCTTTTCAATAAATATTTAATAAATAATTAATATGAGATAGTTCTATTTATATCTTCTTTAAAATACCTATATTTTATGTCATTTAAATAAATATAAGGGTACTTGAAACAAAAAGAAATGATTTCTATAACAAAAATGATTTATAAATTAATGACAGAATAGTCAAGATTGTCATTTCAATTCATTTCCACGTGTATTCAAACATTATAGTTGAATTCAATTATGTGATTTAGTATTTTATTTCAAATAGAAAAATCATAATAAGTTATCAATTGAATTATAAATTGTTTATGAATTGCATTCAATTCAGCATGTGATTTAGTTTCAAATGAGATGTTAATGATATATGTTAGTTAATATTTCATTTGTCTTAAATGATTCAGAAATGACAGTTGGAATTGACTTTAACCATCTCAGTATAATGGACTCGACTCCAACACTTCCAATACTAACATTTCAACTCAAACAAAACATAGATAACTAGTAGAATTGATTTAAAATTAACCTTAATCATTACTTGTTAGTTCTCTCATTAGGAACAAAGATTGATTGATTATTCAAAGGAATCTAATCCATATTTTGCTAATGTTTAGCCATAACTTGCTCAAACTCGAGTGTTTTACACCATTACATTCTCCATGATTTAATCTACTCTCAGGTCTATTTATATCTAAAAAACATAGATATACCATTGCCTTTCAAAAACACTAACACAACAAGAACATCTTACCATTCATATTTCTACCTTAATAATAAAGTCCTAAAAACCTAGAAGTAGAGGGATGAATCAGGTGACTAATTTAATTTTTTTTTCAATCTTCAATAAATATAATCTTCAAATCTAAATTCACTCAATTATAAGTTGCAAAAAAATACAATGCAATCAAATTATAGTTTAAAATAATCAAACATAGAAAAGAAAAGATTTGTTCCTAAAGATCTAGAACTTTAATATACACTCCAAACATCCAACAACACAATTCAATCACAAATCAAATTTCTAGCTAAGAATGAATGACGATATGAAAGAGAGATTAAACACCTTGATTTTTATAATGGTTCAACTTAATTGTTTATTCCATTTCCCATGTTATAGGCTCGGGCATTTCTATTCATCTTTTTCAAGAGTAAAACTACACCTTTTTAGAATAACAATCCTTTCAAATACTCAAAATCACAACCCTTATAATTCAGATATTTTTTTTGGACTCAAGACTAAAACCCTTTAGATTCCATTCTCAAGCTTAATCTGAGCTTTTTACATAATCTCAAGTGCTTGTTTTCACAATAATATCTTTCATTTTAATTTACAAGATAATAACTCTATCAAAAAATAGATTCACAAATGCAAACACATAAGTTTAAGTGGTTCAATTTAGCTTTAATTTCCTCATTAATAATTGTATATAAATGATTTATAAAAAGTGAGAGAATCAAGAACTTAAATTTTAGCCCTAAGTGGATTGGTGTTAAAAAAGAAAAGTGATACACATCTTTAAAATAAGAGTATTTGGTTTATACACTCAAAATTAAAATGTATGAAGGCATAAATTCATATTTAATGTACTTATACATGAATAGTATATAAAACAATTGCATGCTAAAATTAAATCACCTAGACCAACAAATAAATAACAAACAAACAATCAATAAAGCTTAGTCCAACTAGAGATTTTCCCGTGTAGAGTCGTCATCCTTTCGTGGCGTGCATGACGTCAAATGACGGGTCATCCTCCTAGATCGAAAAGGGTTTTAGATGTGTTGGTATTAATTATGAAATTATGATTTGAAAGGTTGAGGAGTCACAACCCAGTATTATAGTTACTAAAAAACCTACTAGTCTTCAAGAGTCTGGGTAAGGGGACTAGTTGTGCATGAGAAAGACATATCACTTCAAGTGCACTGCACCTTACATATGATAAGCTGCATTATTAATTATTTTTTTTCCCGAGTCATGTTTCTATTCATTGGTCTGCCCAAAACTTAAGAAATGTCCTTTTTAGTAAAGAGGTTCCTATCTTATGGATTTGAGGTTGGTCGATTTCAGTAAAGAGGTCTCTATCTTTTGGGGGATCAAGATAGATTCCCCTTAGTAAGGAGGTCTCTGTCTTATCATGCTAAAATCTAACCATTCTAAGGTCCAAATTTGAATGGTGTATTTATTTCTATTTTGTATCTTTAATATATGAGAATATACTTTACAACGTAATTTTATACCTGGAATCAAACATCCTAAGGGTAGATTCTAGTCATTACATGAGGGGTAGGCTTACTATCTGGTCTTAAAATGGGTCTATGATCTACACAATGACTACCTCCCATGAAGGCAATATAGGGGTTTATAAGGAATAATTGGGGCACAATATGATCGTCATTACCAAGTAAACACCTATATCATAGTTAGGTGTTTTACGAATCTGAATCCTGACTGAAAGTCATGAAGCAGACCTATAATCACCCACCTAACCTAGAATTGAGTTTACACTCTCATAATTAAAATGCATGAAGGCATAAATTCATATTCAATGTTCTTATGCATGGATAATATATAAAAAATACATGTTAAAATTAAATCACCCATACCAAAAAATAAATAACAAACAAACAATCAACAAAGCTTAATTTAACCAGAGATTTCCCTAATGGAGTTACCGTCTTGTCGTACCGTGCATGACATCAAATGGTAAGTCATCCTCCTAAATTGAGGGGGGGGGGTTAGATGTGTTGGGATTAATAATGAAATTATGATTTGAAGGGTTGAGAAGTCACCACCTAATATTATGATCACAAAAAAATCTACTAGTCTGTATGAGTATGAGTAAGGGGACTAGTTGTGCATGAGGAAGACGCATCACTCCTAGTGCACCCTACCTATGATAAGTTGCATTATTTATTGATTGTTTTTTTTCCCAAGTTATGTTTCTATTCGTTGGTTTATCCAAAGTTCAAGAAAGGTCATCATCGGTAAAGAGATTCATATCTTATGGATATAAGGTAAATCCTCCTTAGTAAAGAGATCTTTATCTTTAGGAGCTTAAGACAAATCCCCTTCAGTAAAGAGATCTCTGTTTTATCAGGCTAAAACTTAATCATTCTAAGGCTCAAATTTAAATAATATATTTATTTCTATTTTATATCTTTAATACATGGAGATATACTTTACAGTGTAATTTTATACCCCTAAATATTGAAGTCTATAATTAATTCCTAACATTTTATTTTTGTCAATTCATTTAATTTAATACCGGGAACATGTATTATATTGTAAAATTCATACCCCAAATATTAATTAAACAAATTGATTTTTGTGATGTTTTTGAGATTTTAGTCAAATCTTAATGAATAATCACATACTTGTTATGATATCCATTAATTAGTTTTTATGTTTTTCAAACTATGATAAAAACACAATTTATTTTTTTATATAAAATATGCATGAAAACTTTTAGAATTTGGCTGTATGAAAATTAAAATATTTAATGTATTTTTTGAAAGAAAGATTTTATTATTTGTTTGTTTTTTTTTAAAAGAAACTAGTTTATTTAATATTAGAGAAACACCTCGTAAGATGGAAGCTTACATACACCACCTCAATGACATTACTCTCATTAAGAAGAGCTCGTTGATACTAAAATTAACTTTTTTATTGTTAGAAAGTGACCAACAAACCACATTCTCTCCTCTCTTATTTTTCAATAATTGTCTTTCTCTTATCAAATTCTAGAAACTGAAATAGAAAATAAATGAAGTTTAGTACTGAAACGAGAAAGCATTAAAACATAGGGAATAAGAATGAAGAATTTTAAAAATGCAACGACTCACAGGTAATTTTTTGCACCTCATGAACATTAAAAAGAAAAAGTGATTGCCTCTTTGTTTCTATATTAAATTGTTTCCTGTTTAATATTTTTTAACTAATAAAAATAAATTATATTTTGTAAAATTAAGTATAATCGACACTTCAAATACAATATATAACACAAACCAAAATGAATTATTAGACTTTAAATCATGTTGAATATAACATGAAAATGAAGGGATAAAAGTAAAAAAAAATAAATAAGTGACTAAAACCAATAAATGCAAAAGGATAAAAAGGAAAAAGAGAGAGAGAGAGCTAAGCCAAGTGCACTGTAGTGATCAATAGTGAACAATAAAAAAAGAAGCAATGAAATGACTTCTTTTAGTTTATAACTAGTTACATGCCCCGCGCGATGCCGCGGGTCAATTATTTTTTGCATTTCATAAAAAGTTAAGATCTAAAAGTATTAGGTTTTTTTGCAAAATTATACCCAAGAGTCTTAGGTTTAGTTGCAACGCCTAATCCAAGAGTAATATTTATAATATTAATAATAACATTAAACTTGCATGGCCTAAATTTAAGTGGGTTTGACTGCAATACCAGACCCAATAGCATTGGATGTGGGTCTAGCTGCAAGGTCGTGTCATAAATGTGTGATAATTAAATAGATTAGTTAAAAAAAAAACAAAGAAAAAAAACCAACAGGAAAATAAAAACTAATGAAGAAAAAGAAAAAAAATATGAATTAACTGGGTTAACCCATCATACCTTGAATTCGCATCGTGAAAGTTTGATAATTAAAAAGGAAAAAAAACAAACTAATGGGTTAACCCAGAATTAACTGGGTTAACTCGTCAAACCAGGTTAACCTGTCAAACCCGGAATCCTTGTCATGAAAGTTTGATAACTAAATAGAAAAAAAATTAACATTAACAATTTAAATTAAACAAAATAATATTAAAAAGAAAAAAAAACAAAAGGATGAGCCTTTTCACTGTGGACTGCACTGTGCAGTCCACAGTTAAATGCATAAAAACAACAAAAAAATAAAAAGAAAAACTAAAGGCATCAGCGGAGAACTACTTAGAAAAAACTTTAATATTAATAAACTAAATTAATTAAATAAAATTAATTAAAAATAAAAAATAAAAGAAAAAAAACCTCTAAGAAGAAAAAAAAAACTAAATAGAAAGAAATTTAATATTAACAAACTAAACTAAACGAAAAAAAATAATTAAAAAGAAAAAAAAAAAGCAAAAAAAAAAATTTCAGGTTAACTCGTCAAACCAGGTTAACCCGTTAAACCCGGGATCCGTGTCATGAATGTCTGGTAACTAAATAAAAAAAAGTGAACATTAACAAACTAAACTAAACGAAAAAAATTAATCAAAAAATTAAAAAAAATCCGGGTTAACTCGTCAAACCATATTAACCCGTTAAACCTAGGATCTGTGTCATGAAAGTCTGATAACTAAATAAAAAAAATTTAACATTAACAAACTAAATTAATCAAAAAAAAATTATGAAAATAAAAAACAAAAAAAAATTAACGGGTCAACCCAGAATTAACTGGGTTCACCTGTGAAACCAGGTTAACCCGTGAAACTCGAGATATGTGTCATGAAAGTTTGATAACTAAATAGAAAGAAATTTAACATTAACAAACTAAACTAAATGAAAAAAATTAATGAAAAAGAAAAAAAGCAAAAAAAATATATTTCTGGGTTAACTTGTCAAATCAGGTTAACCCGTTAAATCCGGAAAACGTGTCATGAAAGTCTGATAACTAAATAAAAAAAATTTAACATTAATAAACCAAATTAAACAAAAAAATTTTGTTAGAAGAAAAAAAATAAAGAAAGAAGCCAAAAAAAATCCCGAAAGGCATAAAAAACAGCTAAAAAAATAAGACAACTTAAAAAAAAAAAAAAAACGGATCAGTGTTTTACTGTGGACTGCACTGTGCAGTCCACAGTAAAACACTGATCCGTTTTAGTATATGTTACAATTAATTAAAAAGAAAAGAAAAAAAATTTGGGTTAACTCGTCAAATCAGGTTAACCCGTCAAACCCGGGATTCGTGTTATGAAAATTTGATAACTAAATAAAAAAATTAACATTAACAAACTAAATTAAAAAAAAAAATTCATTAAAAGAAAAATACACAAAGAAAAAAGCAAAAAAAAAACCCATAAAGGCAATAGAAAACCAAAAAAAAAACAAAAAAAATGCGAAAAAAATTAAAAAAAGAAAAAAAGAAGAAGACAAAAAAATGGAAAAAAAAACGAAAAAAAAAAAAAAAACAGCTCATCTTTTACTGTGGACTGTACTGTGCAGTCCACAGTAAAAGACTGAGCCCTTTTAGCTATTGTTATAATTATAACTAGGTAGTTTTTAAAATTTATTTTTATTTATTTCTTACAATTAAAATAGATATTTGTACGTGATACTATGATTTAAATTCTTAATAAAACAAAATATTTTATTAAATAAATTATTCTTTTCTTACACGTGAATTTTTTTTATCAAAACATATATTATTAGTAACATGTTTTTTGAATTAAAAGTCAAGGAAATTAAAATATTTTCTTATAAAAGTTTTAATAATTTTGAAAAAGTAGGAAACTATACGTCCCTTCTCTTTAATTTAAACAACATTTTCTTATTGATGCATTTTTCAATGAAAATATTTGACAAACAGAATATTAAGGCTTAAATTAGACCCACACACTGCAAGCTACAGTGACAGAAAACAGTAAGCGTCGGATCATGGACAAGAAATTCAAGGAAGAGATAGAACGAAGGACAGTTAGTGGAGACCTAGGCATTTACATGATCACCAAGAATTTAGGAGTATAAAAGCCAAGATTGAAGGAAGCAAGACATCAACAACTAATGTAAAACCCACTTCGGAGCCCTGTTTCAACTACTGAAACTCTTAGTAGGGCTTGTAACAGTGCACTGTCAACTTCTTAGGCTTGGTTAGTTTGGTTTTCATGGAGATAAGGTCCTTTGTATGCTTGGTTGAATTTGCAGTAGCTTCCAATGGCTGGAAAATTTCCATTTTATGTGCATACTCATGTAATGAATGCAAGTATGCAGTTCAATTTGTGTTAATTTAAGAATGTCTTAAGATGAGGTCTGCAGCCTTAATTTCCATATTCATATATTTTTTTTATTGTGCATACAATAGTAGAATATTAAGTATTTGAGTGTAAAAACATGGAATCCTAGCAGTTAAGCTACCCTACAGGCTACAGCCTGCTACTCAATTGTTCAAGTCCTCGATTACAAAACAACCGTCAACACGTCCTCATGTAAATAATACCAAATTGAATACATGTCACAACCACCCTACATTTAACCAAAAACACTGCGATTTCGGCATTAACACAAGCAGTGGGGACAATAATGTGAAGCCCTATATAATCTACTCGTTTGAAGAAGCACGAGGAGCAGCAGCAATAACCATGATGAAAGCAAAATTCTAAGAAAACATGATAAAGAAAATAAATTGAGCACCAAACCACTAAGAATGTTGAATGATGGTTGTTTACAAGCACACGTAGGCCGTGACAGGTCCCAAATAAATAAATTTATGAATAAAATTCGAAATTCACACAACAAAACAATAACTCAAAATGCTGGCATAACTAGGAAGAAAGTATGTGTTGCTGCCGCTACTCACCTTGCCATGCCCAAACAATGTCCTTTAGAGCTGGTCTTATACCATTTTCCAGTATCTGTAGGTATTCCAGGGTATCACCACTAGAACTTTTCACCTCTACCAAATGAAAAGATGGAGTGAACTCAAATATTTCTGTATCAATGGACAACGCCCCTTTCCTACCTTTCTCTGATCCCTCCAACTTCAACAGCCCTCCATCTTTCTTCTTTACTTTTAGCTTCAGAAGCCTAGCAATGTCCTCCAGCTTGGATGTAATAGTTGAGGCAGAGTGCATTGATATGAACTTTTTTTCTTTCTTCTGGTTATCTTTCGCAAACAAACCAGATAAGTCAAACCCAGATGAAAGAGATATGATATCAAAGGCATTCAAACTGGTAGGCTGGCTCAACTCTTTCTTGGCTTCAGCAGGAGCACTATCATTCTCACAAGAGTCAAATGTCACATCAGCAGCCAAAGGATCCAATCCAGTAACTTCATTTTTAATTGTAACAGCATTAGAATCGAGTCCTTTTCTAAACCAGGAATTTTCCATTATTTTTGTGATGGATATTCTAGTTTTTGGGTTAGGATCAAGCATCCTTGATAGCAGCCTGCACATTTCAGGTGAAAACCAGTTAGGGAACTTGTACTCTGCCTTTCTTATTTTTCGGTACATCAAAATCAGATTTGCATCATGAAATGGGAGATAACCGGCCAGCAAAACAAACAAGACCACCCCACAAGACCAGATGTCAGCTTTGGCCCCGTCATAGCCTTTCCTATAAATAACTTCAGGAGCCACATATGCAGGAGTTCCACAAGTAGTGTGCAGCAAACCATCTTGACGCCTAGACTCAGCAGCAGCACTCAAACCAAAATCTGACACCTTCAAACCTCCATTCTCATCCAGTAATAAGTTTTCTGGTTTCAAATCTCGGTGAGAAACACCTCTGCTATGACAAAAATCAATTGCACTGATTAACTGTTGAAAATACGTCCTAGCAACATCTTCCTTGAGCCTCCCTTTTGCTACCTTATTAAAGAGTTCGCCACCTTTAGCATATTCTATCACAAAGTAAATTTTGTTTTTGGTGGCCATAACCTCGTATAGTTGCAGTACGTTTGGATGTTTAACCAATCTCATGACAGATATCTCTCGCTTGATCTGATCCATCAGTCCTACTTTCAGAACCTTCTCTTTGTCAATGACCTTGATGGCCACACTCTGGCCAGTTTTCAGGTTTCTCCCATAGTAAACCTTAGCAAAGTTTCCTTGGCCAAGCAATCTCCCAAAATCATACCTTTCCATCAACACATTCCCCTTATTTTCCATTGTCAATAAGAAATCTTAATAGACTATATTTATAAATTATAATTCACAGGATGGGAATCTTTAGAGCTTAAAAACTCAATCGTCTGCGCCAAGGCAGTGCTTCAAAACAACAGCAATTCTATTTCTGATTTCCTTGTTCATTCGAATCCCAACTGTGAATCTGTCAAGTGTCGAGTATCCGACCTCATACGGTATGGATAAGCGCAACCTAAATGGCAATTGAATTTCACAAGCTCCGCAACATGAATTACCAGAGATCAAGCACATTTTTCTGCATTCCCAGTTGTTTTTCTTTTGGTGCTGGAAGGGAGAGATGGAACACCAAGCTAGCAACAAGAACAATAATAACAAACGTAAGTTCATTGCTCGGGCATAAAAGAAATGAATATCATATCAGAATCATTTGATTGGAGAATCAAAAAATCATAAAAGGGATCTAGAAATTGTCAACAGCCAAATCCACAAACAATATGAATTAACAAGTCAGGTACTATTTATAGAATAACGGTGCCATCAATGCATGCATGGTTGCTCAGAAAGCCCAGATTGCAATTATTCAAAAAATAAAGCATAAGTGAATAAAACTTCCGATCCGAATAAGGGTCCCTTCATTTTGCATCCATGTCTAATGTATATATAGTTTCATCCAGTGAGAATATTAACCAGTCAAAATCCAAAAGATACACCCAATATATTGGAAGAATTAAAGGCTGTAATGCAGATCCTAAATCAGAAACAAAAACAAGCTAGAGTAAAACTACCCAACCCCATTGCTAGCTTACCAACTCCTGTACCAAATTGAAAATAATAAACAAACAAAATTAAAAGCAATGAATTCCTAAACTATCTAGTGAATAAGTTCATAATCTTAAATGCAGATTTGCCATTAAATTTGAAACATGGCAAACTATTCAGAAATCATAATTAAGATTTACAATAACAAGAGAAATGCATAAATTAAAGGGAAAGAAAACATAAACAACAAGGAAAAAGGAAAAAAAGAACCGTTGAAACTCACCCAAAACTTGACAGAATACAGATGGTGGTACGCTAATGAAGAAACAGAATGAACCTAAATTCAAACAGAGAAATTCATTCGTTAAGAACACGTAAGAACACAGCATCAAAACCCATTTATATATTTTGTTTGATTGACATCAGCAAAACAACAAATCCCATATCCAAGGATATGAAAAGATTAAACATTTGGATAAACATGGGAAAAGTAAGCAGATGAAGAGACAAAAGATCTTACAAGGATTACGAAAAAGAATACATGGAGCATTGATTACCTTTGAAGCAAAGAAAGAAAGGAACAACTAGCCTTAGCAAATCTTAACGTTCGAGAGGAGACCAAAATGAGTGAGACAAGTGCAATGTATGCAAGTGATGTTGACGATGGGCTGCCCTTTTCTTTCTTTTTGGCTATTATTATACCGTTGTGGTGGCTCCATAATCAGAGAGAGAGAGAGAGAGAGACATAGCGTCAGAAATAGAGTGTGGGAGGAGAAAAGAAGCACCCCCCCACCCCCCGGATTTTTGTATTAGCATATGGAAAGGAGTATTCTTCTTTACTCCCTATTTTTTCAAAATAACCACATTTTATTCCTTTCTTTGTGTTTCAAAATATATTAACTCTTGTTTAGGAATAATCATTATTTTGTGAAAACATTTGCTGGATTTCTTTCAAATTGGAAATGGAACTATGAAGATTTTAATTTTTAATGTGTGTTTGGTAAAAGTGTTTTTTAATTGAAAATGCATTAAATTAATATGCTTTTTAGATTTTTTTAATTTTTAATATTAGTATATAAAACCATAAAAACATTAAAAATAAATCAATTTAATACCTTATCAAGCAAAGAAAAAAAAACACTTTAAAATATGATAATTAAAACTTTTTAGCATGACAATCAATGTTTAACAAAAGACAAGTGACGAAGATATATAGCTCGTTTGTTTTTTTATTTCAAAAATATTTTTAAAAAAATTAAAAATTCTCCTATCTTTTTTTTTAAAATTATTAGTTTTTATGTTTTTATATTATTTTAATATATTAATGTTAAAAATAAAAAAAATATTTTTAAATATTTTTAAATAAAAAATACTTCAACCGCTTTCACACCATAAAACGGACTCGTAAGCCTCCAAACATTAATAGCTATGTTGTCATTTCCTTCAAAATCAAGGTACTAAATAACTCTACTTCAGGACATTTAAAACTTTGGAGGTGCCACCGGAAACACAGACGCACAAAAGGTATTAGTATGTGGGTCCAAATTATTATAACGTTTTGATTCCTTAACTCATTTTGCGCTGTAAAGTTCTATTCTCTGAAACAAATGATTTTTTCTTTTTTAAATTAAAGTGGTTGGAATTCCTGTTTTTAACATTAATCACCTTCTCAATATCCTATTATCTGTCATTCTTTTCTTTTTTTCCAACGAAAATAAAAATCTCTCTTGGTTTTCAAAATTTCCTGGTAATTAGATTAATCACTTGCTTAGTGAGCGGTTTAATTTATTGCAAGTGATTTATGAAATGTGATGGAGATAATAATTCATTATTTTATTGTTTTGGTTCTAAAAGTGACAACATTTGTGTATGGAAACTAAACATGCCTTTTTCCATCGAGTCTTGGAGAAGCCATATATATGCATGAAATTGTAGCTTCAAAAGATTTTTTTTTTAATTTATTTTTGAATTTAAATCCAATATGACAACCTAGTGATTAAATTCGTTTATCACTTGAGCCTAAAAGATAAAATATATTGATATTTTTATAATTTATTTTTTTGTCCTACAATTTTCATATTGAGAAAACTAAAATCCTAAAACTATGGGATTCGATAAGGGCTAATTTGATGTTCTGGCTGAACCATCGTTTTGTTATTTTTAATTTTTTTACTTTAAATTATTATTTTTTGATAATTTTAGACCATTTTGATAGGTTGATGTAGTCTAATATTGTTCTGATTTAATTTAAAATCAATATCAAATAAATCATCAAATATTTATTTTATCAAATAATAAAATTTTAGTTGAATAATATTAAAATGATAGCATCAAATTATTTAAAATAGTAATTGTATAAACAAGAACTAGATTCCAACTCACTAAAAGTATTTATGGTATAATTCGGGACACTTTGGGTATAAAAGCTATTAATGTATTCTTTTCTTAAAAAAAAAGGATTTATATCAAATCACCAAACTTTAAAGAATGGCTTATTATTTTATAATGTTTCATAAGAAAAATATTTTTTTTAAGAGATGTTTTAAAAATAACAAGTGACATCATTCCATTTTAAATCCTTATATGTTAAAAGTGATGTTTTAGAAATTAAGATTTGGAATGCATTGGATGATATATACACACACACATACACTTGAGTTATACATAATAACATTGTTTTTTGTTTTGTTTTTTTTTTATCTTGAATGGTTTACCTATGGTTTTTAAAATAAGTGTGAAGTTTATGTAGAATTAAAATTCACATAAACTTCTTTTCAAACAATTAAAAGAAGAAATGAATTTCTAGACTTAATTCACTTTGACATTAGTGATTTAAAATTTATACAAATTAGAGATGAGAAAAGGTATTAATCTACTTTATAGATGTTTGCATAACATATAATGTTACTTATTTGTGAAAACCCCAATATGAGGCACTTATTGAGACTAGAACATTTAAATATTACAAAAATAAAGTTAACAATCAACTTAATAAAAAGATAAAAGTAATAAAAAAAAGTAATAAAAAAAAACAATAAAGGTGGAGAATATGAGGCACCTTTTGGTGGATTTTGTTTAAAAAATTATGTTATCCATCAAACTACCACTCTTCATTCACTTCAACAAATGACATTGTTGAATGTAAAAACCAACTTTAAAAGAAATTATGAATGTCATATTATTAAGTTTAGGAGCACTTAAAAACTTACGAGAGGAGATAATTTTAACTACTAATTATATAATTAAAAAAATACCTCACAAGAAGTTGAAAACGACACCATGTGAGTTAAGAAAATGAAAGAGACTTTTTTCTACAAATACCTTTAAGTGTAGGGATGTCTTGCAAAAGTGGTGATATTTGATCCCTAAAAAGGATATATGATCTAAAATTATGGATTATATATGTTTATAATAGCAATGCATATCGGTTTCTTGTACATAAATTAAGTATCAAGGATATTAATCCTAATACAATAGTAGAATTAATAAATGTTGTCATTGGAGATTAGTTTTCTTTTAAGAAAGCATAAGAAATTTATTTACTTAAAAGAACGAATAAAACAAGCTCAAGTAGTCATCATAAAATCAAAGATGATGAAATTGATAATATAATGAGCAAGAGGGAAAATTTTGAAAAAACAATTAAGTTATGCTTTTCTAACTTATTAGAAAATAAGTCTTAAAGCTATTTTGAGACAATTTCTTGGCTTGGAGCTTGTTATTGGAAGGAGACAGTTAATAATATGATTAAGTCCAACATACAAAATCATATATGAGAACTAGTTGATCTTTCACTTGGAAGTAAACTATTAAGGTCAAAAGTGGATCTTCAAGAAGAAGATGAAGGCTAATAGAACTATTGAAAAATACAAAGCAAGACTTGTTGTCAAAGTAATCTAGAAACAAGAAGATATGAACTATTAGGTCATAAATGGATCTTAAGAGGAAGATAAAAGCTAATGGAACTATTGAAAAATATAAAGCAAGACTTGTCAAAATATTCAAACAACAAGAAGGCATATATATATATATATATATATATATATATATATATATATATATATATATCAAGAATAACTTTCATATGAACATTAATAGCCATCATGATACGATCAAGACTACACCAAAAGATTCATTGCAAGTTTTAATTGGGTCAATTATAATATTAAAAGCAAAGATGCATTCAATGAGCTTATGTAGATTATTTGGATTAAAATGAACTTCAAGGAGGCTACATTTTCATTAAGTAATGATCAGACCTTATTCAACTTAATCTATGCATATGAGGGGCTTGATCCATCCACTTTATGGACTAATTAATTTTGGCAGTTAGAGGCTAATTTTTTTTCTAATGCACTATTTTACTATAACAAGAATAATTTTTTATATTATCACTGAATCAGACTGAAATTTTACTAGAAGATTTCATAGGTCTTGTTTTATATTATTCTAAAATTTCAGGTTAATCGGACATCAGGAAGACCTTATGATAAGGTTCAGAAGCTACTATGCAGGAATTGTATTAGTTTCCTAGTTAATTTTGGATTATTTTTCTTATTTTATTTATTACTCTATTGTTATTTTTCCAGCATTATTTAGGAAGTTTTTACCTAGTATAAATAAGGTATTTAGCTTGTAATTAGATTTTTTTTACAAATTTTGATTTCAGCAATTGTTATAGTTTTGGTGTCTCGATATAGATTATAGTTGTGTTAAGCTCAATCACAAGCATGAATTTAGTTTTCTTGAGAAGGCTCAATTTAATTATGGGTTTCTAGATATTTGTATCCACGGGGTTCACATTACTTGGTATCAAAGCAAGGCTCTAAATCAGGTTATATCCCTTTTATCTTCAAGTTTTCGCATACTATATTGTTGTCAAGTTCTTTATCTTCTCTAAAAACTACTTGCAACATCAAGTTTTTTTTAAAAAAGAAATTATTTGCAATATTGATTAAATGAAGTTTTTTAAAAAAAATAACAAAGAAAATCACAAGAAAAGAAATTTTTAGAGTTTGCTGCAAATCTTAATTCAAGAAACATAGAATTCAAACACATTTTCTTTAAATCTAAAAAATCTTGATTCTTGAGGTGTCTTGGAGTTTAATCTTGATTTGAGATATTTTAGATTTACTTGGCTGGGTTTTCTTGAGATTCACAAAAAAAAAAGGTAGTTTTTTTTTGCATCATTGTTTTTTTTTCTAGTTTTGACCACCACACACACACACACACACACACACACACATATATGAAAGTGCTTTTGTTATTTGGAGTTTAATCTTGATTTGAGATATTTTAGATTTACTTGGCTGAGTTTTTTTTAGATTCACAAAAAAAAGGTAGGTTTTTTTATGCATCATTGTCTTTTTTTCTAGTTTTGACCACCACACACACACAGAGATATATATATATATATATGAAAGTGCTTTTGTTATTTGAGTCTTTAAATCTTATTCCATTAGTTTCTAATTTTTCATAGTTTTTTTTTTCGTATCTTCATATTGTTCATATTTCAAATGAATTCGTATTGACATTCACATTTTTATAGTTGTAGTTTTGTATTGATAGTTTTCGGTCTTTATTTCTTCTCGAGTCTTTAAATTATTTGATCACACCATTAAATATATTAATATTTGATTTTTTGTGAACTAGTTCCTTAAAGAATTGAAATCTTGAGAATTAAGTGGTAAAAGATGAAGGTGAGCATATCATAGTGAAAATAAAAAAAATACGTAAAACACGAGGAGTAACATCTATTGAGTATAAACATATGAGAGAGTGTGTGTGATTAAATATATATATATATATATATATATATATATATATATATATATATAAAACTAAAATTTCAGCTCTTGACGATGTTAACTAAGAGTGGATCATCACCACAAAAAAAATGAATAATCTTGAATGGGGGTATTTAGCCATACAATAACAGTTGGAGTTTATAAATACAAGATTTGTCGAAATAATAAGGGGATAACTAATTTGAGAACCAAAGCTGCTAGTTTTCGAGATGGGCTAGACTGTAGAGGTTTGGAAGGAAAAAGGTATGCGAGATGAGCTAATTAACCTCTAAAAGAATCTATAGCCAAGAATATAGATGAGGAGGCTAGGGATTTTGATGATAACCATGATGGTAGGTTTCAGTCATATAGAAACCAAAGATCTAGGGGAGTTTGACCACTTGAGCAATTCAACTATAGGAGAGTAGATAGGAAGAATGGATTTCAAGATGGTTTAGAAAGAGATTTATACAGTATTAAGATGAAGATTCAGGCTTTCCAAGATAAAAACGATCTAAAAGCTTAAATAAAGTGGGAAAAGAAAATGGAGTTATTTTTTTATCATCAACATTACTTTGAGGTAAAGAAAGTAAAACTTTTTGTTATTAAGTTTATTGACTATGCTATTTTTTGGTAGGATCAACTTGTCTTAGGTAGGATGAGGAATGAAGAGAGATCCATAAAGACTTGGGATGAGATGAAATTAGTCATGAGAAAGAGATTTGTTCATGGAAATTATTATAAGAAACTATATTAAATATTGTAGAGTTTGTCTCAAGGTTTTAGGAATATTGAGGATTACCACAATGAGATAGAGATTGCCATGATTAAAGCTAATGTTACGGAGGATAGAGAAGCAACAATGACAAGGTTCTTGAATGGATTGAATAGAGAGATAAATAATGTGATTTAGTTACAATACTATGTTAAGCTTAAAGATATGGTTCATATAGTTACCAAGGTAGAAAGGCATTTGAAAAGAAAGGGCAATATACATCAAGGAGGTAATTCGAGATTCTTTTCAGCATAAAGACAAATTATAGGAGAGAGGGGGCTGCCACATCAAAGCCAAATATTGTGGGCAATAAAATCAAACCATCTAAGGCTTGGAGGAAAGATTAGACCACTAAAACAAAAGGTAAACTCGAGATCCCATCTAATTGTAATCATGATATTAAGTATTTCAAGTGTTTGAAGAGTAAACATATAGCTTCACAATATCTAAACAAAAGGATTATGGTTATGAGGGAGCATAGAGATATTAAATTCAAAAGTAACAAATATGAAGAGGATGAAATGCCACCACTTGAGGCCTATAGTGATGTTGAGTATCTAATTGATGAAGAGGCTTTGGTGATTAGGAGATCACTTAATGTTTAGATTAAGAAGGATGACGTAGAGTAACACTTGAAGGATATATTTCATACTTGATGCCACATAAATAATAAAATATGTTGTGTGATTATTGATAATGAGAGTTGTGTTAATATTGCCAGTACTATACTTGTTAAAAATTTGAATATGAACATTATTAAACATGAAAAACCTTGTAAACCTCAATGGTTTGATGACTGTAGAGAAGTAAAAGTTATTAGTCAGGTTTTGGTTTCTTTTTTGGTTGGAAAATATAAGGATGAGATTTTATGTGATGTTATGCCTATGCATGCTACTCATTTATTGTTGGGGAGACTTTGGTAATTTGATAATAAAAAAAAAAGCCAAGTATGATGAGTTAAAGAACATATATTCTCTTGAGAATGATGGAAAGATATTCACACTTGTATCCTTGTCCACTAAACAAGTGTATGAAGACCACTTGAAATTGAAAGAAAAAAGCGAAGTTGAAGAAAAATATCAACCATGTAAGGATAAAAGGAAAAGTGAAAATAAAGTGATCAAAGAGAGAAAAAAATTTAGATTCAACCAAAATAGGAATTAATGGGAGTTCGACTGAGAGAGGAGAGAGGAAAAGAAGGTTGAGAAGAAAAAAAGTGAGGAAAAATTAAAGAAACATGTTAATTTTTATGCAAAGAGGAGTGAGATTAAGAATGTTTTTTTTTTTTACGTGCTTATGATTTTACTTGTATATAAAGAGACATATTTTAACACTAATGACTGTGATCATTAGCTTTCTAGTTTTTATATTTTTTTATTACAAGATTTTAAGGACATCTTTCCTGAAGAGATTCCTAGTGGGTTGCCACCTATTGGGGGAATTGAACACCAAATTGATTTTATATCTAGAGCATGTATACCTAATCGGCCAGCCTATCAAAGTAACCCTAAGAAGACAAAGGAACTTCAAAGGCAAGTGAAAGAATTGATGACAAAAAGGTACATAAGAGAAAACATGAGTCCATGTGCAGTTTCAGTGTTGTTGGTACCAAAAAGGATAGGACTTGGAGAATATATGCTGCTCTATTGCAACCAATAATATTACGATAAAGTATATATATATAATTCTTAGACTTGATGATATGTTAGAAGAATTGCATGGATCTTTTATGTTTTCTAATATCAAATAAGAATAAAAAAGGGAGATGAATGTAAAACTGTCTTTAAAACTAAATATAGTTTGTATAAACAAACATGCCTTTTAGACTTATCAATGGACCTACTACTTTTATAAGATTAATGAACCATGTTTAGCTCGATTTTACAGTTAAGTTTGTTGTGGTTTATTTTAATGATATTTTGATTTATAGTAAGAGTTTATATGAGCATGTTGAACATTGAAGAAATGTATTCGTTGTTTTGCGAAAGAATATTTATAGGCTAATATGAAAAAAGTGTGACTTTTGCATGGAAAAGATCGTATTTCCTGGATATATTGTTAGTACAAAAGGTATTAAGCCAGATGAGGAAAAGGTTAGGGCTATCCAAGAATGACCTTCATCTAAGTCAATCACTGACATAACAAGTTTTCATGGTTTGATTAGTTTTTATAAGAGATTTATTAAATATTTTAGTACTTTAACCATATCTTTAATTGAGAAAGTTAAGAAATAAATGGGTTTTAAATGGGGTATAGAACAAGAGCATGCTTTTAATTTATTAAAAGAAAAATTAATTTTGGCTCTATTGTTATCATTGCCTAAATTTACAAAAACTTTAAAGATTGAATGTGATGCCTTAGAGATAGGTAATAAAGCTATTTTAATGTAGGAAAAAAAAACCAATAGCTTATTTTAATGAAAAGCTCAATGGTGCAACGTTGAGTTATCTTACTTATGATAAGGAGCTTTACGCTTTGATAAGGACTTAAAAAATTTGACAACATTATTTGTGACCTAAAGAGTTCATAATCCATATTAATCGTAAGTCATTGAAACATCTTAAGGACCAAGGAAAGCTGAATTGCCAGCATACCAAGTGGGTAAAGTTCATTGAAACATTCTTATATGTGATTAATTGCAAGCAAAGTGAGGAAAACATAGTGACTGATGTACTATTACGAAGGCATGTACTTCTTTCAACTATAAACACTAAACTATTAGGATTTGAGTATGTGAAAGATTTATATATTGAGGATATTGATTTCGTCCAAGTATATATTGCATGTGAACATTCAGCCTTTGATAAGTTTTATAGATTTGATGAATATTTATTTTAAAAAAAGAGATTGTATGTGTTTAATTGTTCTATGCATAAATTGTTAGTTCAAAAAGCTCATAAGGCCGATTAATAGGATATTTTGAGGTTTTTTAAGACTTTAGATGTTTTGCATAAGATGAAAAGAGATGTGTAAAGAATTTATGATAAATGTATAACATATAGATAAGCTAAGTCTAAAGTTTTACCTCATAATTTATATGCTCCTTTACCAGTGCCTAAGAAACTTTGGGTTGACATATCTATGGATTTTGTGCTGAGTTTGCCTAGGTCAAAAAGAGTTAGGGATTCTATTTTTGTAGTTATGGATAAGTTTTCTAATATGACATATGTCATATCTTTTCATAAAACCGATGATGCAACTAAAATAGCAAACTTATTCTTTAAAGAAATAGTTCAACTCTATGGGGGTACCTAAGAGCATTGTGTCTAACTGTGATATAAATTTCCTAGCTACTTTTAGAAGGTTTTATGAGAGAAATTAGAAACAAAATTCTTATTTTTAATACTTGTCATCTATAAATAGATGGTCAAACTAAAGTAGCTAATAAGACTTGAACTATATTATTAAGAACTATCATTTAAAGAAATTTGAAAAATTAAAAAGATTGCTTGCCATTTATTGAATTTGCTTAAAATAGAAGTATACATTCTATTATTCTCCTTTTGAAATTGTGTATGGCTTTGATTCTTTGACTCCTTTGGATTTGATTCTTTTACCTATTGATAAAAGGGGTAGTCTTGATGACAATATAAAAGCACATATAGTAAAGGATCTTCACGAGAATATAAAGCAGTAGATAAAAAAAAAGGAGCAATATGCATAAAAAAGTTATTTTTTAACTAGATGATTGTGTTAAAGTGTATATATGAAAAAAGAGACTTCCTTAACAGAAGAGATCTAAGTTGATGCGAAAGTAGATTGACCATTCAAAATCCTTGAAAGAATTAATGATAATGCCTAAAAAATGGATCTACCACGTGAGTATGATGTTAATGCTACTTTAAATGTTTATAATCTCTCTTTATTTTATACAAATGAATCCTTTCGAGAAAAAAGGGGTGATATGATCAAGACTACACCAGAAGATCCATTGCAAGTTTTAATTGGGTCAATTATAAGATTAAGGGAAAAGAAGCTCAAATATGCATTCAATGAGATCATTCAAAGTATTTGGAGCAAGATGAATTTCAAGGAGGCTATATCTTCAATAAGTGATGATTAGACCTTAGTCAACTTAATCTATGTACAAGAAGGGCTTGATCCATATACTTTATGGACTAATTAATTTTGGTAGTTAAAGGCTTATTTCTTCAAATACATAGTTCTACTTTAACAAACATAATTTTTTATTTGACTGTTGGATCACAATAAAATTTTACTAGCATATTCCAAAGGCTTTTTTTTATATTATGTTAAAATTGCAGGTCAATTAGAAATTAGGAAGGCCTTGCAATAAGGTCCGGAAGATACTATGTAAGAATTGTATTAGTTTTCTAGTTAATTTAGGATTCTTTTTTCTATTTTATTTAGAACTCTTTTGTTATTTTTCCAGTATTGTTTATGAAGTTTTTACCTAGTATAAATAGGGTATTTAGCTTGTAATTAGGGCTATGTTTGTTTCCCGGAATTCACTTTCCGGGAAACCACTTTCCAAACATTCCTGTGTTTGTTTGCCATTAGAAAAGTTGGTCAACGGAAAATACTTTCTAGTCAAAGAAAAATTTGGCTTGGTTTCCAGGAAAGTGTTTTCCTGAAAAATTTAGGCTGAAAACACTTTCCGGTAGTTGTGAAAAATTTAGAAATGTCATATTATTTGCTGATTATATCAAATTTGGTCCTCAAACTTTTGGTTGCTATACATATTTTGTTTTGAATATTTATTTTTCTATTTCATCTCTTAAAATTTAATTTTTATATTAACTTTGGTCCTCATTTTTATAATTGTTATTTACTTTTCCCTTATCATTTTTTTTATTGAAATTTTTTATCTACCAAATTTGGTCGTCATTCTTTTGATTGTTACTTATTTTATTTGAAATAATTTATGAAATGTTAATTATTATTATTTTAATTTCTTCATCTTTTATTTTTTTATTTTTTAGATTTGATCTCTATTATTTTGATTATTATTTATTTTATTTGAGATAATTTATGAAATTGTATTTTTTTTTCAATTTCATTCTCATTCAACTTTTTAATTTGTAAGATTTGTTCCTCATTATTTTAATAAACTTGAGAAAAATAAAACATTAATAAGTTATTTTTCAGCTCATTTTCCATGACATAACCAAACACTGGAAAGTGTTTTCCTACTTATTTTCTATTACACTACCAAACATCAGAAAATAATTCACTTTCCTGGAATTCACTTTCCAAAAGGGTTTACTTTCCAGCAAACAAACGGGGCTAGGTTTTTTTACAAACTCTGATTTCAATAATTATTATTGTGTGTTGTGAGAGATTTCTTTGGTTTTAGTTCTTAGTAAGGGTCAATTTGATTGATGATTTCTGGATATTTATATCCACATGGTTTATATCACATAATAATTACAAACAACCTTTATAAATGATGACTTTGATAAAGAGGTCTATGTAGAACAAATCAAGGGATTTGTCATTAAAACAAAAGAAATGAAATTTTGTAAACCTATCAAGTTTTTAAATGGTTTAAAACAAGCTCTTAAATAAAGTCATGGAAGATTTAACAAGGTTATGTTGTCAAATGAGTTTAAAACCAATGAGGTTGATAAATATTATGTAAAAAAATACAAATAAATGTTATGTCATTATATATCTCTTTGTAGATGACATGTTAATTTTAGGCAGCAATAAACACATGATCAAATCTACTAAGAAAATGTCAACAAGTGAATTTAACATGAAAATCTTAGGTGTTGTAGATGTTACACCGGAAATAAAACATTTAGAACATATAATGGATTGATATTGTCCCGAAGAAAGTTCTCATTTTTCTTTAAATGTGATAATAACATTATCAAACACCAACAAAGATAAAAAGGTGAAGGAATACATCAATTAGAACTTTCTTGAATAATTATAAGTTTGATGTATCTTATTAATTGCACAAAACCAAATATTGCATGCTTGATTAGCAATCTGTATAGATTTACCAATAATTTAAGCGTGGATTATTGAAAAGAAATATATAAAATATTTAAGATACATCTTAGACCATGAACTACACTATATTGAGTACCCATAAATAATTGAGGGTTATAATGATGCAAATTGGATATTCAATACTAAGGATTTAAAATCCATTAGTGAATATCTTTTTATGCTCGA